>NC_082688.1:41346255-41679172 GCF_949987515.2 Delphinus delphis | reverse complement strand
AATGAAGGGATTTGTAGAAAGAGATCAGGATGAGGTCGTAAGACTCAAGGGCGTATTTTTCCTGGAGTGAAAACTCGCAGTTTGTAATCTCCACTTCTCATCGTTTGATCCTTCCTACCTCCAGCTAGATTTCCTTAGTATTTCTCAGAAAACTTCCCAGCATTTGAGCATTTGAAGAATTAGGATTCCAGCAACCAGTGCCACTTACTATAATGTAAAAGAGATGCAAAGCTCAGTCCGCCATACAATAAAATTTCAGAGTAAGTGTGAACCCATGGTGTGTTGGTTAGAGGATGGAGTTGTTATCAGGTACAAATTTCAATTACATTAAAGGCCTTCTCTAATTAGGAAACTGAAGATCATTGGCCAAGAACCATAGACCACATGTCATGGCTCCTGGAAGGAATACTGATGAATGTTTTCTCTGAATGCATTCTAAAAGTATTGATGTGCTATAATTACAAAAAGATATTGGCAAAAATGTTGGGAAATTCTTGTAAACTTGACATAATGGGCAAGCCGATAGACGTTTCTGGTTTTATCTTTCAGAACTAGTGTCTTTGTTTAATATTTTGGTTTTTAATTAAAAGCAACTTGATAAACACTGCAATCCTGAAACTTTAATTCAAGTAATACTTACTGACTATCTACTGTGTGCCCAGCTAGGAGCCCTGGAAGAAACAATATTAGTGTATGACAAGATTTCCTACCTTCGAAGAGTTTATTGTCTTTGGACCCTTCATGCTCTGAACAACAGGAAATAATAGAATTGAACTCAGGACAATTTTATTATTTTTTATTTATAATAAAATAATAATTTTATTATTACAGGATGATAGTTTAAGTTTACAAAGGACTTTTCATGCACTGTCTCCTTTGATTCTTTTAATAACACCATGACATAATTTATTACTATTATTTTGCAAAAGCAGAAGTGGAGCATTTGGACATTGAGTGGTGTCAAGGCCCTGTGGTTAGAAGCCCCGATGTCTGCCTCCCAACTAGGTTTTCCTACCATGGCATACGCCCTTTCTGGTCACAGTTTTCTCTGGCTGAGGTGGATAAAGCCAGTACCATACTGTGACTGATGTGTGGTTGGAGTTCATGATTGAGGCCACTTACCTTCTTGAGAGCATGGCGCTGACCGTGGTTGGGAATTATGGTTTGGGAGACCTCCCTTGGAGAATATGCTGGAAACACAGCCAGGTTTCATTCTTAAAAACTGGTGGCTGATTAGGTTGAAAGTGCCTGTTGTCGGCTGACTTGTATCCTGTCAAAATCCTAACCCTGCCAGCAACTTGGTCTGGACTACTAGCCAGAACGGTGAGAAAATAGGCCACACAGTCTGTGCTACTTTGTTATGGCAGCCCTTGCAAACGAATACAGTGCCTAAATTATTTTAAACTGGTTAGTTAATGTTTACCCTGTGTGTTGCTTAGATTTTTGGCATGAGATGGAACTGAACTCAGATGGCTCAAATAGGGGCTTTATTGAAAGGGCTACTTACAGAAATGTGGGCAGGGCCAAAGAAGCCAGAGGCTAGCAGCATTGGGGAGCTCTTGCTATGTCTAGGAATAAGGGGTGGGGGGGGAGGGGAGGAAATAGGCTTCCAGAGCCCAGTGAGAACTGAAGCTGTGGGGAAAGGACCATCCAGTGGGAGCTGCAATTATGGGGAGACACGGCTGCTGTCATAGAAGGGTTGCAGAAACAGGGAGAGAGTGATGAAGAGACATTCCAGCATCTCTCAAGCACCGTTTGAAGTCTTGTCGGAGCATTCCCATTGGCCCATTCCAACAGGAAGCCAGAAAACAAGGGAGTATGGACGATGCTGCCTGCAGAGATCAGTACCCTGAGATACTAGAAGCACCCAGAGGGTGAAGAATAAATGGTGGGTTGGAACAGAGAATAACTTTGCAAAAGAAAATAATCAGCATTATATCTGTTCAACAGACTGAAGAAACACAGGGGCTGAAGTTATTATTTCTCCAAGATCAGCAAAGTCAATACCGACTGCAAATGACACTCTCTGCTTTTTGGTCATTTGTGATTTTCCTGTACAGTCGGCCTTTCACATCCAGAATTTGTGGATGCAGAAGGGCCGACTGTACTGCTCCACTTTATATAAGGGACTTGCGCATCCTCGGGTTTTGCTATCTGCCGGGGTCCTGGAACAAGTCTACCGTGGATACCGAGGGACGACTGAGTTCTGTTTTCTGGAGAAAGGGCTTACCATGAGAAGAAACTTTTCATTTTTCAGGGCTGAAAGAGAAATCAGATCTGCTGAATTTCTCAATTTAGAGTTGAGGAAGTTGCAGCAGGGAAAGGTGAAGCAGCTTCCCCACGGCTCCCCAGCGGGTTCGTGGGAAAAGCCGAGGGTGGGTCTAGAGACCACGGATCATTGATCACTGCGTGGACCTCATTAATCACTACATTTCCCTCTAAACTTCCAGGCAGGATGTTGAATTTTAGTAGAATGTTTAAAATATAAAGTCTTCTTTAAAAAAGTTCATTGAGAAACTTCCCTAGGAATTTATTGAAAAAGCAAAGGAGGAAAAAGGGGAACCACGGTTTGTTCAATTTTAGTTTTAGATATGAATTTAAAAAGGCCGTGTGCTCCAGAAGCAGCCAGATGGCCTGCATTCCGTTCAGTTTGTGGCCAATCTAGAACCTGATCTGGGGGAGGATCCAGGAGGCAAAGCCTAACCCCGGGAACCAGATCCCTGGCAAAGCTCGTGCAGCCTTGCCTGCATCCTTGGTTTATCCTTCCTGTCTCCACACTTATCAAATATTTATTGTCAGCAACGGGCAGTTCTGTTTGCACACAGTGTGATGGGGTAATGAGATAGTTAGGTTTCCTCCTGTTATTGATGGGGAGTGCTGATGGCATGAATAATTTCCTCTTTTCATAAATGGGAATTTAATTATTGATGTCTTGTTAAGGCAGCGACAAAGGTGTTACCAACACACACTGCAGTTGGAAGCCTCAACAGGCATGAGGACCTAGGGTTCGTGGGGGGTCTTGCAATAAACTTGATTAATTGTTTAGGAGAGCAAGTATCTTTATCCATATCTATCTATCTACATATACATATATATAAATATATGTAAATATATATATATTCTATATACGCTCTTTGAAGAAATTTTTATCTAAAACACATCAGGGAAAACAAACCTCCAAAACCTTACCCTAACAAAGTGCGAGCAAATCAAATCAGTGAGAAACTAGTCCTCTCACACTTGCAAAGGACGTTAATTGAATTCTTAGCCTCACTGGTGGAATGTTTATTCATAAAAGCAAGGGTTTTTGTGGACTGACAACTCACATTAGCTCTTAAGAGAAGATAAAAAGAACATGAGGTCTCGAATGTAGTGTGCTAATTTTATGACTTTCTTTGAAGGGATTCAAGACTGTCTGAGTATCTGCCTCCACCCCACACCAAAAAGGAAAGAAAGGCAAAACACTGCAACATAGTTCTCAGGGAAGAGAAGTTTTCATTACTGCCTTTTTTTCCCCCTCAAAATCCAATTAATGTTTCTGTTTCATTCTTTTTAGCTTCTTGGGGAAATTGACTGAGGAGTTGGAGCTGGTGTCTCTTTCTATGGTGGAGAGAGAGAGATGAGAAGGATTTCAGAGCAAGCAAATCTCAGAGTCAGGGAATCCTTTGCTGATGTGGGGAGTAAGAAAATCCTGCGATTCAGATAGGTAGGAATGTGGAAACGCCAGCATCTCAGATGTAATGTGCCCATGAATCACCTGGGATTTTGCTAAAGTGCAAATTTTCGTACTGAAAGTCTGGTGTGGGGTCTGAGACTCTGCATTTCTGACACGCTCCCAGGTGAAGCCAGCACTGCTGGTCTATGGACCACACTTTGAGTAGCAAGGATTATTGGACCAGACAGCAAATTTTAGAGGTACTGAATATTTAAGATAGGTTAACAGTAGCTATGCTTTTATATTTTTTTAAACATATTTATTGGGGTATAATTGCTTTACAGTGGTGTGTTAGTTTCTGCTTTATATAAAAGTGAATCAGCTATACATACACATATATCCCCATATCTCTTCCCTCTTGCGTCTCCCACCCTCCCTAGCTTTTATAATTTTTGATCCTTTGCACTGTTTTTTTTGTTATTAGAATGAGTACATTTTTACCACTGCCTGAAACAGCTTTTTGCTGCAAAAACTTCATTTCTTTTTAATTTTTCTGAGTTTTCTGATGATACTGGATATTGACTTAAAGTAGCTGGGACAGGTGGGCCTCAGATAATTAAAACAATCTTTTTAAGATTGGAAGCCACCTTAGAAAGAGTCGCCAGCTCGGTTATAGGCAAGGGTATTAAGTGTCCTCTCAGCCTCCTTGGCGTATTAGGTTAGCACACCCTCCCCAGTTTGACTCCTTCATTTGAAGCCTCCTCCTGCCCCTCTGAACTCTTCAGCCAACCTCTTAACCGTCACAGTTTCAGGAAAAATGTATTTTTTTCTCCAAGTGATGGTCCATCTCATCTTCCTCAGTGTTGTCCGTTCTCTAGAACAGACCCTATTAGCTGTGGCCAACAAGCTCTTCCTGTGTCCCCCAACTTTGTTTATTCTTCTTCCAGTTTTAAATATTATCCAGTATTTATATCCAGTATTAAATATATTAAATTGCTAAGTGCTTCCTCTATAAGGCAGCTGGATCAGTTATTCCAGTAAATGAGAAGAAACAATGAAAGCTGAGAGAAGGAAAAAAATCTCAATATTGGCTATTCTAGTAGTGTCAAGATTGAAAACTGCTGGAGATTGAACTGGGCATGGTGTACGTATGTAAATGATGAATAAACCATACAGAGAAACCAATGCCACCACCCCCACCTAATTGTTCCCTGCACTGTGCACAGCCCAGGAGGATGACACAACTTTCTGGATAGGTCAGCTGTCCCTCTACGCAGCTACCCTGGGCTCCCCTGAAATAAAACAGAATGAAAAAGAAAGTAAGGATGCTTTGGAAGAGCCCTAATAGAAAGCTCATTCTCATTCTCACTTCCCCTCTGATACCGTAATGCAGGTCTGAGCTGGCAAAGGATGGGCCACAGTTACCTTCCTCCTGGGTGCAGTCGACAGTCCTGACACCTTCTAGAAGGTTCACAGGGAGTGGGAGGTGAATGATCTTCCTGATCACGGGCTGAAAGATCAATAATTATTTAGGAAAAAAACAGGGAGCGAGAGATGGGAACGTTAGAGAGGGAGGAAGGGAACTCAGACCATTTATTTTCCTACAAAATACTTTATGTGACAACAGCGGCAGCCCCCAAAGGGCAACATGCAACAACAGAGCCTAATTAGAATGATGTCAGTGTAATCATTAACTCGCATCTAACACCTACGAGAGTATTTCTGTTTAAACTAAAACATGACCTGCATGGTGGAGAGGCCTTGTAAACTGTCTTTGAAATAAAATATGTGACAGGAAAGGTCAGAGCTACTCTCATTTGAATTTCAAGTAGGGAGCTGGCTCTGCGGTGGCCAGTGTAGCAAGCCTGGCGACTTCCCTTTCCCAGGCCTTCCTGCCAGGACTAGCAGTTGGAGAAATCCTCTAGGACTAATTACTGGGATTGCAAAACAAGGATTTTTCTTCTCTTGCTTCTGCCCACTTTCCCTTCCCCTCTCCCAACCAGGGCAGGAAGAAAGGGTCTCTACTGATGTTTGGAGAAAGGGGTGATTTCCTTTGTTGTTGCTATGAGACTGAAGGTCACCCCTGAGTGGCCTGATCCAGACACCTGCCGGCTGGGCCCTGGGCCAGGCCTAGCCTAGTCTGTCCTTCCTAGCATGTCCTCCTGCCAGCGAGGGAGAGGAGGGCTTGCTAATAAAGTCTCTTCCCAGCAAGAGTGATGCCAAGGCATTGCCTTCCGCTGGGCTGCGTAAAAGTAGCTATCAAATCAGCAAGATGCAACTTGATTTGCAGGTCTCTGGTGAAATTTAAGAAGGCAAACTGTAAAACGTTCAGGGAAAAGGAAGCATGAAAACATTTTTAAGGAAAGCATTTAAAAAGTCAGAGACAGACATAATAATAAAAAAATGGTTGGCAGGGAAGGTTTTATTTATTCATTTTGAAACATTGCAATGAGCTCTGTTAGCAGCGTTTATCTGCCTTTTTTTTTTTTTTTTAAAGGCAGCACCAAAAGCAAGTGAGTTGATTTCATTTCCTTTTTCCTTCTGTGACTTTTAAAAGCATTATATATACTGAGATCTTTTCTGCACTCCTGGGAAATGATAAAGCTGTAACATTTAGTCCATAAGCCTTACTTCTCGAAACCTTCCTTTCTCTTCTCCCTCTGCAGTCCCTGCTCTCCGCCTCCTCACTAGCCTTTAATGCAGGGTCTCTCTTTGTCATGTGTTCTAATTGGTCTTTTCCCCTCAGCTTCTTTGTAATATTTCCTTCATCTTTAAAATTTTGTTTTTTAAGTCTTTGTCTTCTCTTTAATACAAAGAACTGTAAAGGATGAGGAAATCCAGAATGTACTTGGCAACAGTGAAAGAAAACAGGCTTGGGAAAACCACAGACACACAGCATAGAGGCAGCTGTTCTCCTCACCATTCAGCATTGTTTAAGTCAGAACGGTTATTGGGGTTGTTACCATTACAGAGAAATTATTCACTGGACCCTTGTGATGGCAAGACAGATTTTATGCAGGACTATTGCGATGGGCGGGGGGGGGGGGGGAGAGAGAGAACTTAACTTTAAATACAAAGACAGAGGGAGATTTATAGCCAGATTGAGGGGGTCGGTAGATGGAAAATAAGAAGAGATGCCAAAGGTAAGGGTTTCTTGCTAAACGGGACTAACAGGACTCTTGCTAAAGGCAGGTCAAGGATTTAGATATCAACGGTAGGGGATGAGGAATTTGGTTTGATGAGGGTGGGGGATTCTCGCTAAACTGATGTGGCAGGATTCTTGCTAAAAGCAGCCCAAGGTCGTGACCTCATCCAGAGGGCTCAGAGGAGCCTAAGTTAAGTTTGGTTAAGGAGGGAGTCTTAGTACAGTTGACCCTTGAACAATATGGGTTTAAACTGCATGAGTCCACTTATATGTGGACTTTTTTCACTAAATACCTACTATACTACTACACTATGCGTGGTTGGTTGAATCCGAGGATGTGAAACCTTGGCTACGGAGGGCTGACGATAAAGTTATACATGGCCTTTCAACTACGCAGAAGAAGTGGGTTGGCGTCCCTAAGCCCTGCACTGTTGAATAGTCAACTGTACTTCTCCAGCCAAGGTGTGCTCAACCCACCAGCTTTGACCCAATAGTGGAAAAAATTATATAGAAATGGACAGATTTGCGCTACAGAGACCTATGTATTATAATTCCATAGGCAGATCTTAATTCCTGAAGCAGACTTATGCTGCTGCTAACCCTGGGAGAAAGTGATTCCAGAACATCTGATTCACTGTAGGTTTAACAACCTCAACCGTTCTTGATTTCTGTCCGCACGGGACTAGAAAGCTCTCTGCCATTGGAGTTGGAAAAGAAAGTTCAAATTCCGACTTTGCAAACCTCTGTGATCTTCACTCTAACCCACCTGTTGGCCGGGCTGACTCTGACAGGGTCCAAGTTGGAAAACACTGTTTTCCTGTTTTTCTCACACCACGTTTCATCAAGTTATGTGGCACCCCACTTTCTCACCCCAGGATCCTAAAGCTTTTCGATGCCTTTCAATTGTCAGAACTCGTTTGGACAATTAAAGCTCACTTTCAGGCATTTAAACATTCCAGGCCCAGTTCCTTTTAAAATCTGAAGCTCACGTGTAACCAGATGCTTTTCTCTTCTTCCTCATCTCTACTAGCCCCCAGCTCAGGCCACACCTGCAATGGGGAAGTGGGTGTGGTCTCCTGTATTCCCCTGCTTGCTTTGTTCCTTATCCCTCCCTGTCATGTGGAGCCTCCAGAGTCGGGGCAGGGGGAGCAAGGTACAAAAAAGAGACCAAAGTCGCTACCTGACCAGTACTATCTGCAGTTTCCCCTTGACTGCCATGGCACCTATCATGTCCTCCACGCTGTCGGGGGTAAGCTCCAGACACCAGGAAACAAACGGCCAGGCCGCCCTAGCATTCTCGAGCTGCACCCCGCTGGTGTGGCTGCACCAGGATGGGCTAATGAGTTTCTCTGGCTCGGCCAAGGACTGGACCCTCCAGCTCTCCATCCTGCAGACCTCCCGGTTGGGCCGACGACTCTCTGACCTGTTCTGCTGCTCAACCAGCTTCCAGCCTCTGGTACGCAAGCTGAAAGGTATGGTGGGCTCCGCCGCTGAGCGCGAGCTGTGGGAATGGGCCCAGCCGCTCCTCTTGGGGATGTGGGGTTGACCACAGCCTGTTGTCATTAGCTTCAGCTGCCCTTCTGAGAAAATAAGGAAAGCACCACAGAGACAAACCAAGCGATCTCTCTGAATCTGTTTTGTTTGTTTTTTGTGTTTTTTTTTTCATCTGTCAAAGGAGGGGAAATAAGCCTCTCTTGTTAGCGTTGTTACAAGGATGAAATGAGGTGATCTGTATGGAGGTGAGAGTCATGTTCAGTGTCTTTTTCATCTTCCCTCCCTTTCTTCTTTGCCCCCTCTCTTCTTCAGTTTTCCCCACTGTTCCTCCTCTTCCCCTAGATTGATAGGCTGGGGAAGGAACATGATAGAAGTATTGGGGTCTCAATTCAGAATTTCTTAAGAAAGCCCATTTCTTGGGTGGAAGAAGTGGAAGCTGCATAGGAAGATTCGGGACTGGGACCTTTCCAGGGCCACTCAGGTGTGACAGTGACGTACAGAGGAAGGCAAGACTCTACTTAGCAGAAATCTGCTGAGGGCTTGCCCTGCATCCCCAGCTTTGTGTGTGTGGTGCAAATGAATTCCCAGACAAACTGGGAAATAGTGCCCGTCCACGCCCCACCCCGCCAACCAGGCAGGCAGGTGCCACTAAACGCCTGCTGCCTTAGCCCGTTGTTCCTGAACAAGCGTCCAATTTATAGCTTGCAGGGGGTTGGGGGAGGCACCTCAGTGAATGGAGGCTGCGAATCCCTTCGGTGCTGGGTCCCCGCCTGCCTGTGGTGCTCCTGTTGATGGATGGTAGGTGGGATGTAATATTTGCTGTGATGGATCACAGAGGAGTATGAAAATTCATAAGGCAGCGTTACTGTGTGTGTGTGTTCTGTTTGTAGCCCCGTTAGCACTCTCATTGATTACATAGAGTTAGGTCATTTTGACAATGTGCTGTTTTCTGTCTGCTCTATTCTTCAATGCATGCATCAGAGCGAGATAGCTACTTGCCCGTTTGATGCACAGCTGGTTGGCCAACGCCCCTCTTCTTGCCCTGGAATCTTTGCCTCTCACTTTTCTGGATGCAGCCTCAGCTGCCTGAGGGAGGGTGTGTGCGTGCGTGCGTGTGTTTGGCTCGAGGGCTCTGCCATCATCCATTACTGCCCTCGCCACTCTGGGAAGTTCTCAGACTCCCAGGATGCTGGATGCAGCTGCCGTGGAGTGGTGCTATTCCCTGAACCTTTCAGAATAGGTAAGAGGGCAGGGGCAGGGTACAGATAATTTTGGAGAGTTTGTTTAAGAGAGCAGACTATCAATGGATTACGGAAACATGCAAAGTTTTAATCCTGTCAAAGGTGAATGACACCAAATACTTATAAGCAGCACCCCTATTGTACTATATTATACTGGCCCGAGCATGTTCTGGTGGTGGCAGCTGGGGCTACTGCTAGCTACTCCTCCTTCTTTCTTTTCTTCTCCCCCCACCTTCCTCTCTTCCTTCCCTTCCTCCTCCTCTTTCTCCTTCCCCTTCCTCTTCTTTGCTTCGAATGGGCTTCCTGGTATGGTGGGGAAAAGCCACAGAATAAAAAGATGTAGTTTGAGTTCCAGGTCTGTTCCATTTCATCAGATGACCATGGCTGAAAAAGTCATTCTTTCCCAACAAAAAGTGAAGTGACTTGATAGGAAGGCCGCTGCCCCAGTACGAAAAGGCTCAGTGGTTGGAGCCAGTGGGACAGGGCCTTCCCTGTTGGGAGAGGCCGTTGGGGGAGTTAAGATCCCTGGAATTCTGGGCTCATGTGTGTCAGCCACTGGTCCTAGGATTCATGCTTTTGGGGAACAGAATGACTTGACCTGGAAGTGCTTGTCACCTGCTTTATGGGAACCAGAGAAGCTCCTCACTTCCAGATCCCTGATGACTTGTGGCTTGGCTGGACCTCCAAGAGCTCCTTCTTCATCTTCAGCTGCGTCTTGCACCTGGCTAGCTCCTGGGACCAACTCCCTTGAATTTCTGGCAGGCCCAGTCGGATTGATAGAAAGCATGCACTTAATGGGTGGGCCTCTGGCAGAACTTCAGCGATGCTGAGCTCCAAGAAAGGGAGCTTGCTCAGGTGGTTGGGATGATAATTACGCAATATCTGAGGGCCACTTCGCTGTAATACCGCAAGGAGGAAGGTGCCTGTGCTTGGCAACTCTCTTCTTCTTCTTCTCTACGATTTAGAACTTTCCACCTTTCCAACATAAGATACCGCCATTTACCCTGGCAGGTCACGGAGGGGTGCTGGACCTGCTGATGGGTGAAGGGGCTCCTGCCGGGGACATCCCGTTGCTTCATGTGACAAGGGAAGCCAAATCACTTAAGACACCACTTGAAGTTCTTTTCCATTTTCTCAGCTCCCCTTGACTCCACACAGGGTTCCGTGTAGAAAGCAAAGGTGGAAAAAAGCCCCTTGACTTAAGTGGAAAACCAAGTTTGCCGATTCCTGCCTGGCCTGTGCCCAGCTGTGGGAGCATGCAGGTGTCCTTATGCTGAAGGCGGCTTGCCAGAAACATTCCAGAGCTTGATGTGATGAAAAAGGAGGAAAAAAAGCTTAAAATAGAGCTGTCCACATATACTATTAAATGACTACCTGGTTCATTAGGAAAGGGTTTATAGACATGGCTGCCTTCTTTGTAGCCATGAGTTCATCAAGAGCTAGTAATGGTAACGGTAGGCACTAGTTACTGAGAGCCCACTCTTACTGAGGCATTACAGATGCATTGTCATTGAATTTTGGCAGATACCTATGAGGCAGTTTTGTTTATTCCCATCTTATAGATGAGGAAACTGAGGGTTAGCAGCTAAGCTGCCAGGGTCCCACAGCACCTGTGGTAGGCAGAAGAATGTCCCCTCTCGACCCACCCACCCAAAGGTGTCTGTGTCCTACGCCCTAGAACCTGTGGATTTGTTAGGTAACATGGCCAAGGGGAATTACGTTTGCAGATGGAAGGTTTCTAATAGGCTGACCTCAGGAGGGGGAGATTATCCCGGATTATCTGGGTGAGCCCAGTATAGTCCAAGGGCCCTTAAACGGAGGCGAGGGAGGCAGAAGCAGAATCAGGGTCAAAGTGATGTGATTTGAAAAAGACACCACTGGCATCGCTGACTTTATTGATGGAAGGGGGCCATGGATCAAGGAATGTGGAGGACCCTACGCAGCTGGAAAAGGCGAGGAAATGGATTCTTTCCTAGGGCCTCCAGAGGGAACGCAGCTCTGCTGAGATTGATTTTAGCCCCCTGAGACCTGCGTCAGACTCTACACCCACAGGGCTGTAAGCTAATACATTTGTGTTGTTTTAAGCTTTTAAATTTGTGTTAATTTGTTACAGCAGCAGCAGGAAACTTAATACAGCACCTAAGGGGCAGAGCCATGACTAAAAACAGAATCCAAGGTTTACCCTCTTTGCACTACACAGAATAACCTCAAATTGCTTGATATATCAAAACAGAGCGAGAAAAACCCTACCCGACTTCCTAAGCTATTTTCTCTCCCCACTTTTTCCTCCTTTTCTCTTAGGCTCTGTCCATGTGCTTCCTGCCTCCCTCTCTCTTTCCCTAAATTAACAGATTCTTGCTGTAAAAGAAATGGATTCTTCACTCCAAAGTAGGTCATTATAACAAAGGTTTTAAATCACTTGGTCGTCCCATTTGTGAAATATAGACTTCACTTTAATCTTCTGTGCATTACTAGCAGTAAAAAAAAAAAAAGGGCCCATAATTTGTGAAAAATGGGAGTTTTTTCCCCCACCATCAATCATCCAAGCAGAGATGTAAGTTTTTCACTCCTTTTTCACCCTGTGACTCACACCTGGAAGTCAGAAGGACCAGCGTTCAGTCACACAGACAGAATACCCTCATTCTGCTTATACTTCCTGGACCAAATTTAGAAACAGAATGAAATATTTGCTCCCAATAGCCAAGTTGGTAGGACTCCCTGTTTCCTCTCCTCCCATTATTTCTTTCACTCTCTAATGCTGTCTTTGAGCTCTTTGTATTTAAGTAACTCTTCTAATCTCTCAAAACGACTGAGTTTATTTTGAAAAACCCAAGCTAAGCTTGCTTTGTCAGAAAAGTGTTGGAATAGAATTTGTGTTCTGTTCCTTTTTGTCCCCAGATGCGTCAAAGATTGCCTGGGATTGCTTCTCCACTTTCGAAGATCACCTGAATAAACATGGTAGATCTGCTCTAATCCAGGACATGTATTGAATGGGACAGTTATAAAGATGAATAAGATACTAGTGTTAGACTCTGAGTTCTAAGTCTGCAAAATAGGGGCCCTTTGCAATGATTACACTGTACTGTAACATCTTTCCTTATCTCTCTTCCTCTCTAGATAAGGTGTAATCTTTGGGCATGCAGGGACCATGTCTTATGTTTTCCATGAGTTCCTAGCTCCCAGCACAGGGTACTTGACATAAAACTTCATATAAACTTTGGAATCTGTCAGGCCTGGGTTCAAATCCTGGTTCTGCTGCTTGCCCTTTGTTTAATTACTTAGTCTTTCTGATCTGTATTTGTCTCATCTATAAATAGGGGGTGTGGAAATCTACAGTGCTATGAGGATTAAATGAGATGATAACTTTAAAGCACCTGGCAAAGTCTTAGCACTGCACATAATGGGAACACAATTTTAAAATGTAGTGTTTAAAAATGTGCAGCCACATTTCCCAGGTTTGCCTTCTAGCTTCCTCCTTCAGTAGGAAAATTAATGTCTCTATTCCTCAGTTTCCTCTTCTGTAAAATGGGTAGAGTAATAGCATTTGCTTCAGAAGGAAAAGTGCCCAGATCAGGAACTTGCCTACAGTAAGTATGCACTATATGTTATTTATTAGCAGCAATGAATAATAACACCTTATACCCTTCTTCTCATATCCATCCCATTTTATTTTATTTGCTCCCCTTTTTGGTCCTTACAGGGAAGGGAAAAGTGAGTTGATTCTAAGGATTATTCCACAATCCTTCCCTGCTCTCTAAAATGTTGTAATTTTTGTGAGCAAAAGATCCAAAGCCGGTTCCCCATCCTCACATTGCCTTGGGGTCCAAAGGGAGAGAGACTGTAATTTTGAAAAAAGGCAAGTTCCAGAGCTCATGGAAGTAAGGCTTCCTATGGCAGAAAAGGTAATTTTTCCCCCCACCCAATGTTTGTAACAAATAGAACTGCTGTGGGCTTTGCGCTTAAAACAACAACAACATCTTTGTTTGAAAAATTATATATACATATGTTTAGTTTTCTAAATGACAGCATCACAATATGGTGTGTCAGAAATTACAGCCAGCTCTCAATTTGTATCCATTGCAAAGAAAAATTTTGCATAACCTAAAACTGTACTTGTGTTGGAAACCAGGATTGTCACATAGAATTTGAATTGTTGATTCTGTCCTTTTTATGTCCCAGATGAAGCTCCACATTTTTTGTGTGTGATGCTTTGAGCCGCAGCCTCTCACGAGGGGCCATGTTTGTGTTGGTAAACGAACAACCTTCTCAGTCTTCCCTGTCCTTTCATGTAAGAGCCAAAGCGAGGGTAACATCTCCCGTTCCTGTCAAGTTCCTTTTCCCGTCAATACCACGGCATGTTGGAAGGTTTAAAACAAAGCTGTGTTTGAGTTATCCAATTACAAAAAGCATCTGAAAAATGTCTGAGCAGGTGAAAAACACCGCCTACCCCTTTACGTGCTCTGCTAACTCTGAAACGTCTGGGTGCAATTTGAGCTGAGAACCAGCATGCAGAATCATAGAACAAGTGGTAATTGTTTTCAGCAGGTCAGAAGCACCTAGAGTCCCTTGTACCCTTGACCAGCACCGTGCCCTCCTACTCAGTACCCAGAGGACTAGTTTTCGGAAGCGATTTTCCACTTGACTCAGAGTTCCACATCGGAAAGCTCCCCACATGGTTGCTTGAAGTTCTTCATGGAACGTGAGTGGAGGACAGTGAAGGCACTTCTTGAAAGGGAGTGAGGCATAAACTTAGGTGGATGAAGTTCAGTGACTTAGCTTGTGGAGGCTTCTCTAAGGACCAAGGTTATGGCCATATGGCTTTTATACTTTTTTTTTTGGTTACCTATTTTTTTTTTAACATCTTTATTGGAGTATAATTGCTTTACAATGGTGTGTTAGTTTCTGCTGTATAACAAAATGAATCAGCTATATATACACATATATCCCCATATCTCCTCCCTCTTGCATCTCCCTCCCATATATACAATGGAATATTACTCAGCCATAAAAAGAAACAAAATTGAGTTATTTGTAGTGAGGTGGATGGACCTAGAGTCTGTCATACAGAGTGAAGTAAGTCAGAAAGAAAAAACCAAGTACTGTATGCTAACACATATATATGGAATCTAAAAAAAAAAAAAAAAATGGTTCTGAAGAACCTAGGGGCAGGACAGGAATAAAGATGCAGACATAGAGAATGGACTTGAGGATACGGGGAGGGGGAAGGGTAAGCTGGGACGAAGTGAGAGAGTGGCATGGACATATACACACTACCAAATGTAAAATGGATAGCTAGTGGGAAGCAGCCGCATAACACAGGGAGATCAGCTTGGTGCTTTGTGACCACCTAGAGGGGTGAGATAGGGAGGGTGGGAGGGAATGGCTTTTGTACTTGAACAGATGTTTGCCATGGCACCTGAGCTCATGGCCTTAGAGCTTAGAGACCATTAGAGCGAGAAGGAACTTAACCACTAGCCTGGTCCTCACTTTACACATAAGGAAACCTGAAGGCCACGGAGATGTCAAGGTCACTCCTGCTGCATTTATTGTTTACAGTTGGCCTCTGGCAGGAGCTGAAGGTTCCTGTCTCTGACACCTCCCAGCCTGCTTTCCTCCTCTCCAGGGTGGGTCAGGGTCCAGGCAGTCACTTCATTTCCAGGGAGAAGAGGCAGTGATGACCAAGTACTGAGCCATTGAAGTGTCCACAGCTCTAGGGGAGGGACTGCCTTGGCATTTTCCTTAGAAGTTTTCTCTGGTCTAGAAGCCTGGGGACATGAAGAGGGCCTTACATCCGTCCTCTCTCTTCCCTTCTCCCCAAAACCTTCCAGAAATTGCTATCCATCCAGAAGAGACTGGATACAGTTGCTTATACCAATTCCCTTCTGTGCAATGGAAACCAGAGAACTCTTGTTTATCTGTGGCCTGTAAAAGTGTGTGGGTGTGCGTGTGTGTGTAGGGGGTGGGCTTTGAGCCCCACCTCTCTCCAGCCAAATCTGCACCAGAAGTTTAAGTTTTGGTTTTGGGGAAAAGGAGGCACAGCTGCCTTTGATATAGTTTGGTTCTAGACCGCTTGTAGCTAGAGGCTGGGCCACAGGGGTCCTCTGTGGACTCCAGCCTAACTCTCTAGAGTTCCACACTGGGGCCTGAGCCCCAGGTCAGACCCACCTCAGCCTCGGTGTCCTGCTAACTGCAGCCCAGCCAGTAATACAGTGCTACCTTGCTTGGTCCTTTGTGTGTTTCCTTCTGTGACCTTGTGGGGAGATGTGACTGATGGAGGGAGGGTGATAGTAGGATTTGATCAGGAAGCTCAGCGCCTTTGTTCTATCTTCTAATTCTCCATCTCTGTTCATCAGCATCCCATTTTGGTAATACCTATACTAATCATGCCACTAAGTTTTTTTTGTTTTTAATTAATTAATTAATTTTTGACTGCGTTGGGTCTTCGTTGCTGTGCGCGGGCTTTCTCTAGTTGCGGCGAGTGGGGGCTACTCTTCGTCGCGGTGCGCGGGCTTCTCATTGCGGTGGCTTCTCTTGTTGCGGAGCACGGGCTCTAGGCGCACGGGCTTCAGTAGTTGTGGCTCACAGGCTCTAGAGCGCAGGCTCAGTAGTTGCGGCTCACGGGCTTAGTTGCTCCGCGGCATGTGGGATCTTCCCGGACCAGGGCCCGAACCCGTGTCCCCTGCATTGGCAGGCAGATTCTTAACCACTGAGCCATGATGGAAGTCCCGCCACTAAGTTCTTCTGAATTATGACACTGGCAAACCCAAATAACACATGTTTTACGGCAGGCACCATTTTGAAGGGTCTATATATAATAACTCATTTAATTCTTACAACCCACCTTCGATGTAGGTATGGTTTTAATTACCTTCTGACAGTCTGGGCCACTGAGGCACAGAGAAGTTGAGTGATTTGTTCAAAGTCACACAGCTAGTAAATGGAGGAATTGGGATTCAAATCCAAGTAGTCTGACCCAGATGAAATGCTGGTAATCACTTATAACACTACCTACATGGAGAAGTAAACTGAATTGTAGGACATATGTGTATGGCAGTTAGCTTGGTAAAAGGTACCTAGTAAAAGTTTGCTTATGATACTGATGATTATGTGTTTGGATTTGGTGGCTATGGGAGCTTAAGTGACAGCCCGAAAGAGGTGTAGTAAATCTTTTGGGGACCAGGCACTTCTACCAACAAACTGAATTGGACAACTTTCAAATCATGGGAGGGAAGAGAGTGTATGGTTGTACTTGAACTGCTCAGGTGACAACTGAAGACCGATGAGTGAGGTGCACGGAGTGGGGAGGGTACATCACAGGACTGGCAGTAGCTGCCTTGACTCTACAGAGGTTATGAGGGCCTAACCTTAGTGTAGTGGATGGAACTCCTTGTATTGAGAACAAAGAGATCGGACCCAATGACAGACCAAGAAAATTTAGGATGAAGGAGAACTTTGGATGATCCAAATTTCTGGCCCATGGGCCACATGAAATAGCTCCCAGCTCAATTTTGACCAATAAAAATGTTTTATTAGTTGCCAAATTAAAAACCCCAGTGAATACACATCAGCCATGTATTTCCAGATCATCTGGAAAGATGGGGAAATCTGGCATCATGGGACATCTGTTCTCACTCGTCAACAGTTGTCTTCACTGGATAGTGACTCCTCTCTCTCCCTTTTTTTTTTTTTTTTTTTTTTGCGGTACGCGGGCCTCTCACTGTTGTGGCCTCTCCTGTTGCGGAGCACAGGCTCCGGACGCGCAGGCTCAGCGGCCATGGCTCACGGGCCCAGCCGCTCCGCAGCATGTGGGATCCTCCCGGACCGGGGCACGAACCCGTGTCCCCTGCATCGGCAGGCGGACCCTGAACCACTGTGCCACCAGGGAAGCCCCAGTGGCTCCTCTCTTTAGATGAGGCATTTAACAGTCATTTTCCAAAGTTCCTACCATTTCCTACTGCCACTCACTCACGTGAGCTGCCTGTCCTTGTAAGCATTTGAGTGGACATCCCCCTCATTTTATAAATGCAGAAGTAGGGAGTTTGAGTGGTGATGGTGAGATCTAATCTCTCCTTTTTGAGTTGCTGTGTGAGCATCTCCCCAGTCACTTAGTCTGTTTTGATGCTCAGTTTCCTTATGTCATAAGGTAGATATATGTGGCTATGACTTGGACCATCTGGGCTTTGAGTGGTATGGCTAGTTGATGTTACGCTGGTGCCTTGAGACGGGTTTAAAAGCAAAAGCACCAGACATCAAAGATTTCAACCCTCTTAACTCTTATGAAGCCACTTGTAGCTGTGGCTGATGCCTTGAATCTTGAAGCATCACGATGGGGAGTGATGCAGGAGAGCCTCCAGTGGGAAAGAGAAGACCTGCCTCTAAGAAAAGTGTAGCCACAGCTACTGTCAGTGCTCCCAGCGCCCTTCCCAAGAACATCCACCTTGGTAACTGGGCTGGACCCTTACCAGATAATTCCCAGGAAATCCTTCTATTCTTTTGCTGAAATCCATCTGCCATTATTCCTCAAGCCCTTGCGACCTTATATTCCATTCTGATTTTCCATGCTTTCCCCCATGTCTAAACCTAAGTCCTTTTCTTTGTACTTGATGACTTCTGCTACCACCACTTTAGAGCACGTGCTGTAAGTGCACTGGTCCACAGTGTTGTCTGAATTTCTTAATCCCCACTCAGAATTTTCATAGAGGGATGTGCAGTTTTCTCTGGCCCAACTGCAAAGAATTAATTTGTTTTCTGTGGAAGCTTTTCCGAATCAGCCAGCTCTGAGTTTGCTCTCTCCTCTGCCACTTTTACAGCCCTCAGGCGAGTTACTTAACCTTTCTGATCCTGACTCATAAGCGCTGTAAGATGGGAACATTTGCTGTCTTGCACAGTAACTCTTGAGGAATAAATGATATATGGAATGTGAAGTATCTACAACAGTTCCTGGCACATCATTGGGTTCACAGATTTTAATTCACTACCTCTTTTATGACCTCTGTTTGGATCTGATGGGGTATAGCTGATTATGGATTGGACAATTTATAGGTGCTGTAAAGAGTTCTCTGGGAAACCAAGAGAATGGGTGCCTGAGAGGGACACAACATTGCACGTGTTGCTTCAGTGGTTAGAGGCAGATGTTGGGGTAGAGAAATTCTGAGTAGAGGGCAATGGAGAACAAGATGGAACTTTGACTAGTTAAAAAAAAAAAAAGGCAAAAAAAATGCCCTTTTCTTCCTTTGTCTGTCCTCAGAAGGGCGCCAACTAACTTTTCAGAGTGGACACTCAATAAGCTTTGTTGACTGACAGACCACGGAATGTTATAAAAGGTTTGCAGGGCAGGGAATATAATATTAATATCCATGTAATGTTTTTATGTTTTAATTTTGGTGGAGGAAGCCTGAAGCCTGGGGCAAAAGCTGCTATTTTCATTTGCTTCACCTGAAGTTATATTGGCAGAGACCCTCAGGGTAAAGAAGAAGAGGATTAGGTTGGGGAATGGGAAAGGGTATGAAGAAGTTGTAATAAAGTATATAAGTGCAAGAGCCTGAGGAATAAACACAGACGAATTTCAGCCCGAGCATAGAAGGATGTGGCATAAGGACATTTCGAGGCGGAAAAAAATACACCCATAGGGTAGGCTCTGCTGAACGGAGGAGAGCATACGAGAAAAGTAATGAAAAACTTTTAATATCATGGAGCTCCCTAAGAGGGTGCAGATATTGTTGTTTTACGTTGATTGAGGGCCCACCATGTACGAGGCTGGGATCTGCTTGAAAACTTAATGTATGAAAATGTGGTCGAGGGGAAGGATAAACCTAACGTTTGTGGAGGGATAGGGGAATTTTGCTGTGGCTTGTGCAGGAAATGAGTAAATGAATGATTATTTGATTGGTAGGGTCTTAATAAAAATTGTTCCTAAATCAGCTGAAGCAACTGGCAAAGTCTGTTTACACCGTCATGATCACACCGCCCTCCAAAGCAAACAAGAGGGCAGAGTTGTCACGAAAGGGATTTGCAGTTTCTCCTATGATAGGAGAAAAGACTAATTGGTACTATTAACATATGCTGAAGAACCCCACATCTTTTGTTTATTAGAAATTCGTCAGGAAGATTCCCACTGAAGTTATAAATGTACTTTAAAAAATGAATATACTGGGGGATCTTTGCCACCACTGAACCCTGTTAATCTTCACTCTCTAATATGATGTAACAGTTAAGTCTGCACTCTGATAACTGCCTAAGATGAGACAACCACAATACTTTCTTTTCCTTTTCGGTGACAAATGACACCTGACGATGACAGCCACGAGTTAAACAGGCTACCAAAATGAAAACAGACCCACCCACCGTGGCACCATGGGCTGAATGTTGGTGGGTTTTAACCACACCAGTCTCAAAGCCAGGAGATATTAGGCCACGAGGAACTGCTAAGGAGGATGGGCTAGTCCGATAGTTCTGAATCTTACAGTAAAGCAGGGATTTCCTCTCAAGTCATGGTGCTGGCATCCATTCTGCTGCACCTCTGGCAGAGAGTCTATTTCCTCACGTGAGTATTGGGCTGGTCTGACTGTTACACAGTACTTTTGTTTTTGTTTCTTTGTTTTGTTTTGCATTGATTTGAAATCCACCTTTCAGGTCTATATCTATATTCAAGGATATTTCAGTTTAAGTTTACTTCATATGTTTACAGAGAGTTGAAGGTCAGTTCATTTTTTTTTTTTTTAACTTGGAAAAGAAATCCTGTTTTCTTCAACTATTCCTACAGTAACATGTACAATTCTTGTCTCTGTCTGTACCCTTGGATCAGTGTCAGTCAGGCTGAGGTTTGCTGTGGTAACAAACAACCCCACTATCAAGATTACTCAGAAACTTTGTTTCTTTTTGTAATTTGGATACTTGTGTTTCATTTTTGAGGACTAAGATATGTATGCAGAGTGAGCAAAGGAACAATGTCATGTGTTTAGTGGATGTTAAAATATTTTCTTTTTCTATTTTCTCTGAATTGAAAGATTTTGCTGAATAGAGATTTTCTTTTTACCTCACTCTCTAATAACACTGTTAGTTTGCATTTGCGTAGTGTGTTACACTTTTCACATCCACCAGAGCTTTTGCCTTTATTGTTGCCTCAGCCTGAAACCTTCTCCCCTTAGATATCTTTGTGGCTTCTTCCCTCACAATTTCCAGTTCATTACTCAAATGTCAACTTCTCCAGCACTCCATCTAAAACTCTAAAATGTACAAACAAAACTTTTCAAAATAGTATCTGTTAAACATTCCATTCCTCTCCCTTGTTTTAAGCACTTATCATTAACACATTCTGTTTTGATTCATATATCTTGCTTATTCTCTGTCTCTCCCCCTTAGAATAATAAGTTCTATGAGGAGCAGGAATTTTGTTTTTATTCATTGCTGTATTCTCAGTCCCTAGAACCACATACCTGGCACATACAGGTCCTACAAAATATTCAGTGAGTTTATGTAACTGATAGTCATGTGGTCAAGCAAGTTGACAGATGGCTGAAGGGCCCTTTTTTCTAGTGGGTTCTTGTTTATTGGGGCTATATGAGAGGAGAGGGTTGATTAGAGGGTAGGGTTGACTTCACTGGGATGTTTGGTCCCAGATCAGAAGACTTAGGTCAGCTGTTCAGCCTGTGGCTGGAATACTGATGTAGGCTCAGATCTGGAAATCGATCCACCTCAACCACCCAGTCTCCTTGTGTCTCCACTCTGTAGGTAGATTCCATCTGTTACCCTTCTTTTTAAAGGGACATTTATCTTAGACCCTTGTTCTTCAGGAGGTGTCCGGGTTTGGATGCTTTATAAACTACACTTTCCTGAAGGATTCTTACTTATTCAAGTTGGGAAACAGTAAAATAATACTGCCTCTGTAGACAGAGAGGGGCTAGTACTTGTGTGGAGGATGCCCACCTGATTATAAACTTGGCACACACATGGTAGAGCTTGAAGCAGGAGTGAACGTGGTGAATATTCTTGTGTCTCTGAAGAAGCTCATGGGAAATACAACATGGCGGAAACTTTGCCCCACTTGGGAGAATGGAGCTTGATTTTGTTATGGCCTAAGGTATCCAGGCTGACACTCTAAAGCACTATTCCTTATATCCCTGGGGCCATTTAACTGAGAGGTGCGGGGCCGGGGGGGGGGATAAGGGAAGAGAGTTAGGCAAAGAGCAAGAGGTAGCACAGTGTATTAGTTTCCTGAGGCTGCTGTAACAAAGTGCCACAAATTGGGTGGCTTAGAGCAACAGAAATTGGTTTTCTCACTGTTCTGGAGGCTAGAACTCTGAGATCAAGGTGTTGTCAGGGTCGGCGCCTCTCTAGGGCTAGCTTCTTGGGGTTGCTGGAAGTCTTTGGCGTTCCTTGGCTTCTGATCTCCGTCTTCCTCTTCCATGGTGTTCTCCCAGTGTATGTGTCTGTGTCCAAATTTCCATTTTTTATAAGGACACCAATCTTAATGGATTAGGGGCTCATGCTATTCTAGTATGATCTCATTGTAACCAGTTATATCTGCAATGGTCCTGTATCCAAATATGGTTACATCTTGAAATACTAGGGGGTTCAACATATGAAGACTTCAACATATAAAATTTGGGGGTCATACTTCAAGCCATTACACACAATTCGGGCATAAACACATTGGGAGTATTTTATATGTGGGTGAAAGAATTCTTAGTTTATTCTTTAGCTCTCAGGCAAAGCACACTCAATATACTGGTTTGTGCAATGCTGAATCACGTAGTCCGCAACATCCTAAAATATAGTGTATAGATATTTGTTATTTATGCCTCTGTATACATTTGTATAATAACAATTCGTTCTCAAATTATGAAATTACCTTTCTCATTACAGTGCTGCATGGCCATAACCCCTGACCAAGCTCGTATGTCCTTATTGCAGGGAGTCCTGCAAACTTTACATGTGGTAACTGGCATATTTTGAAGATTAAATTGGTGAACACTTTTTTCCCCCACTAGTTATCAGAAGCCAGAGACATTAATTTTTTTTCATTTATTTATTTGTCGTTTATATATTCACTCAACAAACTTATGATGAATCGCTACCAAGGGAAGACAAATCAGATTCTGCTCCCTTAGAGCATCAGGTTGGTGGAGTGAGATACACATGTAAACATTTCATTAAAGTGCTGGATATTAAGGGAAAAATCTGGACAGTGTTCCAGAAGAAGAGCTTCTCTGAATTTCTCTGAAATCATCCTTTATCCTGAGTTGGGGGACTCAGATGCTTTCATAGGAAGGTGTGGGTTCTGCTATCAACAGTCTCCTCCCCTTTGCTCCAGCAAACCGCAGAGTGAGCACTGGAACTCTTGGTCCTAGACACTGATGTGGAGCGCTCTCTCCATAAGCCTTTGAGCTCTCCTGGGCAATTCTGACCCCTTGACTGGAGACATTGATTTTATCCATATGAAAATTTCCTAAATAGAAGATACCACGACAGCTGAATTAAAAAAAATCATGATTCTAAACAGCTAATATTTAAAAGATCTAGCCATAATGCGTCACGAGGCAACATGGGGCCACATTCATTTAGTGCATAGGATGGTGTTGCCCGGAGGTGGAATGCCAAGCCTTTACTCATCCCAACCCTTATGAGGGGGGAATGAAAGAAGGGGTGGTAACTGCTCATAGGACAGCCCCCTGAGAGGCGTTAACAGGGAGGCAGTTCTCTTTTTGAGTCATTTTTTAAAATGCTAATGCTCCCAGGTGCGTTCATGTGAAGTCATTACTATCAGTTGACACCTTAATTAGCAGTTAATATTTTAGCAGGAGGAACAGATGAAGTGTGAAGGGGGAACGAGGAACAAGGTGGGGACTGAAGGTGGCAGTGATGCTGGGAAAGGTGTCTGAAGGAGAGGAGGGTACAGGCTGGGGAGAAGGGGTCTTGATAGGGTATGTGGAAGGCACTGTTTTGTGTGCTTTTTTTTTTTTTTTTTTGCTATGCAAAGGTTTGTCATGTCGTGGGTTGCTAAATTGATCTCATGTCTCTTTCAAGACGTAGAAAAGAAAGATTTAGATTTGAAGGTGATAGTGTAACCTTCCCAATTAATGCCGGAGCCCCCTCCTCTTTTACCAACAACAGAAGTTCAGCCTCTCCCTCTCCTGTGAATTTGTACAGGGGCCACAGGGGCTGGCTCAGTTCAAGGTGAGGGAGTGGGAGACGTGGTCTGGGCTGTTCCTCATCTGACACCCACCATCCCAACCCCAGGATGTGGAAGGAACTGGAGTCTGTCCCGCCAGTCTACTGTTGCCATTTCTCTTGTTGCCACATGGAGTCGCTGCTGAGGTTGAATCCAGCACAATCCCATGTTTGCTAGTCCCTCCTGCCCTGGAGATGGTCTTTGAGGTTATGTCTGGTTCCTGTGTCTAGAAACTATTGTGAAGGACATGGTTGGCCTATGGGTCATGGGGTTACATTTCTTTTTGAGTAAAAGGAAAAAAAGATTGAGCTGAGGGGGTTGGACAAGAATGTGTGGTTTCATGGCTAGTACATTTGATAAGGAGGTGGCTTTAGGAGGGATAAATATTAACAGCAGAAATGAACCATAAATTATCTGTGGGGTCAGGTTGGGTGTGTCTTTCAGTTATTCACCAGGATCGCATAGGCAGTTTGCATATCTGTCTATGTATCTATATCCATCTATATATCTCTAAGCTCCTGTTGTCCTGTGCAGTTGGAATCCTCTCCCTATCTGTGGTGTTAACGTATGATCAGTACAGGAGCACAGAGGGAGGTTATCTGGGATATAAGGCCATTGGAGCTGGGAAAGTTGGTCATCCTGTCTAGCATCCTCTCACCTGCCCTCTTGGTTTTGATGTATTGAATGATCACTAGAATATGACCTAAGTCCGTCTAAAATGTCTCAGACTCCATGTTAATACAGTATCCTCAGGAAAAACATGGTGCCCTTGGAGGGGCAGCCTTTTCACTCTGACATATGAGCCTTTGTCCTCATCCCCAGGAAGCCACTGACCACACATGTTCTTTTTCCTACTAGTGCTTATTCCTAGAAAAGGGCCCAATAAACAAATTCTTAGAAAGGGGTAACTGATGAAACTCTGTATCTCATCTATTTTAGGGACATCAACTTTAAGGGTAGCTGGCCCTTTAAGCAAAACAAATAACCTGATTAATTTTGGAATTTCGAGCAGACAGGAGGTCATCACAGTGTGTTAGCCTCTTCAAGGGAGCTTGACTCAAGAACTGGGCCTTTCTGTAACAATGCCCTTCAGTTTCTCTCTGCTGAGACCCCACAACCAAACTGCAGCCCACTTCTTCAGAACGGTTAATGTGAAGGCTGACTAGCCTTTTTTTTTTTTTTTAACTTTATTTATTTATTTTTGGCTGCGTTGGGTTTTCATTGCTGCGAGCAGGGGCTACTCTTTGTTGCGGTGCACGGGCTTCTCATTGCCGTGGCTTCTCTTGTTGCGGAGCACGGGCTCTAGGCGTGTGGGCTGTGGTAGTTGTGGTTCACGGGCTCAGTAGTTGTGGCTCACGGGCTTAGTTGCTTCGCGGCATGAGGGATCTTCCCAGACCAGGGCTTGAACCCCTGTCCCCTGCATTGACAGGCAGATTCTTAGCCACTGCGCCACCAGGGAAGTCCCCTGACTAGTTTTTAAAACAGTTAAAAAGTCTGGCATTCAGCACTCATGTTCTTATTATTTAAATCTTGCTCTCGCTCAATTTCCATTCTTTCCCAAGTAGGATTCTCGGCATTTGAGACTGTAAATGAGTGAGTAGAAATGGTTTGGTGCACAAGTTCAGTCTATGTAGAGCCTTTAAACCCTGTCCTTGGGATAGAAACATTAGTTTTAGGTATAAACAAGCAAATAAGTGATCAAACTTGTGTCACATAAGGTTTTGATCTCCTTTACACAAAACCTGAGGCTATTTTTAGGAGAAACCATGCCTTCCAAAGTCTCTGCTTATGTAAGTTCCCCCCCCCTTACAACAGTTATTTATTTTTGATCTATCTTTTGCATATTAGTTCTTAGTCTTTCTGGTTTTATTTTCTCCTAATTTTTCTCCTCTATCCTATTTTTTAAATTCGTTTGTTTGCCAGCATTCTTTTTTAAAAAATTGAAGTATAGTTGATTTGCATTCTTTTTTAAATGCCTTAACTTGTAGGCATTGACCCAGAGGGAACCTCCCGATAGGTTCTCAGCCCTCCTATTGCCACCCAGCTAGGAGTCCACAAAAGAGCATAAAATGCGCTTCCCATGATGCGCTGGTGACCATCCAGTTTCCAGTAGCTGGAAAATATCACTAAATAGACTATGCTTCGGCCATCTCCCAGTGGAATTTTAAGGGAATTATTATGACAATAGTATGGTGAGTGGAGCTTTGTATCATTGCAAGGTAAGTGCCAGCCGTGGAGAGTGAGGGCTGCAGGCTGGGTGCTGCGGGTGCTGGAGGAAAGCATCCTCCAGGTCGTGGCCACGTGTTGCGAGGCTCCAGGTTCATCACTGCGATCCGCTGTGCTTTGCGCTCAGTCACTTTGGCCCGCCTGAAGGAGGCAGCTGTTGTAAATTATGAGTGCGGAGCCAGGGGATAATTCTTGGCTTTCGTCGTGCCGTGAAGGCTCCAGCAATTAATTTCTTCTGTTCTTCTCGCAGCCAAGGATTCTCCACATTATTCATCTCTTTGGGCAAAAGCTATTGGTGGCGTGTGAGTGATTTTCTCCCTAGGTGTATGATGGGAATTACCTGATTGTGGATGGCTTGCACTTGTAGTTCATTTTGCAGGTGAATTCTGCCCAGGTATGACCTCAGCAGGAGCTTAATCTGTCTTCAGATCCTAAGGCATAGAGTTCAGTGTGGTGTTTCCATTAGACACGAAGGTACCAGCTTGGCATTTTTGAATCCTGAGGCACCACTTGCTAATGCTTTCACCTCTCGAAGTGGCTGGTTTCCCTGTGTGCACATGACAGGACCCAAATAGTTTCACTAGCGGGCCAAACCTGGTCTGTGTTTCTGTTACTTTATAGGAAAACAAAACCAAAACCAAAAAGACCCCCCAATATATCAACCTTTCCTGTTGGGAGATGTAACCCTGGAACAAAACAGTTTGAGAAGAGCCCTGGGTCTAGCAAGCCATAGGGGCGGGACTGTGGAGGGGCAGAGGATGGAATTTAGTCCCCAGGGGTCTGTCTCAAGTCTCAGGAGCTCCCGGAGAATTCAGAGGATGAAGATGGGGCGCCTGCAGGACCCTTTAGCGTGGTCCTCCGGATTGTTTGGTTTTGTGTTGGGGGAGAACTGATAAATGCACTTTACGGCACATGTAGTGATTTAGCCCCTGTATTTTTCCTGATGACTAGTGTCCCCTCTTCAGGGTCTTTGCCGGGCCCACACTACTGCCACATCAGCAGGTAAAGGACACAAACACTGCTCAATGAAAGGGATGCTCTGCCTCTTCACAGTCTCATGGAAGCAGCTCGACTGGGAGGCGGGAGGAGAGAGGAGCTGCGTTCAGATGGGCAGAGTGTTGCCTGCTTCTCAGGAGGCCAGCTTGGGTATCTTGCAACCCGCGGGCGTGGAAGCCAGGGCTTTCCTCCTCCCAGAGAGGTAAAGTTAAGGACTGCTGGCTTGAAGGGGACACCGTGGCCGAGTTTGTTCTGTGTGATCTTAGCCTTGTCTGGGATTAGAAACTCATTTCACAGTGTATCACCCACTCTTAGCCCAGTCCATGGCAGATCAGGCACTTAATAACTATTTGATGAATGAATGAATGGGTAATTGACCAGTGCCAGGAATCTATCATTTTGGTGCCTTCGTGTTGCCATGCAACTCGCCCCACTTTTCTTACTTCTTCTGCCTCTGTGGCACCATTGCCCTGCTTGCTGTTCCACCGCTGCTGAAGTAGCCGTCTCATTGGAATGTAATCGGAACAGCTCATTCTCTCTGAGGTGTAATAGCAGACAATGAATAATTTAATGTGCTACCCTCGGAGGGTTATGCACATTTGAACAGGTGACAGGTAACTGCAGATAGAGTAAATAGTAAGAATAAATTCGTAGTAAAGGTGGCATTTCACATCAATGACAGGGCACTGTCTTCAGGCAGGAGGGGCCCCTTTCTGTGGTTTCCCTCACAGCACATGGCTCTGTGAACTCCCGATCCTTACTTGGCATCATTTTGTTCCTGGATAGAATCACAGATGATCTGACAAAGATTACTGATCCCTGAAGTGCCCGAGTCACTCTGGGGAGTGTCTTTCTGTCTCAGCGCAGGACAAGAATCTAGATCTTCCTAATGCCAGCCTGGTCTCAGGCAGCATTGCGGGCCAGAGGGAGCAGGGCAGGACATAAGGAAATAGGAACAGGTTCACTGCCTATTTTTCAGATTTTCAGTCAAAGAGAAAGCATGTTGAAAATAATTTGCAGCTCTGACAGCCTCTTTTAACGGAAGGCGTGTGTCGAGCATGAAGTTATAACCGTCAGTTCTTCTTCAGTGGGAGGACACGAAAGGAAGGGGCTGGTTGCCTTTTGGTGGAGGTGGGGAAGCTGAACTGCTGGCTGATGGGACAGCGTGGCCAAGGTCATTCAGCAAGTAGCCGAGCTGGCTGGCTGTTCCTAGCCCAGCTCACCATTGTCCTGCAGGCCTCATTATCCCGACTGGAAAGCAGAGCTGCGTCTGAGTCAGTCTCCTTGGTGGGGCTGTAGGGAGTGTGGGTGTCAGCAGTCTGGGCTTGCAGAGGCTCTGAAACAATACCAGGTATTTTGTAGCAGGTATGTGCTGAGTGTTCTTCTCTCACTCTCTGCATTTGGGGCATTCAGCATATAATCCTACAATTAGTTCATTAAAAAAATAAAAAACGACTTGCAGGTCACCTTTAAAACAAAGGGAGAAGCAATTTTGAATTTAGCAATTTTTCATTTTTGACATCTGGTACCACCTCAAGCTCTGCAGTTACAAATAATGCTGGTGGGGAACGGATCCTTTTATGCACATTTGAAGAAAGAAGGGTTATACATTATGAATAGAACAAG
Source organism: Delphinus delphis (assembly GCF_949987515.2). Lineage (NCBI taxonomy): Eukaryota > Metazoa > Chordata > Mammalia > Artiodactyla > Delphinidae > Delphinus > Delphinus delphis. The sequence continues at coordinate 41,650,619 of NC_082688.1, read as the reverse complement.
GATAGAGGAATTGGCTGTGCGCTGCAAGATATTTGGAGTGCATTAATCAGCCCATCTCTTTTAGAGTGAGAATCATTTTTAAGAATGGGTATTAAACAGAACGCAAACAATTTGTGCAATTTAAGTCTGCTTGATATACGATAGACACACGAGGGCAAAGGGAAGGTGAGAAAACACAGCAAGGCATTTAAGAGAGTGTTCCTCAGGGTGAAACGAAGCAAGGGAATGAACCAGAGCTTGGAAGAAGAACCAAGATGGCATCTAGTCCTACTTACATTCCCACAGCACCTGACGCATTGATTCATTTATCACTTCACAAGCAGCAATTAGCTGCTTGTGTCAGCCTTGACCCCATGGAACTCGCATTCTAGGGGAGAAGACAGACACCTACTCAGAGAGTCCCTGTAGGACTTGCTATAAGGGAGGCAAACACAAGGAAGCCATGTCAGTTAGGAATGCTTTCCTTTACAAGTAATGAAAACACTGTTACCAGTGGCTTAAATAACTAGAATCTTAGATTTCTCTCATCACAAAAAGTCAGGAAGGAGGCAGCTGTGGGTTTAACACCTCGGTGTCATGAGGGCTGGTATCTCTGATTTTCTGGGACCACTCCACCACCGTATTTCAAGATGGCAGCCATACATCCACTTTCAGAGCAAAGGAGAGGAGATGCCAGTGGTAACTCACTAGCTTGTTCATCATGGCAGGAAAACTGTTTTTCTAAGCTCCGAGGCAGATTTCCACAGACATCTCAGAAGCCCCAACTGTGTCAGATGCCACCACTGCTTCCCACCAGCTGCAACGCGAACAGAGAAAGTGAGAACTTAGCTTTTCTAGGTCTCCCTTCTAAGCCTTGCTCTCTGCCTCAGGAGGCTGACAGATGAGACACCAGCGGGCACCCTTGCCCTTGGGTTTGGTCAGTGCACAGCACTGGACAGATGGAGGGAAGGAGGAGAGAAAGGATAGGGTCCTGGGGTGGGTATCTTTTCCCTTGACTCCCACCTTGTGTGGCTGCAGCAGGCAGGCAGCGGTTCGAAGCTTCTGTCAGGTGGTGGCCTCCCCTTGGCAGGGTCGCCTCTCCTTTCAGGCCTAGGGATGCCCGCCTGCCACTCATGCCCTCCGCCTCCCTCCTCCGGCCAGCAGCCCAGGCATCTGGAGTTTGATCCTGAGGGCGACAGGGTGCCCTTAAATGATTTTAAGAAAGATATGGCTTAAATTGTATCTTACAAAGATGATTCTGATAGCACCATGGAGGATTATTAGAATGGGTTGAGAAAACCCCCGAGAGAGGTTTAGGAAGTTTCTACAACTTTTCCCCATGAGATAATAAAATCCAGAACGAAGGCTAGCTTTCCCTGATGACCTTCCCCAGCAAAATTAAACCTTCCCCACCCAAAGCAGTTACTATTGATGCATAGCCCTATTACATCCTGCATCACAGAGTATTATGGTGTTGTTATATTATTATAATAGAGTATTGTAATTCACTGTGTTATTGACTTTTCCGCTTATCTGTACAACTCCATGGGGATGGAGACCATGTCTCAAATTATCTTTGTGTTCCCAGCACACAGTGCGGGGCCTGGCGCACGATTCACATTCCATAATTGTCTTGAATTGAACGTAGGAACTGGGATTGTCGTCTACTGGGCACAGACTTACTTTACATGCAAAGTGATTACCTGTGGTGACTATAGTATAGCTTGATCTCACATCCTATAGCTGTTCTCTTTCTGATTAAAAGACAGAAGGGAAAAAGGGAGGAGAGGAGGGAGAGAGGAAGAATGGCAGGAAGGAAGCAGTGAAGTGAGCAAGTGGTGTAAGCCTGGACTTCTGTATGATATGGATGAGAAGGGCAGGGATGAGTGTGTTGGAACAGCTAGTGCATAGACATTTACTGTACATGACACCGAAAGGTCCCAAACCGGAAGAAATAGAAGCCAATTCTACTTTGTTCAGTGAAACGCGAGAGGGAAAAATAGATTGGGTAGCCAACAGTGCGTGCCTTAATTGTTTGCACACAGACTGGGTCGTTCCTGCATGGCCAGGGTTTGTTGCCCAGAAGTCCTTTCTGAAACCACAGGAAAGGAACAAGTCTGCACCAGGTCCCGAGTCATGCGCAGAAGTCACCTGTAAGAGTCGCTTCTCTTCAGTGATTTGGCAGGGGATGAAAGGCCCTCTAACCCATTTTCTTGATGGTGTTAAAAAATGCAATCTGACCAGATGCATCCCTCGGAAAAAGTTGGGTAGCAAGAGGAAAGAAAAGAATACATTTTGGAGGGTGACTTGAAAATAGTTTTTGATAGTTAAGAAAAATACGGCCACAGATTAGAAAACTTAGATGTCTATAAACACTTGACTAACTTGAATATTCTAGAAAAAGTGTCAGAGAACTCTTAAACGTGTCTTTAAATGATGTGTTTAAAACCTAGAAAGTTGTGTCGACTGGAATACGGTCTTATGACTTCAGAAGAAAGTTTTCCAGTGGTTTCAAGCATATGTTCTAAGCCAGGCACTTGCCATATTATCTCATTTAAATCTTAGAAAACATAGAAGTTGATGTTATTATATTCATCTTACTGATGAGGAAACTGAGGCTTGTGAAGCTTAAGTAACCTGCCCAAAGTCACACCAAAGGTGATGGAGCTGGGATTTGGATCCAGTGTCTGATTTCAATGACCGTAAACCTTGCCCAACATGCAGCTCTCATGACATTTGTATCAGTCTGTATTTCCCCCCAGGTACCCATATTCTGTTATTCAGTATCATTCCAGATGGTTGATTCTGTGAGGGGGGTTAATTCTCCCAATGAGTTTCAGCTGTGAAATTGCATCTTGGATCCTAATCTTTCCTTGCAGAAGAAAAATAGAGATCATTAGGGCTCTTGAATTTATCTTTGTAATAACACAGTTCTTCTTTCTCTCAGGCTTTTTGTAAAGTTTCGATGATCTACTGTGTATTGGTCCTACCGAGTATCTGTTGCAGGAATAGTGAGTGACCCTCATTACTGGGCCTCTGGTTTCATTCATCTTTTTTTGCTCTTCACTGAAAGCAGGTGACGGATGCATTTCGGGTGTGTTTAGCTCAGAAGGTGAACAAACCCCCCACTAGGTAAGAGCAACTGCTCTTTGCTGTTAATCAGCAGTGAACTTGGAGTCTGTTCATGGGATGATCAGCAGTCAGATATGAATCTCTTATTTCTTTCGGGTGCTGAAATGTGGGATTTCTTGCTGATGTTAAGCCATCTGGAGTGCCCCATCTCAGGGAGCCAGCCACCATGGCCTGCAGTGCTGGGCCCTTATGTGTGTGACCAAAAGCTCCCTGGGACAATGGGATCCTCTGGCCATAGGGAAGTGATGACTTATGTGTTCTCCTTGGAAAGTTCTTTCTCCCTTTGCCACGGTTGTGGACAGTTTCCCGTCCACTGGTGGAGGTCATACCTTACGTACCCTGACCCTTGGCCTGTCCTGTGGCACCAGCTCTTTTGTCTTCAAGGCACCTTTGCTGTTGTCATCGACCTGAGATCAGAGCTCTGAGGAGGAGTTCCCGTTGTCAGGAACCCTAGACCTAAAGCTTGGAGAATGTCTTCAGAGGCTGGGAGTAGTCTTTACAATATTCATTTACTTAGTGATTCATTTCTTAGTACTTGGTACCGTCTTTGGTTATGGGGGCTCATTTTTTTACTTTCTTACATTACTTGTGTCAGACCCTGAGTCCAGCATGGGGATAACTAGCCTGTAGCAGGAGGTTGATACGTGTTTGCTGAACGAGTGGCCCTCTGGCACAAGTCATCCTCCTTTCCTTCCGTTGCTTCCTTATCTGTTAATGTCGTGAAGGGGATATCGGCTGTCATCCCTACAGCTGGCTTAGGCATGAATTGCCTTGAAGACACACATACGTGTCCAGCACAGCTGATGATGGTTTCTGAGCCCTCATGTAGCTGATTTTTCAGCTATGGCTTTTAACCCTTTCAGTAGTCCCATGAATGAGGTTATATTATCCTCTTCTGCTGCTCCCTGAATTCAGAGAAGGTTTGCTGTATATGGTTTTGTGTTAGCAAGACTGTGGGAGCAAGTACCAGCTGGGCAAAGGGGTGGCAGGAATAGTTGGCTCTATGTAGAATGGGGCTGAGAATTCAGCAAAAGGGGAAGCCAAGAGCTGCCTGGGATAAATGGAAGCCTTCCCTCACCTCTGTGCCCTAACTCCCAGAAGCTTCAGGAGATGGTGCCTTTCCCATAGTATATAAAGTGGGGAGTTAAGCCAGTCCGGCTAAAATCTTAAACAGTATGGTGACTCCTGAAAGCTGATATTTGCATTACCACTAATAGAGAGAATGAAGCATTACTTTGACCCCAAAGGCATTTTCTTTCAGGGGTGGACAGAGAAACTTAGCAACCAGGCATGTATAGCTGTGACCGTAATGCTCGCTGCACTGTTTTCTTCTGTGGCCCAGGACAATCTTTTCTGATGCACTCTTGTCCCTTGTCACATCTGATAAAACTTTTATCTTTGGCAAGCCCTGCTGTCTTTTTCTTCTTTCCTCTTCTTTGCTATTTGGTTTCTTTTGGTTTGGTGGAGAGGAAAAAAATTCAGAGAAGGGTTAAGATAGTGTGTGGCTTCCCAAACTAAAAAGAAATCAAGCACCATATGTAAATAGGTGGTGGCTTAAATAATTGGAAAACTGTAAGCTAAATAAATAGAAGGAATGCCCCCTCTTAGGAAGCTTCAGTTTAGCAAAACAGTTGCCTTAGGGGAAAAACATCACCTCCCTCATTATCCTAAGTCTTTATGAGTGAAACATGCTATTCACATCAGGGGGCCTGTTACTTAACCTTCATTCATTCTCCTTTTTTCCCTGGTTTCCCGGTCCTGGATTAAATTCAAATTGGTAAAATGCTTTTGCTAGCCACATTAGTGCCATAAACACAGAGCTGTCTGCCGTCAGTACACACTTTTATTCTTTTAGAAAAACAAGCGGGAAATGATGATGAAAACCATTTGGAAACTGAAGGAGAAAAAAAACCAAATAAATACAAATAATAAAAACGTATTACTGCAGGCAATCTGTGAACAAGAAGGGGGAAAAAACCCAAAAGATCCCTGGCTTTGATTCATACCTTCAGAGTGGTTTCCTTAATGACTGCTCTTTTGTGTCGCCAAAGCAGTGCTCATTTATCAGTCTGTGGTTTAATCCAAACCTATCAGGATGAAAATTCAAGGGGGATGAAGGTTAAATGACAGACATCCCGACCTGGAAACTCCAGAGTTGATAAATGTGTACAAACCTTGACTGAAAAGGCTGAGAGGGAAAAACATCTCTCTTTGGAGCCACTGAAAAGGAAGCTTTGGGTGAGAGGATAGGGAGGTGGGGGAATCAGATTCAGATATATGAGCACATTTTATTTATTTAAATTTAGTTTTTATTTTATATTGGGGTATAGTGGATTTACAGTGTATTACTTTCAGGTGTACAGCAAAGGGATTCAGTTGTATATCTATAGCTATATATCTATATCTCCATTCTGTTTCAGATTCTTCTCCCATATATGTTATTACGGAGGGAACTCTACTCAATATTATTTTATTTTAATTATTTTTTATTATTTATGTCAACTATTGAAGTATGGCTGATTTACAATGGTGTGTTAGTTTCTGGCATACAGCAAAGTGATTCAGGTGTGTGTGTGTGTGTGTGTGTGTGTGTATGCTTTTTCATATTCTTTTCCAATATTGTTTATCACAGGATATTGAATATAGTTCCCTGTGTTATACAGTAGGACCTTGTTGTTTATCCATTCTATACATAATTGTTTGCGTCTGCTAATCCCAAACTCCCAATCCGACCCTTCCTGGCCCCCTCTCCCTCTTGGCAACCACAAGTCTGTTCTCTATGTCTATGAGTCTGTTTCTGTTTTGTATTTAAGTTCATTTGTGTCATATTTAAGATTTCACATGTAAGTGATATCATATGGTACATATCTATCTTTTTCTAACTTATTTTGCTTAGTATGATAATGTCTTGGTCCATTCATGTAGCTGCAAATGGGATTATTCTTTTTTATGGCTGAGTCATATTCCATTGCATATATGTACCACATCTTCTTTATCCATTCATCCGTCGATGGACATTTAGGTTATTGCCGTGTCTTGACTGTTGTAAATACTGCTGCTATGAACATAGGGGTGCATGTATCTTTTCAAATTATAATTTTGTCCAGATATATGCCCAAGAGTGGGATTCCTGGATCATACGGCAACTATATTTTTAGTTTTTTGAGGAACCTCCATACTGGTTTCCACAGTGGCTGCACCAGTTTACATTCCCACCAACAGTGCAGGAGGGTTCCCGTTTCTCCACACCCTCTCCAGCATTTGTTATTTATAGACTTTTTGATGATGGCCATTCTGACCAGTGTGAGGTGGTACCTCACGGTAATTTTGATTTGCATTTTTCTAATAATTAGTGATGTTGAGCATCTTTTCGTGTGCCTGTTGGCGATCTGTATGTCTTCTTTGGAGAAATGTCTATTTAGGTCTTCTGCCCATGTTTTGATTGGGTTGTTTGGGTTTTTTTTGTTACTGAGTTGTATGAGCTGTTTGTTTTGGAACTTAAGCGCCTGTTGGTTGCATCATTTGCAAATATTTTCTCCCAGTCCGTAGGTTGTCTTTTCATTTTGTTTATGGTTTCCTTTGCTGTGCAAAAGCTTTTAAGTTTGATTAGGTCCCATTTATTTATTTTTGCTTTTATTTCTGTTGCTTTGGGAGACTGATGTAAGGAAACATTGGTACGATTTATGTCAGAGAATGTTTTGCCTACGTTCTCTTCTAGGAGTTTTATGGTATCATGTCTTTATTTTCGTCTTTAAGCCATTTTGAGTTTACTTTTGTGCATGGTGTGAGGGTGTGTTCTAACTTCATTGATTTACATGTGGTTGTCCAACTTGCTCAACACCACTTGCTGAAGAGACCGTCTTTTCCCCATTGTATATTCTTGCCTCCTCTGGCGATAATTAATTGACCGTAGGTGTCTGGGTTTATTTCTGGGCTGTCTATTCTGTTGCATTGACCCATATGTCTGTCTTTGGAGCACATTTTATTTTTAACACTGCGTTTAATTGTTTGTGAGTCAGATGGAAATTCTGAACTGTGTCTCTCTTATATATCAATGCTGATAAACTTGTGTTGATGAGTGTATTGTAGCCCAAAGCAAAGGGATTAATCATGGAAAAATAGGTTTTAACAAAATAGTAAGATGTCTCTAGTTCTCCTTTGCACCTCTTCCTTTCTGACCCCCAGGATGCTTGATGGATCCCACCATCTCCTCCTTTTCTCAAATGTATTTAGTCTCTCCTCGCTAAAATACCCCTTGTCTAATAAATCTGTTTGTCCTGACACATAGCACAATGTCTGCTATGTAATAGGTGCTCAATAAATGTTTGCTTAATTGAATCAAATTGTATTTGGAGCTGCTTTTATGTATTGGTTGCCTCTGTTATATTGTACATTGATGAAACCTCCTTCTGATAGACACAGCCCTTCCCTGACTACGGAAATTGGTGTACTAGTTAAGAGTTTAACTCTAAATCCAAACTCGGAATGCTCTCAGGTAAGTTACCTAACCCTTCTGGCTCTGTTTTCTCCATTTATAATAGTGCCTGTCTCATGGGGTTGTTACGAAGTCTAACTGAGTTCCTGTTTATAAAAGTGCTTAGAAAGAAGAAAAGATTATTCTTGGAGAAGTAACATGTGTGGATAAAGCTTTCAGTACTGTAAAAGAATCAAAATCTGTAAATTCTTTAAAAGGTGAAAGTTACGAGTCTTATAGAAATGAGAAAAACGAAGAATTTGCCATGAGTGACAGCCTTCTTCTCTGCCCTCCATGTTCTCTTTTTTGTTTTACAAGAAAATCAATCTCAGAAAATACTGAAACCATACTAAAAACTAATTAGTATTTAATATTCAAACATTATGTCAAAAAGGACTTCTGTAGGGTCTAATATATCACCTATGCCTCATGACTGCTCCCCCAGCAAGGCACATATAAAGAGGATGACCTTCTGCTTGTAAATGAATGAACGGTAATAATGATAAACCAGGAGGAGGTTTCCATGACCAGTTCCTTTTTAGAGCCAATACTAATGTGTTTATCTGACTCATGGGTTGATTTCTCTGTTGGCTCACATTATGCCAATGGATTCTCTCATTTTCCTTTTCTCCATATTAAAGAGTATCTTGCCCAAGGAAAAGACTAGATCTTGAATTAGGATGGTACTTCTTTGGCATTCAATGCATGAAAAACAAGCTTTTCATTGCTAATGGTCCATCGCTACTGTTCCATTTTTTATTGAGTAGGTAATTGTTTGGGTCTGTCATTACTTCTGTCTACAGTGGGAACTTGGATGACAAATCCTATGGGAGAGGACCACAGGGGCACAGGGTTGAGCAAGATGCTGTGGTGATAGTTTGGTGGAAGTGGTCACTGGGGAGAAAGAGTTGGAGAACTGACTGGCATGCATCTCTCTCCAGATCCTTAGGGCTAAGGCTCCATCATGCTTTGGGCTATGTCCATGGTGTGGTCCTGTCACCCAAGGGAGGTGTTGTGGAATCTCATTGGTCCTGAGCACTGGATTGATGTAAGAGAAGCCAAGGCCTCCCCAGTTGGTCCTTTCTCATGCTGTCCACTAAGGCCAGGGTCCCCCTACAGACCATGGGCAGTAAGGGAACCAGGCTCAGTATCCTGTCACTTGACCTTCAGTGTCTTCCCTAACCCTCACCTGCCATTTTCCAGTCAAGAAGATGCCTCATTTCAATGTCTTCTTTTTTCTTTAACTCTGTCATGAGAATCTATTCCTGTAAGTAGTTTTCAGGAACAGAATTTCCTATGGTGATTTTCCAATATTTTCATTGCCTTCAGAAGGTTTATATTACTGTATTGTATATTACTGCATTTCAGAATCTTGGTATTTAGCTTATTTAGAGAGACAAACAAATATTATGATAATGAGAGCCACCAATGAACAAGTGGTAATAACAGCAGAGACCGAAATACAAAAAATAATTAACATGAAACAGGCAGCAGTCCCAGCTGTCTTGAGCAATTTTGAAGGCATAACTTGAAACATGGAAGATGTTCAAAGGAAGACTTAAGTGGTGGGGGGGAAACAACACTTGCCATTAACATATACACCACAGATGTGAGCTTTGTCAGTAGCATTTCTCTCTTCTTACCGTAAATCTCAGGTTGGTATTACAAGATGACATCAATTATGTCGAATTAAAAAGGGCCAGTGACCCCAGAGAGCTAGAGGGAGAAATTTCACTGGTAAAGGCATTGGGGATAATTTTATTTAGCTTAATCTCAGTGTCGTGTTATGCACTGTTCTGTTGTCCAGTTGTGAGGCTAAACTTATTTATGCTTTTATGTAACATGTGGTATTATATTGAAGCTTTTACTATTTACAGAGAAACTCCCTTTGCCTTTCAAATAAGAAGTAACAAAGCATGTATAATTCAGCAGAAACCCTTTATGAGTAATATGACCATGTAATTGTCCAAACTGGGTCACTTTGGAGAATTTAAGAGATTGCTGTTAATAATTATGCTGGGACACTAGGCAGGAACCAAAACTGTCTCAGGTAAATCAGGATGTGTGCTTATCCGAATTATACTGCCAAAGCACAGAGGCTAGATTTATATCAGTCTTAGGAAGATAACAGAAAGGTTATCAGATTTCTACTTTATATATTACTGTATTTTGGGAGAGATGAGTTGATTTATAGTAGAGGCAATTTACTATATTTCACTGTATTTAGTCACTTAATTATGAGTAGCTAATGGTGTATTTCTCTCCACTGAGAACCTTTCCTTGGTTCTTAACCAATTTTTTAACATTCTGGTGCTTGCACACTTGATTTTACTTCCGTTCGACAATTTGTCCTCCCAGTGGAGAGTACTGGGATATTCGAGTAATTTCCCCCACGATCCTCTAGCATAACTGATGGTGTCTGAGGGTCTCACTGCCATAGGCACAGGCCTTGCACATAGATATTCTATTATTATAGAATATCTATAATAATATTCGTAGTCTTCCAGGAATGACAGTAGCTGATTCTGTGGATGTGAAAACCTACAGTGCTCTGCTCTGTTTGACCATCCATCCAGCTGTTCACTGATGAATGGGGTCACAAAATCTCTCTCTCAGGCACCTGAGAGCAATGCATTTTGGTCACAAGGGTTTGGCTTCTCGCTCACCTCACTGTGAATGCTGAATCCCCACCCTTAGCACACAGCGACCTTCAGGAGAACGTCACTGGGTTAGGCTGAGACCCAATCTGTGCAATCCATTTAATAAAGAAGTAGAAATCTTCCTGAGATGCTGAATGGGCTCAGTATGACCCTTCTCTCTTGAACTTTGGTCTCTTTCATTATTTCAAATGGAGAGAGTGTGGTTGACTGCACACAATTGCTGACCATCTTACAAATTGAGAGACATCTGGCCTCTGAAAAATCATGGAAGGACTGCTGAGGATGACAGATAATTTTCTGTTGGCTACTGTTGTCCCGGAGCAATTTGATAGTGCTGACATTTTGCCCACCTGGAAATACTTCTCATCTAAACTTCCACCTCACCTAACCCTGAGCTCTGCACCATACCTTGGAAACTTCTGGGGCTTCATCTCCAAGGGCCACTTTTTCAGAGAGGCATTCCTCTTGGCTGGAGGGAGGAAATTTTATAACTTTCTTTTTAGACTTCCTAAAGCTGTTTTAGACAGCTAAAACCAGCAAGGGAACATTTAAACTTAGACATAAATAATTCAGCACTGATTTTCCTTGAGTAGTTTCATAGTAACCAATATTAGTTTCTTTCTCTTTCTTGTCATTACTTCCATGTCCTTTACTAGGAGGAATAACCTTCCCCTTGTACCCGCCATGGAGTTGGACCCGTGGTTTATTTGGGGCAGTGGCAAGGAGAAATTGTTGATTTCTGGCTACAACCTTTTTTGCCCCCCAGAAGTGCTTATAAGATTCTTTTTCCATTTTTAAGCTACATGTCAAAGGGTTTGATTTTTTTCTATTTAAAAGAAATTCAATGTTTTATTATAGTGTGTTGCTGGGGCCGCCATTTTCCCCCCAAAGAGAAAGCGTGTTTGGAATAAAGTTCTGACATGCTTTTTTTTTTTTTTTTTTTTTTAAGATATGAAGTGATTTATTAGAATAGGACGCTTGTGAGGCTTACAAGCGGGCGGGGGAGAGGGGGCTGCCCGAGAACTTAGTGGGCTACAGTGTTATAATCAAAGGAAAAGTTCGGAGGGGGTAATAACCACCTTCTTCCTCATTCCTTTTTTTTTTTTTAAATCTTTATTGGAGTATAATTGCTTCACAATACTGTGTTGGTATCTGTCGTACAGCAAAGTGAATCAGCCATATGCATACACATGTCCCCATATCCCCTCCCTCTTGAGCCTCCCTCCCACACTCTCTATCCCACCCCCCTAGGTCATCGCAAAGCACCGAGCTGATCTCCCTGTGCTATGCTGCTGCTTCCTGCTAGCTAGCTATTTTACATTCGGTAGTGTATATATGTTGTGCTACCCTCACTTCGCCCCAGCTTCCCCCTCCCCGCCCCCATGTCCTTAAGTCCATTCTCTATGTCTATGTCTTTATTCCTGCCCTGACACTAGGTTCCTCAGTACCATTTTTTTCTTTAGATTCCGTATATATGTGTTAGTATACGGTATTTGTTTTTCTGTTTCTGACTTACTTCACTCTGTGTGACAGACTCTAGGTCCATCCACCTCACTACAAATGACTAAAGTTTCGTTTCTTTTTATGGCTGAGTAATACTCCATTGTATATATGTACCACATCTTCTTTATCCATTCAACTGTTGATGGACACTTAGGTTGCTTTCATGTCCTGGCTATTGTAAATAGAGCTTCAATGAACATTTTGGTACATGACTCTTTTTGAATTATGGTTTTCTCAGAGTATATGCCCAGCAGTGGGATTGCTGGGTCATATGGTAGTTCTATTTTTAGATGTTTCTGTTTTTGTTTTTTTGTGGTACACGGGCCTCTCACTGCTGTGGCCTCTCCCGTTGCGGAGCACAGGCTCTGGATGCGCAGGCTCAGCGGTCATGGCTCACAGGCCCAGCCGCTCCACGGCATGTGGGATCTTCCCGGACCGGGCCACGAACCCATGTCCCCTGCATCGGCAGGCAGACTCTCAACCACTGTGCCACCAGGGAAGCCCTATTTTTAGTTTTTTAAGGAACCTCCATACTGTTCTCCATAGTGGCTGTATCAATTTACATTCCCACCAACAGTGCAGGAGGGTTCCCTTTTCTCCACACCCTCTCCAGCATTTATTGTTTTAGATGTTTTGATATTTATGAAAGCTCTTCTCCACTAGGGCTGGGCCTCAGCTGTTCGATGTCTGCCAATTCCTTCTTTGGTGGCCTTAGTAATGTGGGTAACCAAATATGTTCTTTTTCACCTCTTGAATTGCCTTTTATAGTTAACTGATTGATGAAATATAAATAATTATGAAAATGTGGGCATGAGAGCTGAGAGGAAGAAAAGACGCTGCCTCCTTTTCATCAACCTGCAATGAACGCTTTCCTTTTATAGATTACCTGTCAACTCAAAAAATCATTTAAGAATTTCTGCATGACTCAGTGAGAAAGATTATTGAGCTAATGCTTTAAAAGGAAGCTATGCTTTTCTTGGAAGGGGAAACTGTAGTTCCAGGTTATTTTCTACTTGATAGAAGTCAGAGCTGCCTAATTTTTCCTTTTTCTTTCTCCTTCTTTCCCTTCTCTCTCCTTTTTTCTTCCTCCTCCTTCTTTTCCTCCTTGCTTCTTATGGTTATTGATGGCCTTCTATATGCCAGGAATTCTACAAGCATAGAGGCAGCCTAGGATCAGGGGTGTGGAGGTGAGGACGAGAAAGCCACAGCCCAGCCGTTAATGAGCTTTCAAGGGAATGAGTGAAAACCACAATGGAGTTGTGGCAGATGTGAATATTGAAGCCATAGGGTTGAGGGAGGAGGGTGAAGTTTGCTTCAGATGGGGGAAATTTTCATTGAGAAGGTGACATTTGAGTTGGATTTTGATTGATGAGTAGGAGCTACCAAGGGTTGAAAGACAGAGTGCAGAAGATGGAGACATTATGGTCAACTAATACAGCAAGAAAAGGTGTTGCTGAGTAAGAAGGACTTCCATTTAAGAAAGGCAGCGTGGCACACTAGTGAATCTCAGGGGAAAGGAGGATCACGGGCAAAGGCGCTGTACCTGGAGAGCACGCGGTATAGTTTTAGGCATGAGAGAGATGCTACCAGACGTTATAAATTATTGCTAACGCTTGGGACAATCAGGAAAAGTTGCTCTAATTATGCACATTTCAAACAAGAGGAAATTGAGGCCTAAGGAAGCCAAGTGATACATCCAGAGTCATGTAGCTGCTATACGGCAGAGTCAGGACTCAAATTCAGATCTACCTGAGTCCAGAGCTAACCCTCCCTCCATATACCAGTACAAAGGAAGCAGGGACCTGGAAGAGGCAGAGTAGGCCATTAAAAGTCATGTATTGCATCAGGTGACAGGCCAGCTCCAAATCACAGTGGCACAGAGCTCCGAGAACTCACTGTTTCTACAGAAACTCAGAGCTAATGGAATATCCCCTCTGCAGCCCTGTCTTCCTGGCTTGCATAATATATCTCTAGCTTTATTTGGCAGACTTTAGGCAAAGAGGGCAAGGAAGGGTTTTTGAGGCCATTGAAATGCTCTATTAGGGGATTGTGTTGGGGCTAAGTTACGCTGGGCTGAGAAAATAACCACCAAACATCAGTTCTTTAAGACAAAAGAATTCACAAATTCCTTATGTCACATGTCCAGTGGGGGTTGGAGAAGAGCCTTCCTCTGTACAGTTGTCAGGGGCTCAGGTGGAGACAGGTACCTCCATTATTTGCCTGTGCTGGGCAAGAGTGCGCTGGAGGGTTGAGCACTGGCATGTACGAGCTTTGGACCAGAAGTGATGTACGTCATTTCTGCTCACATTTGATTTTCCAGGACCAGTCAGGTGGCTACACTTAACTTCCAAGGGCTGAGGGATCATAATCGTTCCTGTGCTAGGAAGGAGACAAGAATTAGGATTGGAGTGTATGAGTCACGTCTACCACAGGGGTAGAGAAATGCCAACACACTCCAATATACCTCCTCCAAGACTGAGGTATAATGAAAAATTAGTTCTAGGTGGCTCAAGAGCAGGCATTTTTCCTATTTCTATTTATTCCTGCATTCTCTACAGCAGTAGCTACTAGCCACAGGTGGCTGTTAAAATAAAAATTAAATATTTAGCTCCTCAGTTGTACTAGCTACATTTCAAGTTCTTAGTAGCCACGATGTGGCTAGCAGCTCCCATAATAGAAAGTACAGATATAGAACATTTATATCATTTCAGAAAATTCTATTGGACATTGCTGTCTAGACCAAAGATCAACAGACTTACTCTGCACAAGGCCAAATAGCAAGTGTTTGGGGTTTTGCAGGACGTATGGTCTCTGTAGCAAGTATTCAAATTTGCTGTTGTAGTGCGAAAGCAATATATAAGTGAATAGGCAGAGTTGTGTTCTAATAAAACTTTATTTAAAAAGCAAGTAGCTGGCAAGATTTGGTTCACGGGCCATTTGTTTTCCAACCCTGGCCTAGACCAATGGTGTCCAATGGGAGGGGCAGCAATTTTTACGTGACCATCCAACAGTTTATATTAAAAACCAAATTCATTCATCTTTACTTATAGCCATTATCCAGATTGGCATTGGCTCCTTCTTTCTTGGCCTATTCGTTGGATGGTCACATGTTATGTACGTCAGGTGGGAGTTTCCTACCCAGTGGTGTACACTGTGCTGCTCACAGGCATTTTCCTCCTTCTTCTAATACATCGTGACATAATGCAGACTATGTAGCCTCGTTGTGTGATGCTGTGAATTATATTGCCTCATTTTAAGTAAACTAACACTCACAAAATGAGCAAGTGGTTTAAAAATATTTCTGCAGAGACACCACCGGGTATTATGCTATTGTTTCCTGCCTCACAGTACACTCTGCTTTGGGACATGGGGGTTGGGAGGCTGTAAACCACGTTTCTGCTTTGTTAGTGTACTGCTCCCTGCTGGGTTCTGCCAACCGGAAAGGCAGGAGGAGGGAGCAAGAACTTGCTCCTTTCAGTTTGTCTGCTGATTTTGCTGTTGTTACCCCAGTGGGTTCCAAGAGCAACCGGTTCCACTTCCCAGCTTCCTTCCACACTCCCAAACCAGCAGCATCATGCTGGCGGCAGCAGCAGCCAGGCAGCGCCCCTCCTCAGAGGTGTGAGACTCTTCCCTCAGGTGCCTGAGGGACCAGCAGGCCATCCCCTCAGAGGTCTGGGTCCTGGGTCTCCAGACACCTAGGTCTGGTAAGCTCATCCTCTTCCCTTGGATCCCTGGCCCCAGGAGTGGAAGCTGCTTCCTGAGTTACTCTCTCTGTGACCACAGTGCCTCTTTTTCCCTTTTCAGTCTTCCACTCCTTGAACCAATTTCCTCTATTAAATTCTCTGCTAAAATAACTAGAATGGTTTATTTATTGCTTGGGCCCTAATTTATAGAGACACCATGAACTAACTTCATCTTAATAATGCAAAATATATGTTAAGAAAATGGTAGTGTTGACAAAACAATGACGATCTAATCAGATTAGTAATAAACTGAAAAAAGGACTATTGAAAATGGATTTTCATCCACTACTGTCAATGATGAATCTCAACCCAAGGTTATATTGTGCCCTGAGATATGAATTAATGGTAATAAGAATTCAAAGCGCTTAACAAGACAATTAAAAATAAAGCAACCAGGGCTTCCCTGGTGGCGAAGTGGTTGAGAGTCCGTCTGCTGATGCAGGGGACACGGGTTCGTGCCCCGGTCCAGGAAGATCCCACATGCCGCGGAGCGGCTGGGCCCGTAAACCATGGCCGCTGAGGCTGTGCGTCCGGAGCCTGTGCTCCGCAACGGGAGAGGCCACAGCAGTGAGAGGCCCACGTACTGCAAAAAAAAAAAAAAATAAAATAAAATAAAGCAACCAAACCATGAAGAAAAACCCATAGAAATTTCAGTGATATTTAAAATCAGGAGCTATTTGATCTTTTACTAAAATTTACTTCATGTTAAATGTTTAAAAACATCTTTTGAGGTTTCAAGAATAGCTTTCTGAATGCAGGCATTATTATTATTCTACTTGGTTCACTGCTGTACCCTCAGATCCTAGAACAGCATGTGGCATGTAGTAGACAGTCAGTAGACTTATTAAGTTAATAGTAAAAAAAAACAAAGATTCCACATATTGGGAAATTCCTTATTCTTGCAGGTGTGGTAAAAATGGTTAACGTTATATAGGGCAAGCAATATGGCAATAAACTAATATGCATTCCTTTGCCAGCAAATACTATTTGAAAACCCAGAGAAAACATTGCTGATCATTTGAAGAAACAAGTATTAGAACAAACATGGGATGTTTGCTATATATAGCTGTTTCAATGTGCAATTGGCTTTATCATGTCTCAGTTTATGGTATATATTAGGTTCTCTTTCAATTAAAAAGAATGACTTTGTGATCCATAAAAAAGAATATATCAAATAAGATATTTTGTATAGATTAACTGACTTCTTTAAAACAATTATTTTCTGGAAAAGCTGTTGCTGCTTTGACTAGAATTTTAGAAAAATAAAGGATTCTGAGGGTAAAATTCAGAGAAAGAACCACAGGTGAAATGTCATTGATGTGGTTAACTTTTTCTTTTTTTAAGGAAGACTTTTAAGTATTGCATCTTCGTGGTATTTCTAATGAGATGGAGAGTGACTGTGAACATAGTTTTAACCACATGGAAGTTTATTCTTGATCCTGTGGCAAATTGCCTAAAGGAAATGTAAGGCTAGAAGATGAGCTTTGCTTATTCTTTTACAAACACACAAATGCTCCAGATTTGCTGACCTTTCATATGATTACAAGTAACTCTCCTCAGCGCGTTACTTAAGAGATATTTTAAAAATACACACTCTTAACTGGTCCCTTCATCAGAAAGGTGATATTTTAATAGTGAATGAGGAAGTAAATGCTTTTCAAAACATACTCATGTTACGGAAAGAGCACTTGGAAAAATGGCATTTGGATAGGTTATAATTGTTATGTGATTTTGTTACTGAAAATGGTCTAAACAGTCGGTATACTTAAAATTGGAAAGAACGTTTTCTGACTTGTTGAATAATATCACACATGTTCAAAACAATTTTTTAAAAATAAGAATGCAACACTTTCAATTAGTTTGTAGAAACAAATGATTGAATTCAGGGAGGATAAAAATGTACTAGCTAAATGTTCACACAAATCTTTGCCTAATTGAAAGATGAGATTGAAAAACATGTCAGATTGTAGTAAGTGTGAGGAGCTTTTCCATTTGGATCTACATACCATCCTGAGATATGTTTTTTAAGAAAGACAGCCAAATATTGAAATAAACTTGAGTTTAAAATCAGATATTTTAAATGTTGTATCTCAAAGTGTTAAACGTGGATTTTCATAGATAATGAAGTACTTTAATCACATGGCTCTCACTAGAAATATCATCTCTGTTATATTTTAGTGAGATTAAATATGGCTTTATATCATTAAAAATAAAATATTAAAATACTAAAGCACTAATTTATATGACTTCAATAATTGAAGATATATGTTATAACTTCTAGGGGGAACCCGCATCTATTAGAATAAGAATATATGCTGAACAAGCTAATTGAGAGGAAAATAGAGAATAATATACCATATATGATCAACTTGAAATAAGGCAAGAAGGAGAGAAAGAGGATCATAAAGAAAGAGAAACAAATAGAAAGCAAATAGTAAGATGGTAGATTTAAACCCAAATATATCAGTGCTTTTATTAATTGTAAATAGGTGAAATACTCTTGTGTTGACTGGCTAGATAAAAAGCAAAATAGATATATGCTACTCTATAAGAGATAGACTTAAAATATAAGCACACAGAAAGAATGTTGCAAAAATAAGACAATTCTAACTTTGTATGCAAATTTTGTATGCAGCATGTCATCTCTGTCTTTGGTCTCTGTCTACTTATATATCTCTCTATATAAATATCTGTCTACCTACCTACCCACTTACCTGTCTACCAAAGACAAATCCTCAAACCTAGGAAATTTTAGCATACCTCTCTCAGTAACTGAAAGAGCAAAAAGCCAACAATCAATATGGATATAAAAGATTTGAATAAAGTATAATAAATATGACCTGATACACGTATGTAGAATCCTATACCTACAAATGACAGGAGATAAGCTCAATTCAAGTGCACATGGATCATTTTGCAAGGTTATAAACCAATTCTCAACAAATTTTGAAGGATTTAAAACATTTAAATTCCACAGAAAAATTAAATTAGAAATCAGAAAAGGTAACTAGAGAAATCCCTATATGTTAAACACTTTTAATTATCCATGGATCAAAGAGGAAACCACAATTTTAAAGTGAATGATAATAAAAATGACATATCAGGACTTGAGGACTATAGCTATAGCCATATGTGGAAAATGTATAGTCTTAAATGCCTATATTAGAAAAGAACAATGGCTGAAGATAAATTATCTAAGAATGTTCTCTCAAGAAGTCAGCAAAAGAGTAGCAAAGTATAAGTTACTGAGTATTGGTGTATGAATTTATGGCAAACAATGTAGTATGTGTCTTTTTCATTTCTTTTTTATAGAAATACTTAGAAAATGTAATTTAATGTTAGAAATCCTATACTTGAAAGAAGCCTCAATTATCAGTGGTTCTATGAAACAAAGTTAAAAACAAACATGGAAAGTGTAAAAAAAAAAAAAGTTACTGAGTAGAGAAAATAATAAAGTTAAACTCAGAAATACAATAAAAATTAATAGAGAAGATTCACAAAGCCAAACAGGTTTTTGAGGAGACTAATAAAATTCATAAGTCCCCACCAAACTTTCCAACTGTCGAAAGACAGAAGAACAATTGCAGGAATGAAAAATGGTGCATCACTATACAATTCAATGCAGTAAATTTGAAGATAGTAATATGTTAGAAATATTTATTGAAAAACACAACTTATAAAACTGACACTAGAGGAAATAGAAAGTTTTGCACAGTCCTTTTTTTTTTTAAATAAAACATTGAAAATATATGGAAGACCTAAATAAATGAAGGAATATGTTGTTCTCATGAATTGGAAGACTCATGAGATGTCAGTCTCTCCAAGCTGATCTATAGATTCAAGTCTATATTTGTCAAAACCCAGAATGTTTTTCTTTTTAATGTGTGCTTGTGTGGAAATTAAGAACCTGATTCTAAAATCTTTATGGAAAGGCAAAGGACCAAGAACAGGGACAATCTTGAGTAGTTTGGGATGATTTTACTTCAGATGGAGACTTATAAAAGTATGGTAATCAAGACAGTGTGGTATTGGTTCACAGATATATAAATATGTTAATGAATCAGAATACAGTCCAGAATCAGATCCACGAATAAATGTAGACCTAATTTATTACAAAGTTTGCAGTTAAGGTCTGTGGGGAAAAGACAGTTTTGTTTTCAATAAATGGTGCTGTCAATTATATATCCATATGAAAAATAGAAAACCTAACTTCTACCTCATACCAGTGCAAAAATCAATCCAGGCAGATAGTAGACATAAATGGTACAACAATAGAAGGTAACTGAGGAGAATAACTTCATGACCTGGGAGTAGGCAAAGATTTTAAAATAGGATACAAAAAGCACTGACTCTAAAGGAAAAGATTGTTAAATTGGTTCATATCATATCAATATTAAGAATTTCTGTGTATAAAAAGTTCCAGTTTAGAGACTGAAAAACACAAGCCACATTTGGGAGGAGATACTTGAAACAGATAACCAAACAAGGGTTTATGTAATCAATTCCTATAAATCAATAAGAAAAAGACAACCTAGTAGAAAAATGGGTGGGAGACCTGTAACAACCCTTCGCAAAAGATGATATTCAGATGGGCAGTAAAGATAAAGGTTTTGAATTTCATTAGTAATTGGGAAAATGTAATTTAAAATCACAGTATTTAAAATATTGTGAATATTTGAAAATTATAATTCATGCAGAAAGGCCAGATTTAGATAATAACACTAACGAGTTGGAGAGGATGTAGGGCAGCCAGAGCTCTTGTAAGTGCTGGTAGGAGTAGAAGTTAGTCAACCACGCTGGAAATTATTTGGCAGTATCTACCTATATATACCTAACCGCTGACTCAGCAATTTCACTCCTAGGAATTTAGCCAACAAAAATGCATACTTAATGTTAGTGATAAGATACATAAAACGTTCATAGCAATATTTTTTGGTAATAGAAACTGGGAAGGACTCAAATGTTCATCAATGGTAGAATAAATAAATACATTGTGATATATTTATTTAGTGGAATTCTATACAGTAATGAAAATGGACAAAGTACTGCTACATGTGACATGGATTAATCATGCAGACTTAAGGTTTGGCAAAAGGAACTAGACTCAGAGTATGTGTTATTAGTTCAAACTAATCTGTGGCATCAGATGTCAGATTTTCGTTACTTTTGATAAAGAAGGAAGATGCAGAGGTTTCAAAGGGACACGAGCAAGGCTTCTAGGGGGCAGATATTATTCTATTTCTTGACCAAGGCAGTAGGTATGTGGATGTATCCAATTTCTGATAATCAAATGATGCACTTATGATTTGGACATTCTTCTCTATATTCTTTAAAATACTGATTTCAAAAGGAGAGAAACGATGAAACATTAGGCATTGAATAGGCATATGAATTCTTTTCCATCCTTGTCCTTACCTCTAAACAGTCCTCCCTTGGTTTCTTCTGGTTGTTCAATGTGGATTTGGGTTCTTGGAAGATTAAGCCATGACTACAGTAGGGAGATCTGTTAAGAGTGCTGCTAGGAGACACCAGATCTGCAGAAGGAAGTAAAACTTTACTTGGGGCTGGTCTTTGAGAGGCTGCAGGTGGTTTTGGGTAGAGTTGCCTAAAGACTTGATACTGGGTTCTGGGAGGTTGTGGTAGGTACAGCAGTCATTGCATTTTTTATAGTTCTCTTGTTTTTGTTCAGAAGTTTTTGATCAGTTAAACGTAGGGTGTTATGTAAGAAGGAGAAAACAGCTTGCCATAAAACTTGCTGAACAAATCGAAGAAAGATGTAAAATTCTTGACAAGCTTAGTCTTATTAAAAAATGAGTATGAAGAACTAGAATTATCTTTAAATGATCCCAGCTTTGAGAGAGTATCATCAAAACTCCTTGTCTGGAGGAAACTTATGAAAACCTGGATACAATAAACTTTGTACTTAAGCATGAAGCTTCCTTGAAAAAGAGTTGAAAGAAGAGAAATCCAAATTCTCGAAAAATGATGAGTTGATGGATGCCATTATAAGCATGAAGAGGATAGAAAAGTCATCATTCAATGAGTGACTTTCAAACTGAGCATTTGGCAGCAAGCATTTTGCCTGTGGTCCCTCCCCAGTGAATGAGTTCATCGTCTGAAAGGTGGGCGTCTCTGTCTCCTGTTCAGGCTCTCACCTTTGCTTTCAGGCTATGTTCACTTGCCTCCCACTCGAATATGAGGTCCAGTGGTGCCATTATATCTAAGGAAACTGTTCATGGGGAGGCGACTTGCTTTTGAATCCCCTCCTCCAGGAATATATATGCATCCCGAGTTTCCCACCATTTAAGGTCACTTTCCACTACCAGGTTTCCTGGCTCACCTTATCTAGTCTTAGCAATGAGAGATGACTATCCAGCAAGAAGTTTTTCACAGCAATCTCCCCCATTGGCTGGATTTCTGTATACCACTATAATCTAAATTTAGAAATGTTTTCTCAGCAGGGTTGACCTAACCTTCAAACAAACCAATTACAGAACATCAGAGCCCCAGCAAGAAACTTAGGCCTTCTGTTTTGTTTTTGCCTTGTTTCAAAGGGAACTTTAAATGGTTCCCTTTCATTATCAGTTTATGCAATTGCTGTTACTTAAGTGATTTTCACTTTTGTCTGAACTGAAACCCCTACAGTTATGATTTTCAAGGTAGACATGCTTGTAAATATGCTTTGTAAATGAATCTGATGAGTAAGTTTTTGTGTACTCTATATTGCATAAATAAAAATACTTGATTTTAATTTAACCAGTTTATTATACCATGAACATTAAATGAGCAAAACATGCAGAATTCAACAGATATATATATATATATATTTATTTATTTATTATTATTATTTTTTTTGCGGTACACGGGCCTCTCTCACTGTTGTGGCCTCTCCCGTTGCGGAGCACAGGCTCCGGACGCGCAGGCTCAGCGGCCATGGCTCACGGGCCCAGCCGCTCCGCGGCATGTGGGATCTTCCCAGACCGGGCCACGAACTCGTGTTCCCTGCATCGGCAGGCGGACTCTCAACCACTGCGCCACCAGGGAAGCCCTCAACAGATATTTTAAACTTTAAAGGCTATTTTTGTATGTCAAGAGTTATATTTAACAAGTTCTAATATGGCTATGAAAAGAAAGAAATTGTGTATATATAAATTGGAGGTACATATGTAAGAATTTTTTTTTTTTTTAATGCTAGGTGGGGAAAGTACACACATTTGGAGAACATAGTCTACATACCTTGTGAGGGCTCCTTTAAAGCAATATTTCTTTAAGTGAGTTTCAGAGGATACTGGGCCCAAATGATGTTCAGAGAGATTAAAAAAGGTTTTTCTGGTCCAATGAGTGGTATACTAGAGCTCATATTAGGTGAGTTGATCGTTAAATGTTCATGAATTTATTTTTAATGATTACACACAAATTTAATTTTATTTTTTTCAGTTTTATTGAGATGTATAACTAAGTTCTTAGGTATACAATATGATTTATGCATATATTGTGAAATGATTGCTACAATAAGGTTATTTAAATCATCCATCACTTCACTTAGTTATCAGGTTTTTATTTGTGTAGTGAAAACTTTAAGATCTATTCTCTTAGAAAATTTCAAGTATATAGTAAGTTATTGATTTTTCTATATTGATTTTGTATTCTTTAACTTTGTAAATTCACTTATTAGTAATAGCAGGTTTTTAGTGGTGTCTTTAGGGTTTTCTATGTATAAGATATGTCACCTTCAAACATACACAATTTTCCTTTCTCTTTTCTGATCTGGATACCTTTTATTTCTTTTTCTTGACTGATTGCTCTGTGAGGACTTCCAGCACTGTACTGAATAGGAGTGGTGAGAATGGGCACCCTTGTCTTATTCTTGGTCAGCCTTTCACCATTGAGTTATGTGAGTTGTGGGTTTGTCCTATATTTGCCCTTTATTATGTTGCAGTACATTTTTCCTATACACAATTGTTTGAGAGGTTTTATCATGAAAGGATGTTGAGTTTTGTTAAATGTTTTTTCTGCATCTGTTGAGATGATCATATCTTTCATTCTATTAATGTGAAATATCACACTTACTTGATATGTTGAACCATTCTTGCATCTCAAGGGTGAATCCCATCTGTTTATGGTGGATGTTCCTTTTAATGAACTGTTTAATTCAATTTGCTTGTATTTTGTTGAGAATTTTTGCATCTTTGTTCATCAGGGGTCTTGGCCTGTAGTCTTTTTTTTTCTTGTAGTATCCTTATCTGAATTTGATATAAGGGTAATGCTGGCCTCATAAAATGAATTTGAGGATATTCCCTCTTCTTCAATTTTTTGAAAGAGTTTGAGAAAGATTGGCGTTAATTATTCTGAAAATATTTGGTAGAATTCACTAGTGAAGCCATCTTGTCCTGGCTTTTCTTTGTTGGGAATTTTTTGATTATTGACTCAATCTCCTTACTAATTATTGGTCTGTTAAGATTTTCTCTTTCTTCATAATTCAGTCTCGGTAGAGTGTATGTTTCTAGGGATTTATCCATTTCTTTTAGGTTGTCCCATTTGTTGGTGTAAAATTGTTCACCGTAGTCTCTTTGTATTTCTGTGCTATCTGTTGTAATGTCTCCTCTTTTACTCTGGAGTTATTTATTGGAGTCCTCTTTATTTTTTCTTGGTCAGTCTAGCTAAAGGTTTGCCAATTTTAACTTTTCAAGCAACTCTTAGTTTTGTTCATCTTTTCTATTGCTATCTTACTCGCTGCTTCATTTATTTCTGCTCTAATCTTTAAAAAATTTTTTTTTATTGGAGTATAGTTGCTTTACAATGTTGTGTTAGTTTCTGCTGTACAGCAAAGTGAAGCAGCTATACATATACATGTATCCCCTCTTTTTTGGATTTCCTTCCCATTTAGGTCACCACAGAGCATTAAGTAGAGTTCCCTGTGCTATACAGTATGTTCTCATTAGTTACCTATTTTATACATAGTATCAATAGTGTATATGTGTCAATCCCAATTCATCCCAGACCCGCTTTCCCCCTTGGTATCCATATGTTTGTTCTCTGTGTCTGTGTCTCAATTCCTGCCCTGCAAATAGGTTCATCTGTATCATTTTTGTAGATTCCACATACATGTGTTAATATACAATATTTGTTTTTCTCTTTCTGACTTACTTCACTCTGTATGACAGTCTCTATGTCCATCCACGTCTCTACAAATGACCCAATTACGTTCCTTTTTATGGCTGAGTAATATTGCATTGTATATATGTGCCACATCTTCTTTATCCATTCATCTGTTGATGGACATTTAGGTTGCTTCCATGTCCTGGCTACTGTAAATAGTGCTGCAGTACACGTTGGGGTGCATGTGTCTTTTTGAATTATGGTTTTCTCTGGATATATACACAGGAGTGGGATTGCTGGGTCATATGGTAATTCTATTTTTAGTTTTTTAAGGAACCTCATACTGTTCTCCATAGTGGCTGTGTCAATTTACATTCCCACCAACAGTGTAAGAGGGTTCCCTTTTCTCCACACCTTCTCCAGCATTTGTTGTTTGTAGATTTTCTGATGAAGCCCATTCTAACTGATGTGAGGTGATACCCCATTGTAGTTTTGATTTGCATTTCTCTAATAATTAGTGATGTTGAACATCTTTCCATGTGCCTCTTAGCCAATCTGTATGTCTTCTTTGGAGAAATGTCTGTTTAGGTCTTCTGCCCATTTTTTGATTGGGTTGTTTGTTTTTTTTTTTGATATTTCTGCTCTAATCTTCCCTCTGCTAACTGGATCCACATCCAAGCAGGGTGGCTTAGTGGGTTCCCTGGTTGTACAAAGTTGCTGCTTGTGTTCCCTGGCAGGGTGGTGCCAGTGGTTGGATTCCCTGAAAGGGCAGGGCTGCAGCCTATGCCCCAAAGTTGAGCAGGCCTTCAGACTGGGCTTTGTGATCAGGTAGGCCATTGGCTGTGCTCTGCTGCTGGGTGAGTTCACTGGGAAGGCTGTCTGGTTGGGTGGGGTAGCAGGCTATTCTCTGTGATTGAACAGGGTCGTGGGTGGGCTCCCTGCCTGAGTGAGGCCACATGCTGTGTTCAGCAGTTAGGTAGGGCCGTATGCTAGGCTCCAGTGATGGTTGGTGTTTTAGGCTGTGATCCACAGCTGGGCGATACCATAAACAGGGCTTCAAGGCTGCTGAGTGTCACTCTTCATGCTCCCTGTTTTTATGGGGCCAGAGGATATGCTCAATATTTGGGCAGGGCTGCTGACTTGGATCCTTGCCTGGGTGGCCCTAGGATGTGCTACACAGCTACTGGTCATCTGTAGCCATACTTCCCACGGGAGTGGGACTAGAGGCTATGGTCAGAAGTTGAGTGGGACTGGGAATTTGCTTTCTTGCCCAGGTGGGGCTTTAGAATGGGCTTGATGCTGGTGTGGTCCGTTGGCTGGCAGAATCAGACAGAACTGCCAACTGAGCTTCTGTCCAGATGGGGCCACTGCATTGGCTCTGCAGAAAGGCAGAGCCTTTGTCTGGAATCTCTACTTGAGCTGCTGTGAGCAAGAATGCAGTCCACTAAGATCTGAGTGCTGGTTACTGTAAGCTTTGTCTCCCTTCTTAGCTCTGCAGATTCCCCAGTGATCCTTGTGAGGTGATATTTGAGTGGGTCTCCCAGGAAGTGTCCTGCAGTGCTGGGGAAGCTGAATGTGCACCTTGGGTTTCCTTTTTCCCATGGAAGAAACCAATGACACAGGGGGCCCTGTCCATATGGTGCTGTGCCGGTGTGGGGAAAGGGTGATTCGGTCAAAGTGTAGCTGTCTTTCTTACCCTTATTATGTGGTCCTCCGAGGTCTCTGTTGTCCAAGGTGAGTACTTCAGCCTTACCCCATGGTTCTGGAATTTTCACAGTGGTGTCTGTGGATAATTACAAGTTGGTCTTCTTGTAGAGGGGACTGAAGTTGGGAATGACTTATGTTGCCATCGGTAAGATATCACTGCAATGTACAGGAGTTTATTGAGCTGGTTGTTCAATATAGTCATTATTAAAGATTAAATTATATAAACACAATTATATTAAACAAAAGTAGTAAGTTTTCAAAACCCATTTCTTCCTAATTATTTTACTATATTTTGTATTTATTTATACCCTGGAGGTTATTTACATCTATTGTATCTTTGTGGTGAAAATATAATTGCACACTGTTCTGCATCTCTTCCCAGCTCTGCATTCAGTGACAGCATGTTCAGAGCCTGAAACTGAGCGGGGTAAGAATATTTACACCATAGACACCAGAAGACACTATAAATCAGGGCTTCAGTTTATTGTTTTGTTGATTGTCTAGACTTAAGGAGGTGGTGGAGAAAATATTAATAGAGCAAATTAAACTTAAAAATGTATTGTTTATGTAGCCATCATATTGTGAAAAGCATAAAAAATTGAAGAAATAGTTTTCCAGCATTCAAAACTGTTATCTAATTGAATAAAAATTTGCTCAGCATGTTCTGACGTACCGCTTCATTGTTGCTCTTACGTCTTGCTCGTGAAAACAAACTAGGATATCAACCAGCATTTAGTTTGGAGCTATGCTTATTCAGAATTTGCAACCATAGGTTGGCTATAGATCTAACAGTTTGCCAAAAATCAAGAAAGTATTTTGTGAGAATTAATTGGCCATATGAAATTTATAATAGAGTGTTTTATATTTTATTATTATTTCTTGTGTATTTAAGAAATTTATGTTTGTACATACATGCATGTATTTTTCACTTCTCAGGGATCTGGTTGTTGAAAGTTTACCAGAACGTTACTTGTTATATATGATTTATGATTTTTTTTTTTTTTTTTTTGCGGTACGCGGGCCTCTCACTGCTGTGGCCTCTCCCGTTGCGGAGCACAGGCTCCGGACGCGCAGGGTCAGCGGCCATGGCTCACGGGGATCTTATTTACACACCGTAATTGGAATCGCACTCCATTCTCTACCTTCTGAGACTATTTCCTAAAAGGGTATACTGTAGTGTCTTGAGGTGCTTTATTCTAAACATTGGATATATTTGGTACATTGCATAGACCATCTTGGAAATTTCAGAGGAAACAGAGCTCTGAGAAGTCCTTCAGTGAGGAAGGCAGTGTAGCTTTATATTAGTACAGTGTTTCCAAAACATTCTGACCACTGATTCTTTTCTCTCTCTTTGTAAATACTGATTTTACCATTTGGAAAATGCTGCTTTAGAGGTTGATTAATGAGCCTCATTTGAATGCTAGATCTTTTATGACCAGGTCCCAAGGCTCCAAATATGGTCTGCTATTCACCTTGATCTTATGATCAGTGGTTAAAATGTATGTGTTTTTAAAAATAAATTTATTTATTTATTTATTTATGGCTGTGTTGGGTCTTCATTGCTGCATGTGGGCTTTCTCTAGTAGCAGCGAGCCGGGGCTACTCTTCGTTGCAGTGCGCGGGCTTCTCATTGTGGTGGCTTCTCGTTGTGGAGCACAGGCTCTAGGCGCGCGGGCTTCAGTAGTTGCAGCACGCAGGCTCTAGAGTGCAGGCTCAGTAGTTGTAGCGCACGGGCTTAGTTGCTCAGCGGCATGTGGGATCTTCCCAGACCAGGGATCGAACTGTGTCCCCTGCATTGGCAGGCAGATTCTTAACCACTGCACCACCAGGGAAGTCCCAAAAATGTGTATTTTTGAGTAAGCACTCAAACTCTTATTTTCTCACATAGAAGAAAATGTATAATAATGGGTTACAAGTAAGTCAGTTCAGTGACTTTATTCATTGGAATGGCTTAGACTCCCCTTGGGAATTCTGTTGCCAACATCCTAAATTTGGCTTGTTCTGGTGGTTCCAGTGCTTTGGATCCTGAATCTTCTTGGTGGTAATCAGTTGCCTTCTAGGAAGTTTTAGGCTTTTGACAAGGAGTGGAACATCTCTATGAAGGAGCAATACTCAACGCTCATTGCTTGGTTTTTAGTAACATCACCCATGTGACTTTTATTGTTGTGGAGGCATTTAAACAATTTCTCAAAGATATGTGGGGAAATATTAATGGAAGATACGTTCACTGATTTTTTTAAAAATTTTTTTTTATTTTTTGCCGTACGCGGGCCTCTCACTGCTGTGGCCTCTCCCGCCGCAGAGCACAGGCTCTGGACACGCAGGCTCAGCGGCCATGGCTCATGGGCCCAGCCACTCCGCGGCATGTGGGATCTTCCCGGACCGGGGCACGAACCCATGTCCCCTGCATCGGCACGCGGACTCTCAACCACTGCGCCACCACGGAAGCCCTGATTATTTTTGTAACGTAACTGGAATTGTCTTTCAATATCTACCTTCTGCCATAAATAACTATTTAGCAAATACTGTAGTATCTTGAGGAACTTTTTCTTAACATGTATCACCATCATGTTAGTTACAAAGCTCTAACAGTATATGTAAAACCTCAAGATGGAAAAGGATCATAAACAACAGCTGATCTAATCCTAACCCAGACAATAGCCTCAGTCCGGGTGTCTGATCTGAGCTTGAATGATTCATGTGACAGGGGACTATCTATGGATTGAGGAAGCCAGTCTATTTTATAATGCATCTCATTGTTGGAAAGTATTTATTTTGATTCATAATTCACCTTGTAACTTCCACCCATTGGTTGAAGGGCTGCCATCTGGGGCTGCATAAAAAGACATTTTATCCCTCTTCTCCTTGGAAGTTCTGTAGTATTTGCAAAGGCCACTATCCAGTTCTCCTTAGTTTCTTCTTTTTTCCAGCCCAATGACCTCAAATGTCTTTGTATTTCCTCACATGATTTCTTGCCAAACTATAAATCTTGTCTGCATGCATTTCAGTTTGCAATTATCACTCTTGATTTGGTCCTGAGGACAAAATTAAATACTCTAGGGAAGATCCACTCAGCGCGCTGTAGAAAGAGATCATGGGCTTCCTTATGTGAGACTCTGAAATACTTCTGCTAAATTTATGTAAGATTATATTGAATCACTGGGCTTACAGCTAAGATCTCTAGTATTTAACTTTGTACAATGGCTGTTAATTGAGACACATTTCCCCATCCTATCCTTTTTTTTTTTTTTTTTTTTTGCGGTACACGGGACTCTCACTGTTGTGGCCTTTCCCCTTGCGGAGCACAGGCTCCGGATGCACAGGCTCAGTGACCATGGCTCACAGGCCTAGCCGCTCTGCGGCATATGGGATCTTCCTGGACCAGGGCACGAACCCGTGTCCCCTGCATCGGCAGGCGGACTCTCAGCCACTGTGCCACCAGGGAGGCCCCATCCTATCCTTTTAATGGTCTTATTTCCATCTGATAAGATTTGACCTGTCATCCCTGTACATTGCTCTGTTTTGAGAATTTGCTTCTTCCATCCAACTCAGTATTTGTTTTTTCAGTTTTGTTTCATCTGCAGATTAGATCAGCCTAGCAACAGTGTCTTTGTTCAAGTGATAAATCAAAACATTAAACTTGAAAAACTGTCATGATATCCTTTTCTTTCTCCTTTTATATTAATTTAAAGTATAACAATATAGTCATGTGGAGTTTTGCGGCCAATAGCTTTTATTCTATTTTATGAGATTATATAGGAATTATATTAATAATTTTAATGGTTTATGTATTTTGGACCCTTAATAACTATTCAATGTAATGCCTCAAAATGCTAATAATTCATTAGGTTTTAGAATTTAAAATACGGAACTTCTAAAAACCAAATGAAAATGAGTAAGTCTAATATTTACTAACCAGGATATAAAGAAGCATAATAGTTTGGAATCTAAATTTTTAAAATAAAAAAGAATACTGAGTGAAATTTATAGTATCTTTATCAGGCTGTTGGTCTTTCTTGGTAAAATTTGAATTTGAAAACCATCTTGATGGCCCACTTGATTATGAATGGAAAATGTGATAAGTTTTCCATTCATGATTCCTTAAGTTTTTCAAATAATTCAGATGGAGAGGGCTTGGCAAAAGACCTAATGACGATTGTCTTTATAGTTTGGATTGAAGGGATGGTGGGAAACACAGCATGCTATTGGTCATGGTTTTCACTTTTACTTTCCTCAAAATAAAATGAAAATTCTTAGCATATGAGGCACAAGAAGCAGACTGATAGTAAACTCTGTAATATGTTTTTAGTTCACTTTTTTAAAACACAAGATCTGCTCAAGTTTTAGGATGGAGGTTAAGTTTACTGTGTGCTAGTAAGAAGTCAATCAGATCACATCGCTTCCTTACTTACATCCTCCAGTGACTGCACACTTTGACAAGCAAGAAATATACACTCTTTATCTTGACTTTCAAGAGCTACTAGGATCTGCCTTACTTTCCTCTCTAGCTTAATTTTCTCCCCTCTGCCTCAGCCACACTGCTCCTTCTGAACCTCAAACAAGATGAGTTCATTTTGCCCAAAGACTTTGTATCAACTGCCAGAGAAGATCTCCTTGTAGACTCTAGAGTCTAGAGCTTTGAGTGGCCCCTTTTCGCATCTCAGGTCTCAGCTTAAAAGCCACCTCTTCAGAGCAGGCTTCCCTGACCACTGTATCAAAATAACTCTTAGTTCCTCCTCAGTTGCTCTTCGGCATACTACTTGTTATTTTCTTCCTGTCTCTTATCACTACTGGAAACCATCTTGTTTTATTTATTTATCTTCTAACTATAGAATAAAAATTCCATGAGGGCAGAGCCTTTGCCTTATTTCTTGCCATTGTCCTTATGCCTAGAACAGTGCCTGGCACATAGTAGGCACACACAGATCTTGGTTAAATAAATAAATAAATAAATTCTCATTGTTCTGTAGAATCAATGTCTACTCCTTGCTATAATTCTGATTTGTCTTAATCAGAAGGCTGTGTAGGGTGACAACAAATTGTTAGAGAAGTCAGAAAAAATACAAATGTGGACATAATCATTAAGTCTACAGAAACAAATCCTAACTCACAGAAGATGACCTTCTTGCTCATTTTAGGAGAAACTAGAGGACTTCCCTGGTGGCTCAGTGGTTAAGAATCCACCTGCCTAAACCTACCTAAGGAGACAAAAGACCTGTATGCAGAAAATTATGACAATGATGAAAGAAATTAAAGATGATAAAATAGATGGAGAGATATACCATGTTCTTGGATTGGAAGAATCAACATTGTGAAAATGACTATACTACCCAAAGCAATCTACAGATTCAGTGCAATCCCTATCAAATTACCAATGGCATTTTTCACAGAACTAGAACCAAAAATTTCACAATTTGTATGCAAACACAAAAGACCCCAAAGCAATATTGAGAAAGAAAAATGGAGCTGGAGGAATCAGGCTCCCCGACTTCAGACTATACTACAAAGCTACAGTAATCAAGACAGTATGGTACTGGCACAAAAACAGAAATATATATCAATGGAACAGTATAGAAAGCCCAGAGATAAACCCACGCACATATGGTCACCTTATCTTTGATAAAGGAGGCAAGAATATACAATGGAGAAAAGACAGCCTCTTCATTAAGTGGTGCTGGGAAAACTGGACAGCTACAGGTAAAAGAATAAAATTAGAACACTCCCTAACACCATACACAAAAATAAACTCAAAATGGATTAAAGACCTAAATGTAAGTCCAGACACTATCAGACTCTTAGAGGAAAACATAGGCAGAACACTCTATGACATAAAGCACAGCAAGATCCTTTTTGACCCACCTCCTAGAGAAATGGAAATAAAAACAAAAATAAACAAATGGGACCTAATGAAACTTAAAAGCTTTTGTACAGCAAAGGAAACCATAAACAAGATGA
Organism: Delphinus delphis; assembly: GCF_949987515.2. Taxonomy (NCBI): domain Eukaryota; kingdom Metazoa; phylum Chordata; class Mammalia; order Artiodactyla; family Delphinidae; genus Delphinus; species Delphinus delphis. Next base: position 41,618,367 of record NC_082688.1, on the reverse strand, counting down.
GAAGACAGCCCTCAGAATGGGAGAAAATATTTGCAAATGAAGCAACTGACAAAGGATTAATCTCCAAAACATACAAGCAACTCATGCAGCTCGATATCAAAAAAACAAACAACCCAATCAAAAAATGGGCAGAAGACCTAAATAGACATTTCTCCAAAGAAGATATACAGATTGCCAACAAACATATGAAAGAATGCTCAACATCATTAATCATTAGAGAAATGCAAATCAAAACTACAATAAGATATCATCTCACACCAGTCAGAATGGCCATCATCAAAAAATCTACAAACAATAAATGCTGGAGAGGGTGTGGAGAAAAGGGAACCCTCCTGCACTGTTGGTGGGAATGTGAATTGATACAGCCACTATGGAGAACAGTATGGAGGTTCCTTAGAAGACTAAAAATAGAACTACCATATGACCCAGCAATCCCACTACTGGGCATATACCCTGAGAAAACCATAATTCAAAAAGAGTCATGTACCAAAATGTTCACTGCAGCTCTATTTACAATAGCCAGGACATGGAAGCAACCTAAGTGTCCATCAACAGATGAATGGATGAAGAAGATGTGGCACATGTATACAATGGAATATTACTCAGCCATAAAAAGAAATGAAATTGAGTTGTTTATAGTGAGGTGGGTGGACCTAGGGTCTGTCATACAGAGTGAAGTCAGTCAGAAAGAGAAAAACAAATACCATATGAAAACACATATATATGGAATCTAAAAAAAAAATTGGTCATTAAGAACCTAAGGGCAAGATGGGAATAAAGACACAGACCTACTAGAGAATGGACTTGAGGATACGGGGAGGGGGAAGGGTAAGCTGGGACAAAATGAGAGAGTGGCTTGGACATATATACACTACCAAACGTAAAATAGATAGCTGGTGGGAAGCAGCCGCATAGCACAGGGAGATCATCTCGGTGCTTTGTGACCACCTAGAGGGGTGGGATAGCGAGGGTGGGAGGGAGGGAGACGCAACAGGGCAGAGATATGGGGACATATATATGTGTATAACTGATTCACTTTGTTATATAGCAGAAACTAACACGCCATTGTAAAGCAATTATACTCCAATAAAGGTGTTTAAAAGAAAAAAAAATCCACCTGCCAATGCAGGGGACACGGTTCAAGCCCTGGTCCAGGAAGATCCCACATGCTGTGGAGCAACTAAGCCTGTAACCCCCAACTACTGAGCCTGTGCTCTAGAACCCAACTACTGAAGCCTGCGCGCCTAGAGCCCGTGCTCCCCAACAAGAGAAGGCTGCGCACGGTAACCAACAATAGCCCCCACTTGCAACAACTAGAGAAAGCCCGCACGCAGCAACAAAGACCCAACACAGCCAAAAATAAATAAATTAATTAATTAATTAAAAAAAAGAGAAATTAGAGCCATCAGACAGGAGTTTCCTCAATATTACATCTTCTAAGCTTCCTCGATATTCCACAACTTTCCTTTCTTCCTTCTTTCCTTTTGAAAAAACAGTGCTGCTACTTCTGTTTGAAGGTAATCCTTCCATCTGAGTTCTGGACTCCATCCTACCCAACTTTTTCTGGGATCTTGGTCCACTGATTAACCCTCTTCTCTCCTGTATCTGCAACCATTTACTCTCTATGTGCTCTTTTCCACCAGCATTTCAACATCTCAAGACACATCTATCTTTTAGAGCATAGTTTTTTGTGTTTTTTTTAACATCTTTATTGGAGTCAGAGCATAGTCTTTTAAATGCCTCCCCACCACCCTCCACCCTGACTCTCCCATCTGAGGCAGCTCTATCTTTTTACTTTTTGGAAGTGTTGCCTAAACTTCTGTCTCTGCTTCATCTCTTCACTTCCCAATCTACTGCAGTCCAGTTTCTGTTTCATTGCTCTGACCCAGGCCACTACTAGCTTCCTTGCTAAGTCCAGTGATGCTTCTCAATCTTTATCTTTCTTGATCTCTGACAGCATTATCTATATTTGTCTTCTGGAACTATTCTCTTATATTCATCTCTGTACAATTACAGTCTGTTAGTTTTCCTGTGACTTCTATGGCTACTCTGGGTCCTTTTTCTTTTACCCCTAAAACATTGGTATATCATGGAGAATCTGTTTTGCCCTATAATCTTATTCTTTGTACACTCCCTTGGTGTTCTCATTCACTCTCATAGCTTTAGTTCCAGCTATATACTGGTGATTCCCAAATCCAATCTTACATCTTCTACTCAGGTATCTCCTGACTATCAACTTTATATATCCATCTACCTACTAGACAGGTCCATTTGGATGTTTTGTAGGCAACTCAACATGTGAAAACAGTGGATTGGTCATCTTCCTCAGCAACCAGAATCCCATTTTATGTTCTCTTAGTGAGTGGAACCACTACTTACTAAATAAGCCAAACTCAAGCTTGGAAGTTATTTTTGATTTCTTCCTATCTCTTGCTCCCAACAGCCTCTCAATCTCCATGTTCTGTTGAGTCTAACTTCCTAAGTTCTCAGAAATCCATCTGCCATCTCTATTTATGTTCCCATCATCCCATGTCAAGCTATTATCTTTTCAGGGATGGACCACTGGAACAGTTGCCTTACTGATCTCCCTATCTCTAGTCTAAAGCCTCCAGTCTATTCTCCACATCAATACCAGAGTGATCTTTCTAAAACATTTTACTTTAAAAAGACTTTCAGTGGTTTCCCTTTGGTCTAAAAGAGCCCATCAACTTGAAATGGCCTGAAATCACCATTATGAAAAGTTTACATCAAAAGCCTGTTATATGGAAACATTTTTTACTCTCTGTTCAAAAAAAATCAGACGAAAAATTCATCTGCTAGGGCTTCCCTGGTGGCACAGTGGTTGAGAGTCTGCCTGCCGATGCAGGGGACACGGGTTCGTGCCCCGGTCCGGGAGGATCCCACATGCCGCGGAGTGGCTGGGCCCGTGAGCCATGGCCGCTGAGCCTGCGCGTCCGGAGCCTGTGCTCCACAACGGGAGAGGCCACAGCAGTGAGAGGCCCACGTACCGCAAAAAAAAAAAAAAGAAAAAAAAAAAAGAAAAAAAATCCATCTGCTACATTGCCTATATTCTTGGTTCACAGTGAGGCAGATTCCTAAGGATAAGAAAGGTCACTTAAACCCATCAAGCTCTGGAGTAAACTGACTCAGAACGCTCGTGTGGTCATAGCTGCCCAGCTCAAAGACTTCTTTTTATGTGTAATATTTTCATGATTCAATTAAGAGAACTCAGGAAAAGGAAATAAGATCGGAAGGCAGTCTTCCATTTGATCATTAAGCACGGACCCAGAAACAAAGACCTACTTATAGCACAGGGACGTATACTCACCTATATGGGAAAAGAATCTGAAAAAGTATATACATATATATATATATATATATGTATCTGTTTATAAAGCCCTGCATGGTCTTACTCTTCACTGTCTTCTCTCATGAAATCCCATCTTGTACTTTAACTTCCAGCAGCCAGAGTTTTTTTTTGACTTCTGGAATGTACCATGCAGTACCCTATCTTCCCCCACTCCCTTTACTAGGGCAGCAATATCTCCTGGGCTCGGCTTAGCGCTTCTACTGGGAATCAGTATCTATTAGAGTATGGAGGTTGCAAGCAAGAGAAACCCTGGCTGATATACTAAGAAAGAATTGTTTGGAAGGGCACAGGGTAGTGCAAAGAAACAAATGAAGAGCTGTAATCTCAGAACCTGGGAGGGACAGGAATGAAGGCAGTGCCAGGAACTTAAGTGATGGGAGCCAATATATTGTCTCTTTAAGGTTCTGCCATTGGAAAAGCTCCAACTATTTTTGATTTTGTATCATTCTACTCAGAATTAGTATTTCTAGGAGAAAACATCTGATGGTTGGTCTAGCTTGGGTCAGAGATCCACTCTATGAGCAGAGGGCTGCCCTCAGTAATTACTGAGAGAGTTCCCCAACTGCAGGGAAAGAGAGTTCTCCAAAGGGAAATTAGGTGCTACTGCTCAAATAGAGGGGAAAAGGATGCTACACAGGTAAACACAGCAGAGGACCCACTGTAGCAGCAATTTCTGACCCCTCAGATTTGAATTCAGTGGCCTTTCCACCCACTCACAAAATTGTCACTTGTTTTTTCCCCCTTTTTGTAATGATCAATGGACTTCTTATTTGTTCTCCCACTGGATGGTTGGCTTTGTTAATACAATGACTGGCACTTAGCAGATAATCTATATACATTCATTTTATATAGGAGGGAATGAATAACTAGATTTAAGTAGGTGGAGGAAACATCCTCTGAAATGGCTTTTGTGGCTGGCTGGTTTGTGTTACATCATTAAAAACAATGGAATTGGAAGTTTTGGAAAGATCATCAATGCCAAGTAAATACACATCCGTATGAACACAGTACTGTGTAGAATCTAAACTTCTTGAGGGCACAGGAAGTATTTTTTATGTTTTTATATCTCATGTAATGCTTAATATACAGTTTATACAAAGAATTCTCATAATAGGTATTGATTGAATTAAAGCTTTTTATGGTCATTTCTTTTGTATTCCTGTAGTAATATGTTAATCTCAAGCATATCCTAATGCTTGCTTTCTTCTTTTTCCTTTGTGTGTATGTGCTGTTTCAGTTTTTAATACTGCTAATGACTTTGAAATGGGACATTGACTCAGAATTAGTGACAGTCAAGTGTTAATGGTCCTTGCAACTCAGCTGATCATTAGTTCCCAGAAAATAAGCTGGATCAGGCTCTCCCAAGATGTGGCCGTTTAGAAAAGATTCCTGATTGTCATGGAGACCTCTCACTCATCTTTCATTGCTTTTGCTATTTTTACATCTTCTTGGCTTGGGCTTTTGATCGAAGGGGGAGCAATATATGCCAGTAACCATGGGTAATTAATGAGGGGATAAATAAAATGAAGAGAAATAGAATAAAATATTCAAACTGAATTCACATACACCATAATAAAATTACGGTACTTAATTGCCAGAAATGACCTTAGTCATTTCATAATTAGTTTATCTAATTAAACCCCCTCATTTTTCATTTTATAAATGAGGAAACTGAGACCCAGGGAGGCTAAGTGCTTTTCCAAGGTCTGTATAACAAAACAAAACAAAAAACCCGTATGCAAGTACAGTTCACTTCTCTAAGCATTTCTGAATCCTTTCTGTTATTGGACCTCCCACCATAGACTCACTTTTTAAAAAATTTTATTCAAGTATTGTTGATTTATAAGGTTGTGTTAATTTCTGCTACACAGCAAACTGATTCAGCTATATATATGTTTGTGTGTGTATATATATATATATTTTTTTTCATATTCTTTTCCATTATGGTTTATCACAGGATGTTGAATAGAGTTCCTTGTGCTATACACTAGGACCTTTTTGTTTATACATAGACGCATCTTGATGAATCAATTTGCGAAAAAATGTGATGGTGAGTGAAAGCGATCAAAATGTCATTAGTGCAGAAATCACTGGTTCACTTTGTACTTCTTGAACTGTGATGTTCTGAAGATTGTCATCTTCAAAAGACAATAGAAAAGAAAAAATAAAACAGACAAAAAATTGGAAATGACACATTGGGATCAGCCAATATGTGCTTTATCCTGGAAAGTATTCTGTGAACCTAATTATGATTTATCTAACCAGGGTTTAGCAAGGGAGTTAGCTATAGAGATGCTAAATTCCTTCTTGTTGGAGAGACTTAAGTAATCCTTAATCTGTTTGCCTTGCATTGATTTATAATGTACTATTTCTGGATCTGTTTGCCCTCAGCTTCATTCCTTCTTCCCCGGCTCTGTTCTGTATCATAGTCAGTGGACCACTTTTGGGTTGCTTTTGCCAGCCTTTGTTGTTAACTAGACCAGGTTTCCTGGACCTGGCACTTATCAGCGTGTGAGTACCTATTTCAAATGTTCAGAATCCTGTGAACTGGTTGTTAATACCAGTTAACATCATCCTTAAACGTTAAATTATCAAACTTCACTTATAGCTAAATTATATTTAAAAGAGAGGTAATATATATCCCACAAACTCCTCATTTCCTAATTATTGTACTACTTCTTTTTGACTGTCTCTGCTCTTGAGGTTGTTTATGATTTTATATCTACATGGGGAAAACACTGTAATGGTGTGTGATTCACATTCATTGACTGCACAAGTCACTAAAAATTGGTCAGGTGAGAGTGTATACACTATAGAAACTGGCAAATGCCACAAATCAGTTTTTTTGTCGCTGTTGTTTTTGAGAATTAATTGTTAACTTACTGTTTTGTATCTGCATTTGGCTAATGGGAGGCACCTGTGGGAGTTTGGAGGCTGGGTAGAAGGGAGAAGTCAGGGCTTTTCATCTTTCCTTCTGTGGCCCACGGACATCTCCTTTGACTTCTTAAGTTGTATCTCTCTTGGAGGATGCTGGTGGCTTCCTGCTGTTGTTAGTCTTTGAGTTGCTTCACTGCCTGCCATTTGCCATTGAGTTTCTTAGCTCTTCTCTCCTCAGTGTAACCAATTCCCTGCATTAGACTCTTCCTGCTTGAAATACTTGAATGGCTTCATTTTTCATTATGGGACCTTGTTTGATACACGTAGCAAATTTATTTAAACACGGGTCTTTTGTTTTCAGTAGCATTTTAATGTCAGAGCTTACATAGTTAAAAATAATATGCAGCATTAGACATGGAAGTCCTCTCTTCATTCAGGTGAAAAACTAAAGACCCAGAAAAGCTAAGCAATTCCTAGGCATAAGCATTCATTCAAGGACCATGGACCATAGTAAATTGGTGAAAGGCAATATTTGCTTCCTCAGCATATGCTAAGATTTTTGAGGCACACATTAATATTTTGAACTAGACCTGATTTAAAATATATTAGAGTTTCTGAATTCTTCCAGTACTTTTTTGAGACATGATTTTTCCCCCAGTAAAATAAGTGCAAATAAGCCATTATCAATTTTTGACTTGATAGCTCATATGCTGCCTTTCTGAACTTTTTTTGTTTTATTTGTTTATGGTTCCTAAATGATGCCCAGAATGGAAAATTTGGTAAGATTTGAATGATTTTATTTATTTATTAAGTATTATTTTTTAACACCTAAATGTTTTCCTTTTATTTAAAAATATTTTAAGACATCTTTATTGGACTATAATTGCTTTACAATGGTGTGTTAGGTTCTGCTTTATAACAAAGTGAATCAGCTCTACATATACATATATCCCCATATCTCCTCCCTCTTGCATCTCCCTCCCTCCCTCCCTCCCTCCCTATCCCACCCCTCTAGGTGGACAAAGCACTGAGCTGATCTCCCTGTGCTATGTGGCTGCTTCTCACTAGCTATCTATTTTACATTTTGTAGTGTATATATGTCCATGCCACTCTCTTTGTCCCAGCTTACCCTTCCCACTCCCCGTGTCCTCAAGTCCATTCTCTATGTCTGTGTCTTTGTTCCTGTCCTGCCCCTAGGTTCTTCATAACTTTTTTTTTCTTAGATTCCATATATATGTGTTAGCATACGGTATTTGTTTTTCTCTTTCTGACTGACCTCACTCTGTATGACAGACTCTAGGTCCATCCACTTCACTACCAATAACTCAATTTCTTTTTTTTATGGCTGAGTAATATTCCATTGTATATATGTACCACATCTTCTTTATCCATACATCTGTCGATGGACACTTAGGTTGCTTCCATGTCCTGGCTATTGTAAATAGAGCTGCAATGAACCTAGCGGTACATGACTCTTTTTGAATTATGATTTTCTCAGGGTATATGCCCAGTAGTGGGATTGCTAGGTCATATAGTAGTTCTATTTTTAGTTTTCTAAGGAACCTCCATACTGTTCTCCACAGTGGCTGTATCAATTTACATTCCCACCGACACTGCAAGAGTGTTCCCTTTTCTCCACACCCTCTCCAGCATTTATTGTCTCTAGATTTTTTGATGATGGCCATTCTGACTGGTGTGAGGTGGTACCTCATTGTAGTTTTGATTTGCATTTCTCTAATGATTAATGATGTTGAGCATCCTTTCATGTGTTCGTTGGCAATCTGTATATCTTCTTTGGAGAAATGCATGATTTTAAAATGTTGAATTGATTTTTGAAAGTTGAATTCACAGTCAGCTAGCTGTTTTGCTGTCTACAGAAATAGTCTATTGGCTGTATAGCAGCTGTGTCTGGGCTATTTATGAACGTCCATTCACTTATCATCTCATATACTGACCGAATCCATATATGAGACAGAGAAGGAGGCAGGTGCCAGGGAAGGACAGTTTCTTCCTTTCCTTATGGATCTGAATAATAAAGAGAAAAAGGATTTCATTTAGGGAATGACTGAATGGTTTCATATTTCATCTTACAAGGAAGCACTGATTTTCAATTTCTGCTGAATTGGCTTAGATTATAAACACTTCTCATGTAACTTTATATCTTGTAGGTCTCTCTTAGTGCTCTGTTATTAAAATATTATGAAAGAGAAAGAACACTGATTAAATTTGCCTATATGGGTAATTTACATTAATGCATGATGATTAATTATAAGCTAATGCACTCATTCACAAAAATATTTTAAGGTGGCATGATGATAAGGCTGCATTGATAACCCCGTACAGCCCCTTATTAGCGCGATCAAAAGCAGATGTGAGGCCGAGTAACATTTTGGAGTGGCACGCTGGCAAGCCAAGGCTCTTTCTACAAATGTCATACTCGTCTTTGACCGCAAGATGCCGCTCAATAATCCATTATGATTTAGCTCTTTTGTTACGAGCCAAATGACATTTCCATTTACATGCTCTCCAATTACATATTAAAACTCATAGTGGGTGGGTTGGGGGAGGTTACCCCCACCCTGAAGGCACTTTTTAACTCGTGTGTGGGAAATCTATGAATAATTTCTTTAAGATAGACAAATTCAGGTGGAGAGTTCAGACACCATAGAATTGTTGCATCCTCAGTTTCTGTGCTTGTGTGTGTACATGTCTACACCTGCCCTGTGACCCACCCAATCCTTTCTGTTTAGTCACCAGCATTACCTGCCCCAAATGAAATAATTTCCTGCTGGCCCCTACTAGCAACACACAAAACAACCTATTTAGGTAACTATTCAAAATGTCAAAGGATTACCTTAAAACGAAAACACAAAGTCAGTTTTCTGCATTTCAGGCAGCAATTAAGTAGTTACAACATGGCAGTCCTTGGATGAAAGCTCCAGAAATTATAGTTTGCAAAGGCAATCACTGGAAGAAGATAATTTTATTTCCCAAGTTCTTGTCTTAAGCTGGGGGAAAAAAATCATGGTGTGAAGATTCTCTTTAATGGAGATGGTCGTGGTCTTTAACGTTCATATCAAACTTGCCCTAGATTTAAACTTATACTATTTATTTTTTGAAATAAGAGCTTTTCCACAAATACTTTTTTGTAATGACCAGTGTCTAAAACAAAGACCTATGACCATAAGACAAGGGTGGCCACATGATCAGAAAACATTCTCTGGAAAGTGCAAGGAATCAGACTTCGACAAGCAGCACTTACATAAGGAAATCTCCTCCATGAATATCTTGTTACTTAGCACTCTTCTGATATTGATTTGGCAATGGCAGAGCTGATCTGACCCCTAAAACTGACTGCCTCAGTGGTACGATTTTGGTGATGTCAAGAAATAACCCTCAAAATATTAAGGCCTTAGCGGTCACTTTTATTTTAGCATGAGTTGGTTTTCAGATTCTTTGGTGTCTCTTGGCTGGGTACAGGGTTTTAAGAGATGAAAATGGATGATCGATGGATGATGGGGAGAGGAGAGAGAATAAGTAGCAGAAATGGGACAAGGATGGAATGGGCTAAACTTGGAAACAAGAGGATGCTCTAGGAAAAGCCTGCCTGCCGCGTTGATTTTCCTGAGATCCATCCTGAGGACTAGATCAACTTGGTGGTGAGAGCATCTTGTTAAGGCGATGAAAAATGAATGGAGGGCCTTATTCCCTGGTGAGTCCTGTGAGTCAGCTTCCCAGTTTTTTTTTCTATCATTTTATGTCAAGAATACCTGGTTTGTTATAACACTGACAGACACATCACATTCCTGTGTTCATTTTCATTCACTTGTTCATTCTTGTAAATCATTCATTCAACAACTATGCGTCTTGTGCTTAACATATACAAGCTACTGGGTGAGATACTGCAGATGTGATGATGGAAAACTTTCAATTGTCGGATCTACAAAGAGAAAAAAATCACTGGAACTGTTATGCAAAAAAAGTCATTTTTTTTTCCTAAAAATATTCTAACCCATATACTGGAAATGTTAACTTTGGCTTTATTTGGTGTAAGGCTTTATTTGTTATGAAAATGTGACAGTGAAAAAAATAGCTTCTTAAAACCAGTGGTTTTCAAACATTTATGTGCATAGGAATCACCTGTGCATTTGGTTAAAATGCAGATTCTGATTCAGTAGGTCTAGGGTGACCCTTGAAACAGCATTTCTACAAAGCTCTGGGGTGATGCTGGTTTGGGGACCACACTTTGAGTAACACAAGGCTTTAGCTGAACCAACTGTGGGGGTGATTAGATACCCAGAAAGAGAGAGGTTTCTTACAGTGAAATAAGTCTCTTTTACATCAAAGAGGGAGGGGGGAGGGGGAAGGTGTTAAGACAGATCTGTATAAGAGTAGGACAGGAAGGATCTCTACGTGATGAACCAGTATCTGCCACCCGACTCTCTGCACTGGTTTTCAGGTTCAGACACAATGTCCTGCACACCAGGATACAGGTTTTCTCCTAGGAGGGTTACACATCATTGCCTGCATCACTGTTTTGAAACATGACAACCGAAATGGCTTTTATGTTCTGAAAAGAAGAAGAAGAAGAAAAAGGCCCCGCTTTTGAAGGGAAAAAATTAGTTTTCCGATAACCCCCATTAACTACAGGGGTCATTGTGGGCAAAGTGAATGGGATTAGAAATCTGCTAAAAGCTGCAGTATATGGTACACAGTGACTGACAAGCCTTTCGCTGAGTAGTTACAAATGGGACTAATGGTTTAAACTTGTTAGTCATTGTCAGAGGCTCTGATCCTTGAGTCAGCCATGGAAACTATGGCAGAAATCGATAAGGCACCACTTTCTGCAGTGAACTGCTAGACCATATAGATTGCCTGGAGGGAAATGCTGTGTTCCCTCCCAGGCTGCCAGATGAAAGCAGGCAGCTAAATCTCCAGGAAGATTGACCACACTGCTCGGGGCAATTAGGCCTTTCACCACTTTGAACAATGATTATAAATGGGGGAGAGGCTTGGGAGAGTGAGGGAAGACAGCTCTGCGTGACAAACTGAAAGCCGGAAGCCATTTTGGGGGAACTGTGTCAGTTTCACGGTCACCAAGGGCATTTCCCCCCCCCCCCGCCCCCCTTTCCCTTGTTCAGATTGTTATACAATGAATGTTCTGGGGCTGCCGCTTTTCTTTCCTTCTTGCTTTTCCTTTATTTTTCTTTAGAAGCCGGAGAGGGGAGGGCAGGCAGCGAGAGCAACACTTGGTTGATGATAAACTGTAAACTACAGCTGAGCTCCATTAATCCGGCCAAGCCCTGAAGCTCGGGTCCTGAGAGCTGTCGGAGGAGAACTTCCTGTTGGGCACATTTTAAAACAATCACATCCCATTGTTCAGTGCCTTTTTGGGTAGAGCCCCGTTAGGGTGCCAAAATCATCAGCGAAAGAAAGTGCATGTTCACGCAGCAGTTACAGACAAGCTGCGGACTTTCAGCAGGCTGCAAGGGGCGAGGTGCTGGGGCCCATTCGGCAGGGGCTCTGCTTTGGAGAGCAGCCCTGAGTCTGATGCACGCAAAGCCGCACCCAGCGTTAGTACAACGCGTGGGCCAAACGGTCCGTGGCTGCCTGGGCTGCGGGAAGCCCAGATGGACAAGAGGAAAGGAGCTATAGGAAATGTGTAAGGCTTGTCCTGGTGCTGAGGCCCAAAGGCAGGACAGCTCAGCCTCCTACTGAAGAGTTTCTGGCCTCTTTCTGCTTCACCAATTTGGCATTTCTGTTCAGATTTCAACGGGGCATGCGTCGCCTTTCTGTTGCTCTGGTTGTTGAATTCCATTCCCTTTCTATTACTGGCTTCATGACTGAGTTGTTTAGTGTTTTGTGTTTTTTTCTTTTCTTAACAGGCTCTGGCTCCTGTTTAACTGTTGACTTTAAGTGATACTGTAAACCATGTTCTGCCAAATATTGTTTAAATCTCCAGTGGTTGAGGAGGCAAGATGCTGTGGGAATGATCCCAAATCGCTACCCTGTGGGGCAGCTGTCAATCAGAGGTTCTGGACCATTTCCTCACCCTAGTGAATCTAGCCTTTGGTGGAGAGTGTTGAAAAGTCTACTTTTTGACATTTGCTTGGCAGCTGGTAACTGGGAAAATGTTTGCATTTTAGAGATGTGTTGACCAAGCATTAAAATGCTGATTTTCATTAGAAGACAAGAGAATGCTTGGAGGGCATGAGAGCTGTGAGTTCTTAAAGGAGGTGGTCTCTTCTGCTGGAGAGAGATTCAGGAGAATTTTTTGTTGCTGTTTTCTGTTGCATGGAAAGTGGGGCTCAGGCTCTAAAGGGGTAGATAATCGGGCATTTCTTTTCTCACCCTCAATACAATAAACATCTGTGGAACATCATGCACTGTTAGAAACTTCAGCCCAGGTGGCTCCTAGGCAGACAGGAAACTTCACGTTACCTACTTGCGATTCCACAAGGATGGATCAGCCACTTATGAAAACAAAGGGGAATTATAACTGCTACCTGAATCTTAATCGCAATCATAAGTGAAATAAAATGAAGCAATTTATTTGATTTGGAGAATTCTTTTGTAAAGTAAGTGAATAGGCCTTCTTCAACCTCTTTTATTGTGTGAAATGAGAATTCTTTCTACAAATCAAGTACATTGAAAAGGAGATATTAACTCTTTTAGGCAAGCAGGTTCCTGGTTGCTTCAGGAAAAAAAAAGAATCAGAGAATGGTTAGGTCCTGGAAGAATTTGTAGAATTCAGAAAATTCAGCCTTTGGAGGACAGTTGCTTTAGTAATACTACTTTTAGCTGTGGTTCTTCTTATATCGTAATTCTACAGGTAACAGGGTGGTATTCTACATCACCGGTATGGAAGCTGGGAGACATGAATTCTAGTTTTGATTGTATCCTGGGGCATTGGAGTGTGCTAGTGCCTACATCTTCTTGCCCCTCTTTTTTACCCATAAAAGGGAGGACTTCGCTAATCAACTGTAAGGTCCTCTGGTCAGCAGAATGATGGATCCCCGCCCCCCACACCAAAAGGGTCCACATCCTGATCCCAGGAACCTATAAGTAGGTTATTCTGTGGTGTGAAAGAGACTTTGCAGATACGATTAAGTTGTGGATCTTAACATTGGGAGATTATCCTGGATTATTTGGGTGAGTCCAGTGTAATCACAAGGGTCCTTCAGTGAAGGAAGAGGGAGGAAGAAGACTCAGGGAGAGGTGACCACGGAAGCAGGGTTGGAGTGATGCCGTATGAGAAGGACTCAACCTGCCATTGGTGGCTTTGAGGACAGACAGAGGCCATAAAGCAACGAATGTGGGCGGCCTCTGGGAGCTAGAACAAGCAAAGAAATTACTTCTCTTCTAGAGCCTCCAGAAGGAGGGCAGCCCTGCTGATGCCTTGATTTTAGCCCAGGGGGATCCACCCGTTTTGGACTTCTGACCTCCAGAGCTGTAAGATAATGAATTTGTGTTGCTTTAAAGCTACTAAATGTTTGGTAATTTGTTACAGTAGCAATAGTAAACTAATATAGATCCCTTTCAGCAATAACTTTCCATGAAACTCTGAACATGCAGTATATGGAGGGTCAGTGGAAAATTCCAAGACAGTGTGTGCTAAAAGATGGCTACTAACAACGACGTGAGTGTGAAATCTAGGGCCTACTGGAGAGAAGGCCTGTAAGCGCAGAACCAGTTAGGAAGGGAGCCCATGAAGGAAGAGGACAGTGGAAACGATATTTGTGGCAGAAGAAGCAGACTTTAGCATTTGCTTCAGCGTGAGGTATTTGAAACAGCCCTAAGTATTTTTTTTTCTTTGATTGGCAGGGTGGAGAATGTTGACAGATATGGCTTTAGAAGGAACAGAATCTTAGAAAGGGCCATTGAGATTGATCTCCTTGTAATGAATGTCAGAAGGCACTCTACAGCATCCCTGGAAATGTTAGAATATAACTAGAGAAAAGGCCCTCGCCACTCCCTGGAACAGCACTTCTATTATTGGGCAGCCTTACTTCTTAAATAATTTTCCTGTATAAAACCAATTCTGTCTTCTTATAGTGTCCACTCTTTGATCTTGGTTTCCTTTGTACACGAATTGTTGTTGCTCGGAAGACCTTAAGACCAACATCTGTTAATGAAGGGGATGTGGGCATGGGCTTTGGGGCAAAGTTCAGAACTAGAGAGAGATGTGTTAAAACCCCCAAATCATTTGCATATAGACAGAGGCATTCAGATTAGGGGGGGCGGATTTAAAAGTACTGAAAAGACTAAAATAGCTCTGAAATATTCTACTAGCATTTATACTGCTCTATTCCCAGTGCTACCAACTGTACTATATCGTAGGCACTTAACAAATGTTTGCTGATTCAATGAATATATTTTGTTAATGACAAAGAAGGACACCAGTAGTAAGTAAATTAGAAATGATGAAAAAACAACCTGAATAATCAGTTCAGATTCATTAAACTGGGAACAAGGCATACTTGGAATATAATAATAGCTTTTGCTTTTTTTTTTTTTTCCTGATTTGAAAGTCTGCAAGCTGTACCCCTTTTGTATCTTTAAACGGACTTGCTGTTTTCAACTAGACTGTACATGGTATGCAGAAGTCCTTGTATGCTCTCCTTTAAGAAACTTGTGAGGTCACCAGGAAGCCAGGAGATCATTGCCTCTTATCGAAGAGTGTCCAGCACTTTTTCCTCCCAGGCAAATCTAATGAAGTCATGTGGGTAGCTGTAACCTCCCAGTAACACAGGATGTGGAGGTTACATTGGGCATTGAACAATTAATCAGCGTTACGGCATAACAGCTCGAATATGGAAATTCTAAAGGTCCTACATGTTGATAAATGGCCAATTTATGCTAAGTTACATCAAGTGTATTGGGGCATTCGGAGCTCTCACTGCACCATCATGACATGGTCATTATCAGACCGCAAGTCCTCCAAAGAAATGACATGCCTCAGGAAGCAAGATTTGCGGGTAGAGCCTGCCTCTTTCTAGACTCAGTGTGAGGCCGGCTTGCTGTAAATGAGGCCGTGCAGCATGGAGATGAGCTCATGTGCAGCAGCTGTATGGAGGAAAGCAGTTATAACACAGAGGCAACTCCACGTGCAGGAACTAGCACCTCCTGAAATATGATCACCTCCGCTTCATGAGGGAGGGAGATGCCAAGCTGAAATACACACACAGCCATAATGGAAGAGACCAGAATATAGTAGAGCAGGGAAGGGAGGAGCTGGGCTGGAAGCTAAGGACTTGGCAGAGGCCGTGGTTGGAAACTCTTTTAGCCTCTCTGACTCTGAAATAGGATTCTTCTAGTAATAGCACGGTCCACGCTTTCCTTTGTTTCATGTGGAGGATACTAAAGTGAGGGCATTAGGGCTTTTTCCTTCTGTTGATTGTACTCGACGTGACCATTTCTTCCTTCCTATTGTCATACCCTCTTCCTAGAGGACCCCTTTCTCAGAAAATGAGTGGGCATTGGGCCAGGCGGGCAGGCCCGGTGGGTTGGATGATGGACTGCTACTGGACTAAGCAACTCTACTACCCCTCCACACAGTTTAAAGCCTTGTTTGGTATTCGAAGGTGTGGTGACGTCAAGTTGGGCCTGGGCTGCTCATTTCTGCCACGTGCTCAGTGAAGCAGGAGAGGCCAGTCTGCAGAGTGAACAGGAGCCCAGTAGGTACACAGACACACGGACTAGAAATGACATGGTCTGAAAGAGATCACTCAGTCATCTTCTGACCTTCCTAGTTAGTAGTCTCTTGTGAAGTCCTGCTGTGATTCCTTTGTCTAGTTCATGTGAGGTACTCGTATACCCTTCCATCCATTGTCCCTTTCTTGATTCTACTTTGAGTGGCTTTCTGTTTCTGAGACTGATTAAACGAAGAACTCCCGTCCCCTGCCTCCCTTAGCTGAGCGCTTACCGCGTACCCAGATGTGTTCTGGTGACTTCGGAGTAGCATCTTATTAAATGCTTTCCCTAACACTCAAAGGCAGATCTGGTTATTTCATTTTTTTGCACGAGGAAATAGACGCTGAAAGGTTAGATAATATCTCCGAAGTCACACAGTTGATAAGTGAGGGAAGTGGTGATTTCTATTGAAGTTACATTTGCATCGAAATTGATTTTGCATTTTCTGTGAAATCATTAAACCACCTACTATATAGTAAATGACTTATGCTATAATTTGAGAACAGAGTCTATGTTGAATTACTGAATCAACTTGGGAATAGGACTAGAAACCAAATCATCTTTATTTAAAAAGCTAACACTACCTATGTTTACTTGAGGGTTGAAAACTTTCATAAGCCTTAAAGGAAATAGGCTACGCATAAGGATCTCGCTGGGGTAGAGAGAAGGGGAGGCAGATTTAAAAGTGTTATCTAGGTTCTTTATAGCCTATTCTTGTTTATGGCTTGCTGACGTATCAACTCTCTGATGCCAAAAAGGGTGAAAGAGGCCATTGGATATTTAGTGAATTGCTCATCTTAGCCTCTTTTATGGAATGGATAATCAGAGATAATTAGATGAGTGTTATATTACCTCAATCAGACATTCTGATACGCTGCTTTCCTGGCTTCATGTTTCTTTTGGGCATAAGGAAATAAACATATCCTTTAATTCGTAATATTTAGGATCTTTGTCCTCTTAAATTTTTACTTTGCCTCCCCCCCCGCCCCCTGCCTTGATGTTAGCTTTCCTTACCATCATCTGGGGGCAATCAGGGTCTTTGTGGCCATTACTGCCCCCCACATATTCAGTGCTCTAGCCAAGCTAAACTGCCTGCAGTTCCTCATACATCCATGTGCTCGGGCTGCTCTGTCTGGTGCTTCCTGCCCCTCAACCCACATCACTCCTCAGTCTAAACGAGTAAATATTACCCATCCTTCAAGACTCAGTTAAAATGTTACTCCTTCCTAATGAGTTTTTCCTTGATTACCAGAAAAAACTGCAGTCTCATCATCCTGATCTGAATGCTCAAGACACTCTAGCTGCACCACCCTTATCCCTCATACTCAAAACCTGGGTATTATTGTGTTTCTGCACATGGCTTTTCATTACTGCACTATAAGTGACTTAAAGGCAGGATGACTTGTGATCGATTATGTCCATCCTCCCTAACACTCACAGAGGACCTTTCATGAAATGAGTATTCGATAAGTAGATGCTTGCTAAATTAACAAATACTTTTCTGTAATCTTAGTGTAGTTCTCATCTGATATTTACATTTCTTATCTCCTGGAATACTAAGAGAGTGTACACATTTGTCAAATGTAGCACACTTTTGTTTTATTACACAGGTTTAGTAAATGAGGGAGAAGAGAAACAGTCATTGAAAAATGTTTTTTAATATGATTCCTTGAGGAACAAGAAACACTGAGTTAGCTGTTTTTCAGTGTCACCTGTTTTCGGATTGTGTGGGAGCAGTCTTGTTCCAACAGGCCCTATCAGCTGGAGGTGACAGCCACCTTATTGATGTGGTAACGTGGACTCTCCTAGACAGGATGCTTAGCTCTAATTAATATGAAACCCTGACTGAACTGGCTAAAACAAAAGGGCAGATTATTAGTACACTTTACAAGAGGTCTGGAGGTAGGGTAGCTCCAGGATCAGTTAAATTCATGTCTCAACTATATCAGAGACCTAGGTGCTTTCCTCTTAGCTTGTTGCCTTTGTTCCCATGCTAGCTAAAATCTTCATGATTTTAGTGGGTCTAACAGTCACGTGCAGGCACAATGATATCCAATGGAAAAAGAGGACAGGTCTTTCTTGGAGTGTTTTTGACAGCATAAAATGCATGACAGAAGCCCTGCAGCAGTCTCCTCCTTATTTCTTAGCCAGAGTTGAGTCACAGGACTGTCCCCAAACCACTTTTGGTAAAGGCATTGGGATTTCCACTGTCGGATTAAACTTTGAGGATTTACCTCTGATTTTGGAATAGGGTCACCGTCATGTCTAGAGGGTGTGGGGCTCAGTGGAATCAGGCTTCTGTCTTTTGGAAGGCAATACCAGTATTTGCCAAAACAGAATGAAAATATGCCGTTATATAGATCAGTGATTCTCAACTCTGGGGCATGGAGAGATGCAGACAATTTTGCCCCCCTGTCACCAGGGGACATTTTTGGTAGTCATTAGCCAGGGGCAAGGGAGAGGCTGCTACTGGCTTCTTGTGACCAGAGGTCAGGGAAGCATCTGACAATGCACAGGACAGACCCCTACAAAAAAGAATTATTTGGCCCCAAATGTCAGTAGTGCTGAGGTTGAGAATCTTTGACATGGTTATAACTGCCCTCCGGGGCTGACACATTGCCTAAAAATCTTACTGTTTATTCATCACATTGACTTGAGACATTAAGGACCACTGTTCATATATAATATTTTACTTTGGAGGAATAATATGCCAACGAATTATCATCCATTTGAACAGTAGCAAATATGTTTAATCGAATTACCAGGCCAGCCATTTAGCAATAATACCCTAGGGAAGCGAATGTGACATGTAGCAGGGTAGGTTCTGACAATGAGACTGAAGCCAAAGAAAGAATGAGTCCGGGAGACCAACCTGTTGCAGGTACAGTCACATTCAGCATTTTACTGAATGCAGTAAAGAATGACCAAGGGTCAAGAAAAAGGGAGAAATACTATTTAGTTGAATGCCCACTACTGTAGCAGGAATCACCCGAGAAAATTTATTATATGTATTCTAATAATTTTCCAGGTGAGAAAATGGAGTTTCAGTGATGTGAAGAGAATGGTTGAAAAAATATTATGTTTAAGAGAAAAAGAAAATTGCCTTCTGATTTTATTATGAGAATCATTTTCTCTCTTTAGATGTTTTTTCCATTTCTGAGTAAGTGAGAATTACTTGACCTCGTTACTTAGGAGGAATTTGAAATGCACCAGTTGGAATTTTGAGACTAGCTAGTTCAGTAAAAATACTTGTCATACTTCCCCTCCATTGTTTTTCTCCCATATATTATCCCTGAAATGATAGCTGATTCTGTACATCAGTCTCTCAGACCATTAGAATATCATTTTCTTTCAAAATTGCAGTTATGCGTTACTTATTTTGTATTCTATACAGCTTCTAGAACAAAGGTCTGTACATGGTAGATATAATGAACATTTCTTAATATTTTTGGCTGTCCAGCTTCCAATTCCCCTTTCTTTGGGGGGAGAATCCACCATTGTGTTGAGATGCAGAACTCCTTGTCTCCCACCAAGAAAGCTGAAAGATTCATACTCTCCCTTTTTCTGCTCTCTGGTCACTACGGCAAAGGGCATGTGACCTAAGCATCACCAATGTGATGCTCTCCCCTTGGATGTTGTACCACAGAGATCTTGGAAGCCAAGGATTCTAGATGGTGTAGTTACAAGGTGGAAGCTGTATGGGTCCTTAAGTCCCTGCTGGGAGAAGAGCTTTTGGGGATAAACCCGTGACCCACACTGGACTCTGTGACATGTCAGGCCAGTAAAATTTCAGTCCATTTTGACTAATGCATCAATGAAAAAGCATTTGTCAGTCAAAGTGCTTAAAAACACTTATCCAGTGGGGTAGAGTGTGAAAAGTAAAAACAGAAGTTTTATAGTCTGACAGGACTGTTTGGAACTCCAGTTCTACCACCTACTAATTGAGTGACTTTAGACATTAGTTGAAGGGAACCTAGAGATAAGTACTAGGCAGTGTTTTGTTTTTTTTTTAAAGCTAGAAAGAAAGACTACATATTCACCAAAAAACTTCATCTCACTTTGGTTTCCCAAAATTGCTTCTCTATTTTTCTCTGAAAAGTGTTCTATTGTATTTCTCACATAAACTAATCTCTTGTGAATTTGGATGACACAAGCTATTTTTAAAAATAGGTCTTATTCATGCCTTGATGAGCTGAAATGTGTTTTAGATCTGGCAGCCGGAAGTTAAAATTCCACAGTTCGTAGCTGACCTAGAGCCTTCCGCTTGCCCATCTGCCTCTCCCCTAAACTTGCTGCGGAACGCTCAGGTGCTGCCCGGTTTGGTTATCCAGATTCAGGCATTACTGTTGCCCCTCATTTTGCATCCTCAAAGCAACATGACGGAAATTCAGCATTAGATGACTTGAAACTAGCATTTCACAGAAATTATTCTTCTGTGCCAAAGAGCTCACTCTAACATAATGTCCAATCTTCCCACAATTATCACAGTTCCTTTCCCTGCTGAGCACTCTGAAGCATTTTTGCTAAGTAGTTACAGAACCGCAGTGGAAATAGTCCTGGTCTCTCGTGGTCAGATTTGCAAATTTATCCCAAACCATTGCAGACCCTGTACACGTGCTTCCCATTTGCAGAAAGCCTACTGTTATGCCAAACAGGTAAGTGGGTTATTCTGGGGCGCACTCTTGGCCATTAGTCTTACTGCAGTGGGATTTTGGTGCACCAGGCTAGAACTCCCAACAGCTCCTCAATGAATTTTATATTAGCAGGCAAATGAAACACTCAACCAAGTGAAAGGAATTCATAACGCCGAGGCTTCCTCGGATTGGAATGTGCTGTGCATTTTGCAAAAAAGGATCGTGGCTATCAGTGTGTGATGACTAATCTAGATAAATTGCCCCTTGACAACACATCTGGCTTCAAGTTGTTTAAATTAGTGAGTTCAGCCGTAGAACAATAGCTGAACTAGAGCCTACAAATTCATATGCTTCCTACACGTGCATAAATGCTCAATGATGAACTTGGTAATGATTGGGAACCCCTCATTTCTGAGAGAATGGGAAGTCTGTACCGAGTTTCTTTGCTGGACATTAATTAGGATAGTATAATAAAGCTTAAGAAGTAGTCTTCCAAGAAAGGTAGTTTGAATTCATGTTTATGCAAGTTCTTTATTAACCTGAAAATGCACTTCAAAGGTGATATAGGAAAAGCTTTTTTCTTCTTAATTGGCATTTTAGTAAATATCACAAATCTTTCCATTTTATACCTATTCTCGTTATATCCATGGCCAAAGACTTTGGCTATCTAGCTTCCAATCCCCATTTGTATTGGGGGAGAATCGACCATTGTGTTGAGATGCAGAACTCCCACCAAGAAAGGTGAAAGATTCATACTTTCCCTTTCCCTGCCCTCTGGTCACCAGGGCAAAGGGCATGTGACCTAAGCATCACCAACGTGATGCTCTCCCCTTGGATGTTGTACCACAGAGATCACAACAACAACCTACCCAATGTGTTTGCCATTATCCTCTTCTGGCTGGAATGTGTTGACGAGCTTATCACCTTCAGGACATCCTCTGTAGCAGACTCATAGAGTTCAGAGTTGGAAGAACCTTAAAGGTCCTCTACTCCAACCATCTTAGTTTACAAAATAGAAAAGTGAGTCTCCATTAAAGACAATTCCAACTAACACTGCGATGTGGTTGCCAAGGAGCTCATGTAATATCAGGCGGTATTAAATCAGAGCACGAGTGCGCTAAGTGGTGATGATTTCACCATACTCTGAACTCCCCAGGTCGCTCCAGTAGCATTGTTTACTTCAGAGTGCAACCCATTAAGAGAAACATGGGAAAGATGAGCCGATTCATAGAAACAGGCCCATGATAGTAAGAGATCTTAAAATCATGCCCCCCAAAACAGTTGATGGAACTCTGCACAAAGGAAGGCTCAGGAGGAACTTGACAGCTGTCTTTGAATAAAGGAGGAGAGGTCATGTGGAGGCAGACGCTCCTGAGGTTATGTGTAGTTTATATATAGGGGAGCACTTATACTTTGGGGTGAAGTAGGTCCATAGAATTAGCCAGATTCTCAAAGACTAAAGACCAACGTGCTATACTTACTCTGTTTGGCTGAAGGGGGCAAAACAATGACCAATAACGCCCAGTTGCAAGGAGATAAGATCTGGCTATATCAGGAATATTATTTTTTAAATTTGAAATGTTTCTATGTGGACCGGTATGCTTCCAGATGGAGTTAGTTTCTCATCACTCGATATTTCTAAGTTCCAGACTTAGCAGGAATGGTCTAGTGAAGACTGGTGCTTCAGAGCAGAGTTGGGTTCAACTGCTTCTGTGGTTCATACCCGTTCTGAATTTCAGGGTTCCTGTAATTCACAGAAATTACGCTTACAGGTCATGAACTTAATCTGTGGTGTGGATCCCAATATCCCCAATATCTGTATTTCTTTCTCATTGTCTTCCTGTCACTGATTTCTCCTGGCTTAAAATAGGTGTACTTAGGCAAAGATCCTCAACAAAAAACACTCAAGTACTCAAGGGATTCCCTAACCACATCTTAATAAAGGATATTAAAAAAATTTAATCAGGGGCTTCCCTGGTGGCTCAATGGTTGGGAGTCCGCCTGCTGATGCAGGGGACATGGGTTCATGCCCCGGTCCGGGAGGGTCCCACATGCCGCGGAGCAGCTGGTCCCGTGGGCCATGGCTGCTGAGCCTGTGCGTCCGGAGCCTGTGCTCTGCGGCGGGAGAGGCCACGGCGGTGAGAGGCCCGCGTACCAAAAAAAAAAAAAAAAAAAAAAAATTTAATCAGCATATTTTATATGATAACTCTGAATGTATGGGGATGCTGAATTCGGAGACCTCATAGGTTGTTGTTCTTCATGAAGTATAAGAACTCAGGCTGAGCAAATGCATCTTCAATTGATCTGGTTATTGCATGATTTATTGTAAAATCAGAAAGTATTAATAAAGGCTATCATTAGCTTTATTACTGTATATTTATGATTATATATGTGTTACTTTACATTACATACAAATATTACTGAATATTACGTGCTAGACATGGAAACTAGTGCTTTAGAAGTGTATCTCACTTAATCTTTACTGTGCTTAATGAAGATTGCTTTATTATTACCCCTGTTTTGTATATGGAAATTAAAGTCTCTGGAAGTCTCACATTTGCCGAGGGGCAAAGCTGGTTAGATAAACCGGGGTGGGCACCGTTTTAGTTAGGTCGCGCGGTGGCTTTGTAATATGTCAGTTTCTCAAGGCTGAACCACATTTCCCAGAACTCCCTTCCTGTATACGTCCAGTTACGGTCGGCCATGTGAGATGGCTTTGTGGGAGATTTGGAGGGCGGGAGTGAAGCAGCCGCCATGTCACAGCTCACATGCAGCGTCACTGTCTGCTGGCTCACCTTGTTGGCAGGAGACAGTGGCCGGGCTTGCCTCTGCTCCCCTTCCCCGAGACCCTCCTTCAGCTCTTCCAGCTCCGGGGCCAAGTATGTGTGCTTAGCTTTCCAACGGGGCCTCCTCCATCTTTCCACCTTCTGCGGACACTCAGCCCATGAAGGTCAGAGCCAGTAAGAACTCTCAGGGGCTTTCTAACATCTTTCTGGTGTTCGAGCTTCCCGTTCATCCCCCCCCGCCACCTTATCTCTTCCCTTCCCAACAGCCTTTCCTGCTCACCTCACTCCTCAGCGCTACTTCTGAAGACCGTGGCCTTGCAGACGGCGCTTAACCAGCCCCCACGGTTACGTAAGTCAAGTCCCTGTAACAAAGATACGCTCTCCCGGGCTTCCCTGGCGGCGCGGTGGTTGGGACTCCGCCTGCCGATGCAGGGGACACGGGTTCGTGCCCCGGTCCGGGAAGATCCCACGTGCCGCGGAGCGGCTGGGCCCGTGAGCCATGGCCACTGAGCCTGCGCGTCCGGAGCCTGTGCTCCGCAACGGGAGAGGCCGCAGCAGTGAGAGGCCCGCGTACCGCAAAAAAAAAAAAAAAAAAAAGATACGCTCTCTCCAGTCTACTTCTGTCAGTCAGTCAGGGTTCAGTCTTACTTACACTTTCTAGTGCTTCTCTGATTGAGCCGTGCGCCACTGATACAGGTACATCAGGAAGTGACCTTGATTTGCTTATTGAAGCTGGCATGTTTCCTATTTTCCACTATTGCAGACCTTATTTCTGGACCCTGGAAACATTCAGTGCAATCTGTGAAAAAGCAAATCTCTCTCCATATTTCAACCCCAAGACAGAAGAAATATGAGGTGTAACAGAGAGTAGGAGGACAGTACAGGCAGAAATGAACACTTCCAACTTATGGAGGCAGCCTACACAGAGCACAGTTAGGCTGCCAGGTTCAAGTCCTGGTTTTTCTGCAATTTACATGCTGTGTGATGCTGGGCAAGTTACTGACCTTCTCTGGGCTTATCTCCTCATCTGCTAAAAAGAATAGTATTAGTATCTACATCATAGGGTGTGTGAAGACTGAACGAGCAAACATATGTGAAGTGCTTAGAACAGTGAAAGCTTTATGTTAGTGTTTGCTGTTACTATTATTGTTATTATAGGAGAGGGAAGTGGTCTCTGTGTCCTTTTCTAGGGATGTTTTAATTTCATCCAACTTCTTAGGGAGGCCCTCCATTCCAAAAGGCCCCTGCAGACTTTCTTCAGGCCTTCTGCTATCCTGTCTTACCACCCACTTCCCTTCCCTTTGACTCTATCTTGCCTTTGTCTTTCAGATTTTTTTTTTTTGAGGGTTAAGAAAAGGAAACAGGTGCATGAGAAAGACAGCAGGGGGTATGAGGGGTAAGAAGCAAGGAAGAAATTAACGAAAAGAGTTTCAGTTAACTTATTTCCTTGTATCAAGGCTTGTTATAATCTAAAGAGAATAGGGTGCATGACATACAAGGGAAACAGAATGATCTCAATTGAACGGGGCTTATCCTGGTGACAGGCACCTTAAAACAGCCATGGTCTGGGTGGCAATTATAGACTCTGTGTGTACTCCGCACTCACACATATTGAAGAGGAGGTGGGCTGGTGGTGGAGAAAAAGTACCGTCCTCATCCTGCAGTTGAGCTCTGTCATGCACCTTTGAGAAACGGTTTCATTCCCACACACATTCTAGTACGATTTTTGGTTTTTTTCTGACCTTCCCTGGAACAGCTCACCTTTCCTGGCTCTACAAGATAGGAGAAACCCCTTGAATGCAGCTGCTTGTTTGGGCTGATAGAGAGCCCTGAGCAGACGTTTATTCATTCCTTTTAGAAGACAACCTCTTCCTTCCCTCTGGAGTTAATCTCTTGCCAAAGTGGCTGCTGTCTGGCAACCAGGCAGTCCAGGATGGTCAAGTTTCCAATGTCGCCACGCAAATGGCAGTTCCAAGGAGTGAAGTCAAGGATGGAAATGCCAAACCTTAAATGTCCCTCAAATACACGTTTTCCCAAGTAGTGATTTGCCACCGAAATAAACAGCAATTAATGCCAAAAGTCCCCCCTCTCCGCACCTCCGTTTCCCTCCCCGTGTTCCAAAACCATTACACGGAGTACTTTGTGATAAAAAGATGTCTCGGTGTGGCCCACTTAGTATTTTGAAGCATAGAAACGGAAAATGGTAGGGCACATATGCCACAGAACCACTAAATGACAGAATCATCACTGGCCTAGTTTTCTGAGTCACTGTGACAGACACAAGGGGATTGCTTCAAAGCTGCTGATGACACATCAAGAAGAGGGAAGAGGATATCCGTGCTTCAGAAAAGAGACTTAAAGAATCTTCTTTCTGACTTGGAAATAAGTTTTGAATTCAGACTTTTTTTTTTTAAGACAATGCACAGACAATAAAAGGCAAATGACAAGGAACTTACCTGAAAACCCCGATAGAGGTACCTTACCCAATAGCCTGTGAGTACACCAGCGGAGAGAATGGGGCACTGTTTTGGCTATTTAGGGTGCTAGAGATGGCATCAGGTTCTGCAGGGGAAGTTTCGCCACAGAGCAATGAGCCAAGGAAAACATTACTATTTAACTCTTATAGGCTGCTGTAACTCAGTGTCCTCGCCATGAACGGCAAATGAGTCTAGCTAACGAACGCAGAAGGTTGGACTGGTTTTCTTTTGAGGAGCCCCAGGAGAATTTCCATAGTGTCTTTTTGCTCACATAACCCAGTTCTTCTTTTCTTGCTTGTGCAGTTACTACTCCATCTCTGGGTCTGGATGGGATCAGGAGGAATGAGAGGATGAACTCTGAAGAAGAGCTGGGTCAGCTTTTGATGATTCTGAGAGAGACAAGCGAGCTTCTGGGGGGACCGCTGATGTCTTTAATATTTGCCCCTTGGAGAAAGCTGGTAGCTCAAGTTGTTTGACCCTTACACACAAATCCCAGGTGAAAGGAAAAGCAAACAAACAAACAACTTACCATCATTCAAGTTCTTTCATCGAAGCAAACAAGTCAACAGACAGAAAATAAATCCACACTGTGCCCTGATTGAATCATTGTACTGGTAAAGATCCCTGGGATAATCCCCTTTTGAGATTGTTGCTTTATATCAAAACTTTTTTCTTTAGTCACTAGATGGTCTACTAAATTAGTTGAAGCTTGTAGAGTTTAAATGAAAAGGCAACAGTTGGAATTTTAATGCCATATGGAGTTGGCAGCTTTAGGAACTAAAAATTTAGGACTCCCTATTAAATATGAATTCCAGGTAAATTGAATAATATTTTAGTATAAGTATGCCTCAAATATTATATGGGTCATACTTTTACTAAAAATGTTCACTATTCAACTGAAATACTAAAAATATTTGTTCACCTGAAATTCAATTTCAGGTTTTAACTCCCAGTTAAAACTGGGAGTTCAATATTTTATCTGGCAAACCTAGCGCCGTACTAAGTTAACATAGTAAGATTGTAATGGACTCTTAGGTGAATATTTTTAAGGGATTGGATGGGGGTGTGTGGGGGATGCATTTACTTGTGCCTGAGCACCCTGACTCCTGATCACCAGGCCGTTCTTGTTAAGAAGGCCTTCACTTGTTGTCCTGGTAACAGAACCGCCAGCGGCCATCACTCCAGGGCAGCCCAAGCCCTGGGGGCTTCTATTACCCCCCAGGAGGTCTGCTGGAGAGGATCTGTTTCTCTCCAGGCCCCATGGAGACCTGAAGACAGCTGAAACAATGCCACCTCTCCTTCTATCAGGGTGTAGCATGTTCTGCCAGGAGTGAAGAGAACGCCCCTTATTGATTAGGAATCTTCTCCTCTTTTCCAGCTGGGACTAGAAAAAAAGAAAGCTGTATCAGGACTTACTTTTGGATGTACTCACACTCTGTGTTTTCTATGTAATGGTGGCCAACCCCCAAACCTGAAAGATCACCTTTAATGAGATTCATGCAGGCATTCACGCAGAGTGATGTAAGTTCTGTACAATAGTGAAGGGTAAATTTGGGCTGCAGAAGAGTTGTTGGATATAACTTCTTTTGGCTTTGGGGATGTTATTTTGTGGAATTCGAATGAATGAATTTTTTAAAATAACGTAACTTGGGAAAGAAGACATTTTTGACAGGTCTTAAAGTGAGAAAATAAAGTCGAAAGTGGGATGTTTCTGACTGTTCAATATTTTCTTCATTTGCTAATGCATTGATTCATTTTAGAAGAGTTTACTGAGCACCTACTGTGTACTAAGCACAGTTCTGGGTATTCGGGGGGGGGGGGATGTGACACGGTTCTTGACTGCCGTTGGCTACTTGCAGTTGGTTGAAAGCCTGGCAGAAGAGACATATAATTAGCTGCAGATAATGCAGTATAACAAGTGCTATGAGAGAGGTAATTTGGGCTCTTTTTTCAGTGATAGAGGAGGGGCTGGTCACAGACTGGGTGGCAGGGGGGGAGAATAGAAGGTTTCTTGGAGGAGGTGGTGGCTGAAATGGGCTTTGAAGGGGAAGATGAAGAATTGGAGGAAGGTTGTTCCAGGTGTAGAGCGTAGCATATGTGAAGGCCCCAAAGGGGAGGGCTCATTGTGTGAGAGGTTTCCAGAAGTCTTGTTGTAGTATATGGGGAGGAATAGGGTGGAGAAAAGTGAGGCTGGAAAGATGGTACAGGTCAGATCTCCAAGGGCTGCTCATCATAATTGGGGATTTGGATGTTAACCCGAGAGCAGTGGGGAGCCAGCAAGGGCTTCCAGTCTTGGGAGCAGCGTGGCCAGATCTGCATTTCTGAGTCATCACTTTGGCTGCAGATCGGAGAAGAGAGCGGCCTGAGGCAAGACCTGAGTCAAGTGACTGGTTTGAAGATAGTGTCAGTCATCCAAAACGGTCATGAGGGTGGCCAGAGCAAGGTGTTAGAAGTAGAGAGGAAGAGAAGTGGGGGTACCTTGATTTGGGGTCTTTGGAATGATTAACCTTGAGTGGCCCTGTGGATTGAAAGTTTGGGGCAGAGGGAGGTGTCAGTGACTTGGGCAACTGGGAGACAGGAGGGATGACACAGAGATGGAAAGGAAGACAGGTTGGGACAATGTGTAAAGAAGCTGAGAAGTCATTACATTACTTTAGAACTTCCTCAAAGTAAGTGGGATGACCATCTACCTCAGTTCAGTTATACCCAGCAGCCATTTTTTGACAACTTAATGTGGGCCAGAGACTGGGGTCACAGGGATGATGTCAGGGTTTTCCCCTGCACTGTGGAAGCTCTTGGGCAACCATGGACCTCAGGGTCTGTTGAGGGAGAGGGGGACACACACACACACACACCATCATAGGGTGTGGCTTAGGTATTTGTATCCATTAAAGTGGTTTTCTTGCTTCTAAGAGAAAACCCAACTCCACTGGACTTGAGCAATCAGATAACTTTTTTTCTCTTATGTAACATGTCCATCTTGCTTGATCAGGTTCATGCTTGGTTTGATTTAGTGCATCAAGATGTCATTAAGGGCCCTGTCTCAGCCTTGTTTCTCTTTTACAGCGTCGATGTCATTCTAAAACTGTCGTCTTCTCATGTTTGCAAGAAGTTTCATTTTTCTTTTTCCTTCTCTAGCAGCTCTCTTAATAAAAGCAGGGTAGCTGCTTTCTCCAAAGCGAGCAGTACACTTCTCCTCTTGCATCATTGGCTTGATTTGAGAGTGTGTCCGTATCTGAGTCATTAATTGCCTCCAGGGATTAGGATGACTGGTTTAAGCCTGAGTCTTGCACTGCACCCTCAACAATGTGGGCTGCACAGAGGGTGTGTGGGTGTCCAGATAAGAATTTGGGAAGTGATCGAGAGAAAGGAAATGCTTAGTGGAGAGGTGGGCATAAAGGCTATAAGAGAGCTTGTCTCAGACTTGCCTGGTGGCGCAGTGGTCAACAATCCACCTGCCAGTGCAGGGAACATGGGTTCGAGCCCTGGTCCGGGAAGATCCTACATGCTGTGGAGCAACTAAGACCGTGCACCACAACTACTGAGCCTGCGCTCTAGAGCTTGCGAGCCACAACTACCAAGCCCACGTGCCACAACTACTGAAGCCTGTGCTCTGCAGCAAGAGAAGCCACCACAGTGAGAAGCCCATGCACCACAATGAAGGGTAGCCCCCACTCGCCGCAACTAGGGAAAGCCTGTGCGCAGAAATGAAGACTCAACGCAGCCATAAATAAATAAATAAATGATCGAATGAATAAATTTGTTAAAAAAAAAAGCTTTTTTCTCTGTTGGCACCGACACTGCAGTACACTAAGGAGCAGAGTAGGGAATGATGGAGTGTTCCTGGTAAAATCATGGAAGAATTTATAGAGGCAGCTGGAATTCATCGAAGCTGAGCCCTGAAACATGGGAAGGAGTTTTCCAGGTGGAGAATAGGAGTGTGGAGAAGGGTGGAGGCTACTACACGTGGGGTGAAGACAGGATGTGTTGGTTCAGAGATGGTGGCTAAAGTGCAGATAGGTGGGTGTGTATGTGGAGATGGTGGGAGATGGAGGTGAAACTATCATAAGTCTGTATTCGGATACCAAGGAGCTTGAATTGCATTCTTTTTTATGGCTGAGTAATATTCCATGGTATATATATACCGCATCTTCTTTATCCATTCATCTGTCGATGGACATTTAGGTTGCTTCCATGATCTGGCTATTGTAAATAGTGCTGCAATGAACATTGGGGTGCGTGTATCTTTTCGAATTATGCTTTTTTCCGGATATATGCCTAGGAGTGGGATTGCAGGATCATATGGTAGCTCTATTTTTAGTTTTTTAAGGAACCTCCATACTGTTCTCCATAATGGCTGTACCAATTTATATTCCCACCAACAGTGTAGGAGGGTTCCCTTTTCTCCACACCCTCTCCAGCATTTATTGTTTGTAGATTTTTTGATGATGGTCATTCTGACTGGTGTGAGGTGATACCTCATTGTAGAATGAAATAATGCCATTTGAACAAAATGGATGGACCTAGAGATTGTCATACTGAGTGAAGTAAGTCAGAGAAAGACAAATATATGATATTGCTTATATGTGGAATCTAAAATAATGGTACAAATGAACCTATTTACAAAACAGAAATAGAGTCTCAGATGTAGAAAACAAACTACAGTTACCAAGGGGGAAATGTAGATAAATTGGGAGATTGGGATTAACATATACACACTACTATATTTAAAATAGATAACTAATAAGAACCTACTGTATAGCACAGGGAACTCTATACTCTGTAATGACCTATATGGGAAAAAAATCTAAAAAAGAGTGGGTATGTGTATAACTGATTTACTTTGCTGTACAGTGGAAACTAAGACAACATTGTAAATCAACTACACTCCAATAAAAATTAATTTAAAAAATCACAACACAGGAAAAACAGAAACAAAAAACAGAACAGAAAGCCCCAAGGAGCTTAAACACTTTGCTAAGAAAATTAAACCTCATCTAGTATGGAATAAGGAACACACCACAGTACTTATATCTCCGTGTAGAAAAAGTCACAAATCCATACCATCAGATCAGTCTGCTTCTGTGGCCAGAAAGCACAACTTAAATGAGACTTTGCACAGTATTTGCATTCAGTCAGCCATTTTCTCTCCCATTGGCTTGCACTGATTGAGCACCCCAAGCAAGGAAGGGCAAACCCATCCTGAGCAAAGGAAAAAGTCCCTCCCCTCACAAAAAACCCTAATGGTAGGTTTCTTCAGCTGTATCTTTACTTACTCCTGGGGCACTTCTAGATTGATTTGTATAGCCTTATGGGGAAGTCCTGTTGGAAATTTCCTCTGGAATTCAGTGAAAGAGAGCTTTGTCTTCAACTTTGTAACCTTTCATAGGTGTCTGGGATCTTTGAGAATAATGGGAGGGTTGGTGGAATGGAGTACTTGAAGTGTTTATTTCATTCATTCATTCATTCATTAGGTGTGCCTGTATATATATCAGGGTTTCTGGTGGGGGTGAGAAGAATCTTTAAAGCTGTCAAAGGGAGCAGAGTGGCGCAGCGGGAGCATGCTGGGCCCCTACAGCTGTCAGATGGAAGGAACCAGACAACTCCAAGGGCCTTCCACTCTTTGGTTTTAGAACATTCACCAGCTGGGAGTTCTGGGGAAGCCATACTATACCAAGTTACTTAGAATGGTGGGTGTTCCAATTACCATCCAAGTATATAATAAATGAGAAGAACCAGATATTGGAAAGGCAATTCTCTAATGTATAGTGTTAGTTTGGAGGGTGGGATGAAGGGTGATGGGGCAACAGTGGCCATCAATAAGACTCATCCTTGCTTCAGAGTCTCTCCTGGAGCCCGAGTGTCTGTGTTCCTCTGGAGGCTAATCATCTCTGGGAAACTGAGGCACTCGGTTGTCATTCCCCTGAACTTTGTCCTTCAAATCTTGATGGACGTTTGCTAGCCTTATGCTTGATGCTTTCTTGTAAGCTATTCTGTCTGGCTCTCAACTTGTTCAGGCTCTCAGAGCCCATTTGGAGTCCATAGTCCTTCCCTCATCGGTTCTTTGTAATAGATTCTTTCTGAAATTTTCTCTTCATTTGTTCTACTCTGAAAATAATACCCTGGCTTCTCTCTAACTCATGAGCTTCTTGCTGCACTTCTCATCCTCCCACCTTACCCTCACGACTCTTTTGCCAACATGTTGTGTGTCTTGTTTCCTTGTTCTTTTTCCCTTCCCGTTTGCACCACTCACTCCTAGTAGAGCAGAGACCCACATTCCCTTCAGGGACTCACATGACTTATTTTTGTATTTATGGACTTTACAGTACAGTGAACCTCCACCTTTCAGTTTTGCAGGTTGGTTTCTGGGGGGAGTCTTTTATTTTCAGTCTTTTCAGGGAGGTTGTGGGAGTAGCCTTCCTAATGCCTCCTCTGTCACTGAGGTGTAGAGCGCTGACCTGGGGGTCCAGGACCAGCTCCAGCACTCACTGCTGGAGCTGCCCGAGCCTTCATAGTGTAGGCGTGCATTTATTTCTCTTCTGTCTTCCAGACTCATACCCGCCCTTCCACACTGCTGTGCCTTCTTGGGGCTGGGAGTCTGTAAGCTACATTTCCCACGCTTCCTTCCTGTTGGCATCTGCCAGTAGGAGGCTCTGGTGAGGGATCAACAGATGTGAGGAAGAAAGAGGCTAGGGCTTCAGGTTCATTTAGCGTGGTGATTTCTGGGGTGTGGTGATTCTCAGCTCCAGGCATGGCAACACGGTTGAAGTGTTTCCAGCCTTAGCCGAGGAGATGCCTCTTCCATGGATCCAACAGTGGTGTCCCCAAGAGTAGTAACAGATCAGGCTTACAGGCTTCACTCAGCACCATTAGCACCATCTGGACTTCACTCCTCCTATTTGGAAATCCAGCTCCCTCCTCCCTCTGCTCTTGTAGCCTTTTGGCACCTTTTAAACCATTTCCCTAAATTAAATTCCCTCTGTTTGAAATACCTAGACTGGTTTCTATTTTCCTAACTGGGTGTACCAAAATAAACCATGCCAAGTCAAAGGCAAAAACCGTGCAGTTTTTTTTTTTTTATCATAGGTTTCATTATAAACAGAAGGAAACTTTTATTATAACCCTTCTCTCAAAGTCCATATGTTGGAACAGCTTTGTAGGTGTCATAAACATAAAATTAGTGCCACCTTGGGTATAGGACAGCAAAACGCCTTGAATGGAGGTCAGGGACAAATTATCTTACAACAATAATCTAAGAGGTCAGACGAAAAACAGTGGTACAAAGGGAAGAACACTACACTTACAGTCAAAATTCCTGGGTTCCAAGCCTGCCTTCTTTATATACTAACCCTGTAATGATGGGCAAATTCTTTTTTTTTCAAATTTTTAAAATGTTTTATTGACGTATGGTTGATTTACAATGTTGTATTAGTTTCTGGTGTACATCAAAGTGATTCAGATATATATATATACACACACATATATCATATATAATATATATTTAAAATCCCCTTTTTCATATTCTTTTCCATTATGGTTTATTACAGGATATTGAATCTAGTTCCCTGTGCTATAGAGTAGGACTTTGTTATTTATCTGTTTTGTAGATAGTGGTTTCTGTCTGTGAATCCCAAACTCCTCATTTATCCCTCCCCCACCCTCTTTCCTCTTTGGTAACCATAGGTTGGTTTTCTATGTCTATGAGTCTATTTCTGTTTTATAAATAAGTTCATTTGTATCATATTTTAGATTCCACATATAAGCAATATCATATGGTATTTGTCTTTCTTTTTCTGACTTACTTCACTTGGTATGTTAATCTCTAGGTCCATCCATGTTGCTGCAAATGACATTATTTCATTCTTTTTTATGGGCGAATAGTATTCCATTATATATACATACCACATCTTCTTTATCCATTCATCTGTCTGTGGACATTTACGTTGCTTCCTTGTCTTGCTATTGTGAATAGTGATGTTATGAACATTGGGGTGTGTGTACCTTTTCAAATTAGAGTTTTCTCTAGACATATGCCCAGGAGTGGGATTATTGGATCATATGGCAACTCTATTTTTAGTTTTTAAGAAACCTCAATACTGTTTTCCATAGTGCCTGCACCAACTTACATTCCCACCAACAGTGTAGGAGGGTTCCCTTTTCTCCACACCCTCTCCAGCATTTGTTATTTGTAGACTTTTTAATGATGGCCATTCTGACCTGTGTGAGGTGATACCTCACTGTAGTTTTGATTTGCATTTCTCTAACAATGAGCAATGCTGAGCATCTTTTCATATGGATGGCAAATCTTATAATCTCTTTGAACGTCCATTCTGTCCCTTGTGAAATGGTGACAGCAGCATCCAGTCTGACTTATTTGGTTGTAATGAAGGTTGTGTGAAAATACTGTGGGAACTTCATATTGTTATGGAGACATATATTACGGGGATTATTAAAAAAAAGGTTTCGCCTTCAGGTTGATGCCCATGTATTTGATCATTTTATAAACAGTAATATAATTATAGGCACTTAAAGGTTTGAGAGCTCAGTGCATGAAAAGTGATTCTTAACTAAGATCAAAGCATTCTGATGCTGCTCTCATTTGGATAAATCGGCTAGAAATGCCTCATCCTTTTGGGATCCCATTTTCTTTATCTGTAACTGGGGACCAGATTGCTGACCTCCCTTCTGAATGTGTTGTATGCATTAATTAAGTGCGTGTGATTGAGTAGGGTCCTCAAGAGGAGCATGTAAATGCCAAGTGTTCTCACTGATCATAAAGCAGATACTTTCCTGATGGGGTTGTCATGAGGATTAATGATTTAATTGCGACAGAGTGCTCTGATATTCTGAGATGAAAAGTGCCATATAACTTTGATGAGGAAGTTTATCAAACAGCTTCTGCTTTGGTTCCCGAAAGCGCAACTCAGATTAAGGCAATGCTGATCTGTACGTGCCTGTCTAGATTTTTCCACCCCCTTTTAGAACAGCAGGAATTTAGAAATGGGATTCAGAAGGAGGCCTGTAACACAGTGATTAGGAATTCCTGATTTTTTTGTTCTTCAGTAGGCTCATGGGGTCACTTCAACATGACTTCTTCAAAGTTGTCAACAGTTGTTATCACTGGGAAATAAACAGCGTAAACATTTTTCTATTGATGAGGACAAAATTGAGTCTTTATAATTTTGTGATGACCATCCATGTGACTCTGTCATTTCCTAATTTCCAACCACAGGGGCCTCCTTGCTTCTCCTTCTCATCTCTAAACTCTTTTATTTTGCTTTGTGACTTTTGCATTGTTATTCCTAGCTTTTCAAAGGGCTGGGCATGGTCATTTTTGTCCTTCCAAAGCCAGATCATGCCCCCTCCTTAAAGAGGCCACTCTCTCAGGGCTCCTCCTTGTCCCTAGACCCATTCCTTTCTGGCACACTAACTCTTTGAATTGTCTTTCGTACGTACTAGTAAATCAATTTATCTTTTTACTGACATGTTTAAGGATATACTGTCTGTTTCCCTCCCCTAAAACATAAATGTGTGGAGGTGGATTTTATGTGTCCTCTGCTTTTCACTGGTGTCTAGATCATCCGGTTGTTAGTGGAGTTTGTTGAGTGAATGAATGATTTATGCTATTTTTGTCTTGAACAAAATTGTCCAATTGGTCATCAGCAAATTAGGTTAACTTTGCACTATGTATAATAGAGGCTTGGGTTGAAAAACGAAAACTTCTTCTTTGTAAATTTCTATAAAATCGTCAATATCAAAACAGTTAAAACAGATAGACAATACTAGGTGATACAGTACCCAATAATTTGAGACTTAATCCCTTCCTTAATCTAAAGGGTCGTATTGTTGACATTTCCTTTTCTCTGTACTTGATTTTTTTTTTTTTTTTTTTTTTTTGCGGTACGCGGGCCTCTCACTGTTGTGGCCTCTCCCGTTGCGGAGCACAGGCTCCGGATGGCGCAGCCTCAGCGGCCATGGCTCACGGGCCCAGTCGCTCCTTGGCACTTGGGATCTTCCCGGACCGGGGCACAAACCCGCCTCCCCTGCATCGGCAGGTGGACTCTCAACCACTGCGCCACCAGGGAAGCCCTGCACTTGATTTTATGAATCTGTTCATTGGAACTTTTGGTCCTCAAGAAATGCAAACATTATTATATTAATGTTATAGATCAGAAGTTAGTCTGCAAATTAAGGCCTGCAGTCAACTGCCTGTTTTTATGAATAAAGTTTTATTAGAACACAGTCATGCTCATTCATTCCATATTATATACCATTAGAGATCATTCCATATTATATATCTATATCTGTTTTTATACAGACAGTGGTAAAATTGAGCCAACAAAGCCAAAAACATTTACCTTTTTAGAAAAGTTTGCTCACCCCTTTCCTGGAGTATTGTTTTTCCCAACTGAAATTTATTTGATATGTAACATTGTGTAAAGTTAAGGTATGCATGTTAATTTGATACATTTATATATTATAATATGATTGCCATTTTAGTGATAATTTTCCCAACTCTTTGCGAGCTAGAAAAGGTACAAGAATTTTCAAGTAGGTAAATTGATCCAGGAATCGTAGTGGCAGGTTCTGTTCAAAGGAGTTGTGTGCTATAATTTTCTACTCTTTTAAGAACAAGAAGGTAAATAAACATAGGAAAAAAAACTAAGCCAGCAAGCTATCAAAACCTCTTTAAAATATCCTCACGCAAAACTCGGAGAGTTTCACTTCAAAAGGATCTTTATTGGAATAAATGAAATACTGTAATTGTTGGTGCTTTTATGTCAACTTCTTTCTATAGGAAGGAGGCTGTTTATCAGCATGCAGATTGGAGTCTCCTGTTTTAGAGTGAAGAATTTAAGGAGAGAGAAGGGAAAAGATCTGCCCGCTTTTAACTACAAAGTAAGTTGTTAAATGTAACAAAAATGATTGTCATTGTGTGTCTGCTATGTAAGCCATGGATTGTGTTAGGTGCCTACATGTATGATGTCTTACTTATTCTTGCAGTGACCTCCAGGGCAGAAACTAGTAGGTCCGTTTTACAGATAAACGCTCTGAGGCTCGGAGGGCTACAGTAACTTCTCAGGATCCAGTAGGTGATCAGCAGTGGCCTAGAATTAGAATCCGTGTCTACTTCCTCTTCCCTAGGAGAGCAGCAGTTAGAGAAATAGTGGCTGCAGTTTAAATGCAGGAAAGGCACATTGTACACTTTATTGCACTTAAAACACACAGATTTATTTATCAATTATACTTTAAGAAAGCTGGGGGAAACATATGTACATACAGACATACATACAGGAAAGTCAGAGCTTCTACAAAGAATATGTTAATTCTCACATCCTTCCCTGGTGAGTAAGCGCAGAGTAGGGGCTCCCAGTGGGGTGCAGAGGCCAGTAGGCCACTGACTGAGCTGCTCTGACTTGAAGCGAGGAAGGCAAAACACCTTTCGTTTGTTGACTCCTAGCTCTTTTCTTTGGAGGAGTAAGGTGCTGCTTTGGTAGAAGGGGAGAAAGAACCAGAAGAAAGCACTCTGTCTCGCACTTACCTGTTAATTTGAAATGCCTTCAGCGAAGTTGGCTACCTGAAAGTTGTTCAGGTGAATCACTTTCCTTTGCATTTTCTTTGCAAAGACAGCTTTTGAGAAAAAGTCTCTTTTTCAACATTTCATGACTTTGGTCAAAGAGCTGGGCAGCTGGTATTAAAGGTTTCAGCGCTGTCAGAAGCTTCTGCCAATGAGAGGGCTCCTGCCATTCACACTGGGGCTTGCTCAATATTTCTCGTGTTCTCTGCTTTCACCCTGACAGCTCCTAAGCCTCCGGGGACTCGGGGATTTTTCTTTATCTTTTTATTTCCTCTCCAAAGTGTGTATATTTTTGGGGAGACTACTCACAGGGGGTGGGGAGCAGGGAGAAGGTTGGGGAGGATAGATAAGGGAAAAAGAACAAGGGTTGAACAATTTTTCTGCCTTTTTTGTTACCCTTGACGAAATTTTGAATAAAAATACTGGCAACTTGTTCAGCCTTTTCCCCCTAGCTAATATTTAAAAGCATTCAATTAAGATTTTCTACTGTGTCCAATGAGTTAAACTGTCCTACAGTGTTAGAAAAATATTGCACATATAAATAAAATACGTCAAAGCATTAAAAAGCCATTACACACACTGAACATAAAATGGCAGAATAATGATGGATCCCGCCATGCAGGAAACATATTCAAAAATATTATCTTCCTGGTAATGAAATGCCATCCGTTTCATTTTGACCTAAATACGTTAGACATATCAGTGGAGTCTGTGCTGACACAGCAGTGAGTTGAAATTGAAAGTCTGAAATTATATATATGATTGGACACAGTGTTAAAGTAATTTATAGGAAAAACCACGAATGCGCTGGGTCTGCACCTTCTGGTGAACTCATTTTATAGAATCAGATAGAGGAAACCTCTACCATTTCTAATGTGCAGTTAGAATGGCAGCCCGCCAGGGCCCCAGTATATTCAGTATGAAAAGGGAGAAGAAAGACAGAGACAGAGGGTGGGAGGAGCTGGGGAGGGGGAGCAGCCAAGCAGGTGTGGAGGGGGTCACAGGGGGTGGGGAATGGAGACAGGAGAAGAAGCAGGGCCAGGGAGGCTTGCTTCAAATTACAGCATTTCTGCATAAGCCATCAAGAAAATGGCATTCGTTGTCATTGCTCTGACCTAATGGGGTATAGCGACGGCGGGAGCTGTATTAGTCGTCAAGACAAGTGGGAGATAACAGGAAGACCCATGCAGTGGCAGGTTTCAGCCAGCCTGTGGTCAGGTGCTCTGTGACACCACTCACTAAGGTGATAGTCAAGCCCTTGGTAGGGATCATCTGACCCCCAAAGTTCAGGGGTGATCCCTAGTGCTGACGGGGAGAGAGGCGATGGATGGCGCTGGGAGCCCCACTCAGCTCGCCTGTCTGGCTGGCTGGCAGCTGTCTCTCTCTCTCTGCCCCACTTTCTAAAATCTTTTCCAGGGTTGTGTATGTGTGGCCACAAAGTGCAGTGGGAAGTGGGGTAGGCTGGGGATAAGGAGAAAAACAAGGTTGGGCTTTTGTGTGGAGGTGTGTGACGAATTGATACCGTCTTTCATTTATAGCCATAATCCTGCTTGAAATGTGGATTATTTATTCATACCGGGCTGGTCTCCTCCTGGAACTCCAGGGAGCCGCCGCTTTTTCATTCGGTGGCTGCACTGGCTGAGGCAGAGGTGGTCTAGTTTTTCTAGAAGGGTCCTTTCCCACTTTCTCCGATTTGTAAAGAGAAGAAAGAAAGGGTTGAACATGAAAGCAAGAAGGATGTTTCTCATCCTGCAGCAGACAGCTACCTCTAAGGAAGGAAAGATGGAGGGTAAGAAGTGCGGGTGCCCTCAGGTGAGATTAAGTGCCGCCAAGCCTCTGGCTGTCTTATCTGTGCTCGCCACCCCCCAACCAAATAGCCTGGGGATTTTGGAAGCCTGAGGCAACTAGAAAAGTAAAGAGAACAGATCTAGGATGTATGTGGAATTTTTTCTTAAGCACTCGGTGTTTCCTGTTTCTTTTAATAACACTAGTTGTCAGTTCTGGAGGAGTCACTCCAAGGCAGACACTGGGCTCCCAAGCATGATCTCACAGCATCAGGATGTAGGGGCTATTGTGCGTCCCGTTTTGGAGATGAGGAAACTGAGGTTTACAGAGGTCAGATGACCTTCTCCAAGGGTACAAAAACAATGAGTCCCCCAGGTTACATACTCTAAGTTCCTCAAAGTCATGGTATGGCAAGAATCTTCTGCCCTATTTAACAGGAGTCATTGTGGGTGAATAGAAGGGTTAAATGACTTGCGTCAAGGCAGCCCTTTTCTGAGCCCTGCAAGTAGCTCAGCTGGTTCTTGTAGCATCCCATGCCTTTCTTCATAGCGCTCACCGTGGGTTGTAATTTCTCTGTATGTGTGCTTACTACTGTCTGCCTAGACACTACATTCATGAGCACAGCAACTGTGTCTATTTTGCTCCCTGCTATATCTCTAGGACTCAGGACAGTGCCTGGCACTCAGCAGGCACTCATTAAATGTTAGTTGGTTGGATAAATGAATGGATAGATGTATTTTCAGTGATAACATGTAGTAGAGCTGCGGCTGGACACTTTCAGATCACCCCCTGGAATACTTGTCATTTTTCAGTTGTGCCTGTGGTTATAGTGGTTTCCTTTCCAGAAAAGGAATCAATGTTGGTAGAATCGGAGAATTTTAAAATTGCAGGAAGCCCAATGGACATCTAGTCTACCATTCTATCCAGGGCTGAATAACTGTTAGTCATTAAGGTTCTGCCGTGATATGCCTGTGATTGGATGCTCACAGTATCACAAGACAACGTGTTCCATTGCTTTATAG
Source organism: Delphinus delphis (assembly GCF_949987515.2). Lineage (NCBI taxonomy): Eukaryota > Metazoa > Chordata > Mammalia > Artiodactyla > Delphinidae > Delphinus > Delphinus delphis. The sequence goes on along the minus strand of NC_082688.1, from coordinate 41,578,145 downwards.
CGGCGGTTTGTAAAGGCATTTTGTATAGAGAATCAAACCTACTTCTGGCACTGTCATCAGACTGGTCTTCTCTGGAACTTCACACATTAGGCCTTTTTACATCTACACAGATAGTCCTTCAGATGTGTGAAGGCAGCTATCATGTTTTACACTTGCTTCTCTTTTCAAGGCTGTATCTATTGAATTCTTTCTGCCTTGCTTTATGTTTCTGGGCCTAATACCATCCTGGTCATCCTGGATGGGCAACATCCCCTTTAAAATATTTAGCACAATTAAAATATTAAATGCTGTAATCCAAATGTAACTGAATCTTTCTGTGATTATTGCCTCTGTCATCTGAACATCCTAGTGGAATGCAGTGCTATATTATGTAAGTTTTCATAGCAGCCAGACTGGAGTGTCAAATCATATTAAATTTATGGCCAGCTAAAACTTATTTGTTCAGTTCATTCATTCACTTCACAAATATTTCTTGAGCCAATACTATATACTAGCCACTGGGCAAACATCGGTAATAGGATAAATGAGACAAGATTCCTGCTGCTGGCTGAGGACTTGCCGATCTAGTGGGATAAGGCATACAGGTTAACAATTATTGTATTCTTTGATCATGGGATGCATATTTTTAAGTATCTTGTTTAGAATCATTGCATGTTTTACAACTAATATGCAGGGTTAATACAGCATTTGATTTTATAGCCTATTTAAAAATCATTGGTTTTTTTTTTTTTTTTTTTTTTTTGTGGTACGCGGGCCTCTCACTGCTGTGGCCTCTCCCGTTGCGGAGCACAGGCTCCGGACGCACAGGCTCAGCGGCCATGAGTCGTGGGCCCAGCTGCTCCGCGGCATGTGGGATCTTCCCGGACCAGGGCATGAACCCGCGTCCCCTGCATCGGCAGGCAGACTCTCAACCACTGTGCCACTAGGGAAGCCCCACTGGTGTTTTTAAGAGCAGAATTTTTTCACTGAGGGAGTATGGCAGTTGCAATATTTTAACCTTGTCTAATAGCAGGAGGTGCCAGGTGAAGGTGTTGGAGTGACGGTCATCTTTGTTTGGGATGGACAGAAAAAGCTTCACAGAGGAGAAAATAAATGTTTTTTTAGGTCTTGATGGATGTGCTGTGATTTGCCACTCTTATGGCAAGAAACTCACAGGGTGTGAAGGGAATGTGACTGCCAGGCTAGCCAGAGAATCTGGGCGTTTGCCTCTTTTATTTTTTTGGCTGTGCCTCACGGCATGCGGGATCCTAGTTCCCCAACCAGGGATTGAACCCTTCCTTGCACCCCGCAGTGGGAACACGGAGTCTCAACCACTGGACCACCAGGGGAGTCCCTGGGCACTCACTCCTTGTGTGAGCAGCAGCGGAAAAGTGGGCCTCACTCTTCAGGAAAGATTCTCCTACAAGACAGATTAGAATGATTGCCATAAAGAAGTGTACATAAGTGCTATACAGTTTCACAAGTGAAAAAGAAAAGGGGACATCTGTTTGCAGTTGTAAGAAGAGAAATCAGGAAAGAGACCATGAATTTGTTTCCAAGGGCAGCATTTGAAATGTGTCTTGAAGGGAGTAGGTTTTCAGAGAATATGGGAGAAAGGCAATCCAGGGAGAGGAATCAGGAGCAAAGGAGGTGAGGGAGATCAGGAAAATTCGAGCAATTGCAAGTGATCCTGTTTGAATGGAGCTTGGCCTTCAAGCAAAGAAGTGAGAAGGGATAACTTGGAAAATACAGAAAAGACCTGAATGTCCATGACCCCTTCCAAGTCTAAGTGCGTTACAATCCAGCATGTTTGGGCTCAGAAACCTTGAGTTTCATTCTGGAATATAATGTGAGGGACAGGTTGACCCTCTCTTTAATCTTGGTCTTAGTTTGCTATAAGTAGAAACGAATGGGATCACTGATGTTCCCCTTTACCAAAAGCTAAAGAGCTGGGGGTGGGGATAAATTAGGGAAATACATCATCATGCTGGGGATTTTGATTCTAGCTCCAATAAATTCATGCCTTGCACCATTTTCTTGTCTGAGGATTTCCATTTAGGGCCCTGCTTTTGGCATGTCCTTCTTCCCAGGAGTCCCAGTTTCAACAGATTTTGCCCGCTGCTGTTACGTAGGATTTGCTCGCCTCTCTCCCTGCACAGGATCCTTCCTCCAGTTCGGAACCTCTCAGTGAGCATAGGCACATTTAATTGTGTCAGCTTTGTTTGCACATTTCATCCTGTCAAGATCTCCTGAGATCTTGAACTTTCCATTCAGCATATCACTTATCTTTCCCAATGCTTTGATTTTGAAAAGTTTATAAGTATGTTCAGTATCTTTATCCAAATCAGCGATACCAAGTTTCAGAACAGACAGAAGCAAGGAAAGAACTCTGTAGCACTCAACTGGAGACGTGGCTGGAGCTTGACGGTGTCAGTGAGGATGAGTGTTTGAGTGTTCTCATGGTAACCGCAAAGTTATCACCGTGGAGTCCTTCTAGAATGTTTTGCTGACATCAAGACAAGTGATATTCATGATAAGCTTCTATCCAAATTCAAAATTCTATCAAGAAGGAAACAGGGTTAGTGTGGCTTGGAGATACGACTGCAAGTTGTTCTGCAAAATAAAGCCTTTGCTTCCAGAAAAACTCTTTTCTCTGATCTAGCTCCTTATGGTACCACCCATACCAGTTCCCTTCTGTGAAGTCTCAAGAGCCTCAGTTCCCCATCCTCCCTATGGCTGAACTTTGATGAACTATGCACACTGGCCCTTGGCTTTCTAGGAAGTCACCCAACATTCAAGAAGTTTCTTCCTGGGGAGGCAGAATCCAGTTTCCATTTTAACTCTGCTTTTCTTTACTACCCAAGTAACCAGTTATGGACTATATGGTGTTCTGTCCCTCTCTCACCAAGTTCATATGTTGAAGCCCTAATCCCCAGCGTAACGTATTTGGAGATAGGACTTTTGATGAGGAAACTGAGGTTAAATGGGGTCATATGGGTAGGGCCCTAATCTAACGGGACTGATGTCCTTTAAAAAAGAGGAAGAGATACCAGAGACCTCTCTCTCCATATGCACACAGAGGAAAGGGCACATTAGGACACAGCAAGAAGGTGGCTGTCTGCAAGCCAGGGAGAAACTAAACATGAGGTCTCAGGAGAAACCAAACCTGCTTACACCTTGATCGTGGACTTTTAGCCTCCAGAACTGTGAGAAAATACATTTCTATTGTTTAAGTTACCCAGTCTGAGGTATTTTATTGTATCCCTAGCAGACTAAGACACCATATTAGTATTTAAATGCTAAATACCACATTGCCTCCATCTGTGAAACTAATCTTGCTTTAAAAACAGCTTTTTTAGAAAGAAAAGTCACCACATTTTGAGTATACACTATTTTTAAGACAATTCTTAAATGCAAATACATAAAAATCTGAAAAGACCACTTAAAAATTGTTGATAGGCAATGCCTCTGCATTTGTGCACACTCACATGCCTTCTTCATATTTGGGGATAGCTTAATTCAGAGAAGTGGAGTGTTAAACGGCCTCATTTTTTTTAACATCTGATATTTAGTGTGGCATTATAGCGAGTCTCTTCCTAGTTAGCAATCACCAGCCAGGCCGAAAGATCATTAAAAGTTGTTGAGTGTCTTAGTAGATTTGCGTCTTGTAAATCATCTCAGGATGATTACCTCATTCTACCCTAAGTAACAAAGTCTAGAGACTTCCCTGGTGTCACAGTGGTTAAGAATCTGCCTGCCAGTGCAGGGAACACAGGTTTGATCCCTGGTCCGGGAAGATCCCACATGCTGCGGAGCAGCTAAGCCCATGAGCTACAGCTACGGAGCCTGCTCTGTAGACCCCATGAGCCACAACTACTGAAGCCCATGCGCCTAGAGCCCATGCTCCGCAACAAGAGAAGCCACCACAATGAGAAGCCCGCACAGCACAAAGAAGAGTAACCCCCGCTCGCTGCAACTAGAGAACAGTCGTGCGCAGCAATGAAGACCCAATGCAACCATAAATAAATAAATAAATTTATTTTTAAAAAAGAAGAAAACCCAAAACAACAAAGTCTATGAGAAGACACATAAGTAAAAGGAAATAGTATTAATTCCTGGTTTCCAGAAGCATGTTTTTGTCTAGAGTTCGAGGATGTTAGTGAACACTGTAGGTTTACTTCAAGGGTTCCCTTGGATCTCTGCTGTTACTGTCCAGTCATGGGCCTCTAGTTCTCTGTCTTCAGACATATCTCACCAAGCAAGAGTTTTAGGGTTATCTAGTATAGTTTTCCACCACTTGCCATAACATTTTCACAAACTTAACAGTTTCAAACGACATCCATTTATTACCCCGCAGCTCAGCTAATGCACAGTGTGGCCTGCCTGGATCCTGTAGAGACTCATAAGGACAAGCTTCCTTTCTGGAAGCTCTGGAAACGGAACAAGTCTTCTTCTAGCTCATTCAAATTGTTGGCTGAATTCTGTTCTGTGTGGCTGTGGGATAGAGGCCTGTTTCCTTACTGGCTGTTAGCCTGGGGCTGGTCTCTGCACCTAGAAGCTGCTTGCTCTCCACGTGGCTTCTCTTCAGCAAAGATGGATGAAGTCCTTCTCATGCTTCAATCTCTCTGACTTCCTCTTCTGTAACTGGAGAACATTTCTTGGTTTTTAATGTCTCCCTTGGTTAGATTGCGCTCACCTGGGTAATCCAGGCTTCTCTCCCTATTTTAAGGTCTGTTACTTAATTACATCTGCCATACCCCTTTTGCCACGTAAACTAACATATCCACAGGTTCTAGAATTTAGGGCATGAACATTTTGGGTGCCATTATTCTGACTACCAAGTTTCTAACGTCCAATGTTCCCCAATGTTTTCTTTACTTAGAGAAGCTACAGTATTTTTTGAAAATCCTTTAAGGCTACATAGCTGGGTGGGAGACATCCATTCATTCACCAAATATATACTGGGCCTCTGTGATGTGTCAGACTGTGTGTTACACCAGTAAGTTGGGGTGAACAAGTCAGCACCCGTCCTTTGGGGCTTTCACTCTAGCAGGAGGAGACAGATAAAAATAAGTGAACATGATTACAATTTTGAGTACTAGGAAAGAAAACTGCCATAGAGTGTGAGAGAGATGCATAGAGAGGTCTTCAGGTAATATAAAGGCTTCTTGGAGAAGGTGATGTTTAAGCTGAGATGGAAAGGAGGAGCTAGCCCTGCTCAGCTATGGGCTCCGGTGTGCTAGAAAGAGAGCAGGGCATGTGCCAATGACACATGCTTCACAGTATTAACTCATTTAATCCTTTCAACATTCATATGTGATAGGCACTATCATTATTCCCATTTTTCAAAGCAGACATTAAAATAAAGATTTAGGTCTAGATAATTTATTTGGGAGGTAATACCAGGAGGCACTATGAGGGAATGAGGAAATGAGGTACGGAAGGGAAGATAGCAAATCAAGGGCATATTAGTGAGCAGATGATTGCTGTGGGCAACACGCCCCCACACCCAGGAGATGCTAGTTCAGTTGGTTTAGGTGGAACCCAAGCATTAAAAAAAATTTGTGTGAGTATGATAAAAACAAACCTTTATTAAGTCACAAAAAATCAGGTGATTTTGCTGCTCAAAGCTGAGTACATTTGTAGTTGATACAACTTAGTGTATATATGAGCACATAAATAGGCAGTTAGTAATGTTGAATAAATACAACCATAGAGGGATGTGCCCACTTTTTGTCAAGACCATCCTATCATAGCCCTCTGCTCTCCAGGCCTGCAGTCTTTCTCCTTCCAGTTTGTGCCCTATGCAGGCCCCAGAGGGATCATTTTTTAACATATAGACCTGACTCTGTCCCTGCCCTGTTTGCAGGGAGCTCATCTGATATTGTCATTAACTGGGATACTCACCCTCTTTACTTGGTCAACTCCTACTCATTGTCAAAATCTATCTCCAGCAGCACTTTCTCTCTTCTAAGACTCTCTCTACATTGGAGGGCAGATGTGTGTGGTAGGCTCCTTCTGCTGGGCCCCAGAACCTGGAGCATCAGCCAGTTGTAAAGGCTGGCCAAGCAATTCTAATATGTAGCCACAACTAAGAACCAATGCATTAAAAGGACAATGGGAGATGATTAAAAGAGCAAAGGGAAGGAGGAGCCTAGGCAGCCTCAAATCCTATCATAGAATAAGAAAAAGGAGGTGATCAAGGAGAGGTGAGGTAGAACCCCATTAAGGACAGTATCCTGACCGGAAGTGGAAAAGCAAAGGGCAGGAGGGTTTATTCTATGAGTTCGTTCTGACTCTGATGCTCCTAAAAAGATTCTGGAAGATGAAGACCACTGGAGCACCAATGAAGACAAACGATGTTTCTGAAAAGAAAAGGAAGAATGAATGAGGCAAGTTCATTACCTAGGTGAGACATGAAGTATAAAAAAGAAAACAGATTAAAACAGGTTGTTTCTGGGTGAAAGTTTGCATAATTGAGGATTGAGGGTTGAATAACATCAACTAGTAATTTGGAATTTAAAAAATTTAGGACCACTTTGGGAATAATTACAAAGGGAAATGGCTGAGTAATATTCCATTGTATATATGTACCACATCTTCTTTATCCATTCCTCTGTCAGTGGATATTTAGGTTGCTTCCATATCTTGGCTACTATAATTAGTGCTGCAATGAACATTGGGGTGTATGTATCTTTTCAAATTATGGTTTTCTCCAGATATATGCCCAGGAGTGGGATTGCTAGACCATATGGTAGTTCTATATTTAGTTTTCTAAGGAACCTCCATACTGTTTTCCATAGTGGTGGTACCAACTTACATTCCCACCAAGAGTGTCCAGGAGGGTTCCCTTTTCTCCACACCCTCTCCAGCATTATCATTTGTAGACTTTTTGATGATTGTCATTCTGACTGGTGGGAGGTGATACCTCATTGTAGAGTTGATTTGCATTTCTCTAATAATTAGTGATGTTGAGCATCTTTTTATGTGTTTTTCGCCATCTGTATGTCTTCTTTGGAGAAATGTCTATTTAGATCTTCTGCCCTTGTTTTGATTGGGTCGTGTTATTTTATCTTATTTTTTGATGTTGAGCTGCATGAGCTATTTGTATATTTTGGAGCTTAATCCCTTGTTGGTTGCTTTGTTTGCAAGTATTTTCTCCATTCTGTGGGTTATCTTTTAATTTTTTTTTATGGTTTCCTTTGTTGGGCAGATGCTTTTAAGTTTAATTAGATCTCATTTATTTATTTTATTTTCATTACTTTAGGAGGTGGATCAAAAAAGATCTTGCTTCGATTTATGTCAGAGAGTGTTCTGCCTACGTTTTCCTCTAAGAGTTTTATAGTATCTGGCCTTACATTTAGGTCTTTAAGCCATTTTGAGTTTATTTTTGTGTATGGTGTTAGGAAGTGTTCTAATTTCATTCTTTTACATGTAGCTGTCCAGTTTTCCCAGCACCACTTAGTGAAGAGACTGTCTTTTCTCCATTGTATATTCTTGCCTCCTTTGTCATAGATTAGTTGATGATAGGTGCGTGGGTTTATATCTGGACTTTCTATCACGTTCCATTGATCTGTATTTCTATTTTTGTGTCAGTAACATACTGTTTTGATTACTGTAGCTTTGTAGTATAGTCTGAAATAATGCCATTTGCAGCAACATGGATGGACCTTGAGATTGTCATACTGAGTGAAGTAAGTCAGACAGAGAAAGACAAATGTTATATGATATTGCTTATGTGTGGAATCTAAAAAATGGTACAAATGAACCTATTTACAGAACAGAAATAGAGTCACAGATGTAGAAAACAAACCTAACCTGTGGTTACCAGGGGAGAAAGGAGGGGGGAGGGATAAATTGGGAGGTTGGGATTGACATATACACACTACTATATATAAAAAAAATAACCGGTGAGGACGTACTGTATAGCACAGGGAACTCTACTCAATACTCTGTAAAGACCTATATGGGAAAAGAATCTAAAAAGGAGTGGATATATGTACATGTATAACTGATTCACTTTGCTGTACACTTGAAACCAGCGCAACATTGTAAATCAACTATAATCCAATAAAAAAAAAGGGGGGGGGGAAATGGCACATACTGTGGCCAAGATTCTGTAGTGAAGCTGCCAGACAGAGACAGTTACTGCTCACTGACTCTCCATATGCTCCTCATTTCCCAGTCGCTTTGTGTTGGGTGGGGCTGTGAGCAAGTGTCGGCCATTAGCTGTGAGTGCAAGAGGCTGTTCATTTCTAGGCTGAAGCATTAACGATGTGGCATGAGATCCTCTGGCTCTCTCTTTCACTGCATAGTGTTGAGATCATGACACTCCATTCATCTAGACCCCTGAGCCACACTGCAGTGCAGAGCCTTTTCCCCCACCCATGAAGATGTAGCATGAGTGAGAAATAAACATTTGTTGCCTCAAACCACTGAGGTTTAGGGGTTAGCTTGTTAATACAGACAACTCAGCTTATCCTGAACAACCCAGCTTGGTGTAAGAGAAAAAAAAAATCACGTTGGAAAAGGAAAATATGGTTTGACGAAATGGGATTGAACTTTACAGCTTCTCCAAAAAATAAGATCTTAGCAACAATCAAATAATTTTAGAACTGGAACACAGTTGTTAAGAGGAATTGTGATAAAGGAGACGGCACTTTGCTGGCTTTTTGAGCACCCATTTTGATCTCCCTGCAAAGAAGAAGGAGATATTAAATTCTGTCAGGCAATAATTCACATGTGTGCTACAAACTCAAGCATTTGTAGGATCCTTGAAACAATCACTAAATACATTCAGTAAGTGCCAACTGTGTGCAGATCAATAAAGAAGGTACTATATGGGAAGATGTAAAAACATTAAGAGGCATAATACTACCCCTAACCTTCAGTGCTTTTCAGTTCAGAAAGGCAGAACTGACACTTGGAAGTGGGGTTAGGTGAAGGGGGAATGTTACTGGGAAGACTTATTACAAGATGTGAGTTTTGAAGTCAGATTTTGAATGTCTAAAGGACATAAAAGCTAAGTGGAAAAATAGCATATGTGAAGAAAGGCTGGAATTGTGAATAAATAACATCGGGGACTTTTAAAAAGCTTTACAAGGCAAGGTCTATAGTCTATAAATTTTACATAAAGAAGTGTTTTCCATGATCAAATTTTGCTACAAAATTGGTCACCAGGTTTTTAAGGTGGAAAAATGTATATATAACTTCTATATTAAGTTAATACAAACTTAATACTAAGGAACATACACTAATCTCTAATTAAATGTGTGAAAGTGGAATTCGTATGTTGAAACAATGCCTTCTCAGGTGTTATAGTGGAATTATAAATTACTTGGTATATTTATTTCCCCCTTTTTTGTTTGTATTTTTGATTGACACAAATGTAATTTGTATAATTAAACATTTAATTTGGAGTATAGCTGATTCCTTCTCCATCCGATCGTAAAGCACTAAACATTGTGTTTTAATCCTTTCCCCAAAATGCGACTATGCGTTGGGAAGATGTTAATGCAGTGATTCCAAATTAAACCTTCTTATCCTGCTGATGGCCATGAAGCCAAGCACCCCTTAATTCCTTATAGCACTTGTTTTGCAAGATTACTTTTACTAGGTGGTTAGGACAAGGACTAGATTATTTTAAATGTGTATTTTTAGTGGTAGTAATATATTACTTATTATTGTTATATTTAATTTTATTACTCTAAGAGCCTATTGTTCAAGATTCTGCTGTTGTTTTTAAGGGACTTCAAATGCATTGTTGGTCAAAATAGTATTCTTTTTTTAAAAAAATTATTTTTTATTGAAATGTAGTTGATTTACAATGTTGTGTTACTTTCAGATGTACAGCAAAGTAATTCAGTTATATATATATATATATATATATATATTCTTTTTCAGATTCTTTTCCCATGTAGGTTATTACAAAATACTGAGTATACTTCCCTGTGCTGTAGAGTAGGGCCTCGGTTTTTTTAATCTATTTTTATATATAGTAGTGTGTATATGTTAATTCCAAACTCCTAATTTATCCCTCCCACCCATCCTTCCCCTTTGGTAACCATAAGTTTGTTTTCTATGTCTGTGCGAGAGAGTATTCTTTAAATTTACAGTTGGAGCATATGTCTATTAATGTCAGGCTTATTAAACCTCCAAAGTAAATATAAAGACTAGCCGTATAAATATTAGTTAGTACCCTCATATTAACTGCTGTATTATATTTTTTTAATGAACCTACCATCATTTACTAACTATAAAAACCAGTGTAGTAAAGAACATACTGCCACCATCTCTTCTAAAAGATACATATGTTTGTGTATATGTGTATTTATTTTTACATATTATACACACACTAACAAGCACATAAGTACATATGGAAATAGGAAAACACCAAAATGCTAACAGTGGTTGTTTTGAGTTGGGAAGGGGATTGTCATTGGTACATGTTACAAAATTGTCCTACAAGGAGGCTGTGCCATTTTATACTCTCACAAAAAATGTGTGAGGGATTCAGTTTCCCCCATAGTCGTAAAACTGTGTTATCAAACAGACTGTCAATTTTGAGAGGTTAAAGGTTATATCTACTTTTTATGTGCATTTTTGTGATTGTATGTTTTCATGTGCATTTATATTATCATGAATGAAGTTTAGCATCTTGTCATATTTTTAAAAGACATTTCCTTTTCTGTGAGAACTATCTATTATCACATTTCCTCATTTTTCTATTGAGTTGTCTTTATATTATTTTAGGAACTTTAAAAATTATACATATACATCCCCTTTTACCATTTTAAGAATAATCTTTCTTTCACTTTGTAGAAATGTTCTATTTTATATTTTCGAATTTATCAGTACTTTTATGGCTTCTAGGTTTTGTATCAGACTGAAAAATGTTTCTTCTAATTCTGGATTAAAGAATATTTAATGTATTTTTATTTAATGTTATTGTAATGTTGATAATTCTGGAATTTATTTTGGCTTAGGCATGAGGAATGGCTATAACTTACAGTCAGCCCTCGGTACCTGTGTGTTCTGCATCCACAAGTTCAACCAACTGTGGATAGAAAGTATTCGCAAAAAAAAATCTAGAAAGTTCCAAAGAGCAAAACTTGAACTTGCCACACGCCTGGCAGCTATTTACATAGCCTTTACATTATCTTCACAACTACTTACATAGCATTTACACTGTTTTAGGTATTGTAAGTGAACTAGACGTGATTTAAGGTATATGGGAGGATGTGTGTAGGCCAATACTATGCCATTTTATATAAAGGACTTGAGCATCTGCAGATTTTGGAAATCTTAGGGCGGTGGGGGTGGGCAGCTGGAGTCAATTTCCTGCAGATACTGAGGGACTACTGTACTGTCTTTCCAGATAGCTAATTATCATGTGCTATTAAGTAATGTCTTTTCCTTATTGGTTTATAATTCTACCTTTATCGTCATGTGAATTATTTACAGTAAGAAAAAAAAGAGATACAGTTTTTGGGAATATATGAAGTATACATTTTTTAATCCCTGGAAGAATAACTTTAATAATTATAAGTTAATTTTTTAAACAATGGGTGTCATTGTCATTTTTAAGATGAAGAGAACTGATAAAAAACATTTTAAATTGAATACAAATTATAATCAAGGAACATTTTATTTGCATTTTCCAAGTGCTGGTCTGCTGACGCATGTTGCATTAGCAACCCAAGAGTCACTTGGGGCAACTTAAAAAGAGGGCAGTGAAATTCTAGTCTCAAGGATGGGCTTCAGGCATTTGCAATTTTTCAAACTCTCCCTAGATGATTTTGATAGTATAGCCAGATTTAGAAACCCTTGGCTCGCATAGTCACAGATTCTTGTTTATTCTATTTCTGTTCTGTCTAATATATATAAAATTCAGGATTTTCTTGAAAAAGGTGTCAGATTCATATAATTTACAACTTCAACATGTGTACATGTCTAGCATCCATTCCTCAAAAGCACAGAATTCCCCAATTCTTCTGTCCTCTGAAAAACATAGTTGGCAATATGGTTTAGCAGGTGTTTTTACTCCCTCCTGTTCTGTGCTCTGTGTCCATGTTGACTGAGCTGGGCTTATGTACAGCCCTCTCTAACAACCCCTATTCCTCCTCTTCAACCCCTTTCTCGGGCAGTGGCCAAGAGAAAAAATCTTGCTCACCTGCTGCCTTATTTTCCCCAAGAAACTAAAGAAGAACAAGTGTTAAACCAGAAATGACCAATTTTTACCACAAAAACCTATTAATTATTATATGTCCTTCATGTTTGAAATGATTAAGTCAATCAAAAGGCAGCATTTAATATGTAATTATTTCATATTTCTGTGGTATGACTCAAATTTTTACATAAAAACAAGATATATAATTTTCTAATCAGAATTTCTTCCCCTCTGTGTTGATAGGAGGCTTTCATAAGATCACTGCAGCTGGTCTGTTCACCTCCATCCACATCACATCTTTTGTCTTCCAACTGTCTTTCACTCTTCTCTGTTTCCAGTAGATGCCTGACTTGCGTTCATTTATGAACTTGCTCTTCTCCCTGCCTAATATTTTAGCCCTAGCCCCCACTTTGATCATGATGAAATCAATGTTTGAAAATGAATACTTCTGTAGTAAAATTGACTGTTTTATGCTGTACTTATTTATCTTATCATTCACTAGAGTATGAGCGTGCTTTGCTCTGGCAATTGGCAAAGGACTGCAACTCAATGAAACACGCAGTGAAAATTGGAGCTCTAGGGTAGGGCTTGTCTACAGCCAGAACTAAAGTGCATTTCATTTAATGGCAAAGGAAAAGCCTGTTAGACCCCAAATTTAACCACACTTGGGTTAAACCTATGTTATTCCATACTACTGAATTGGTAAATTAACAAAAAAGTGGTCCCCAAGCTGGTGCTGTCCCTAGAATGCCAGCAAGGAATAAATGCAAATATGTTTGGAGGGTATTTTCCATAATCCAGGCCACAGGAAAAAATATTTCCACCTAAGGTGAATTTAAGTTCTGTCATGAGTTAGTGTCAGCAGACAAAACAACTTTAGCATGCCAAATCCTGAGAGAAAATAATAATCTGAAGCTATACAATTAGTATCTTTTAAATGGCTAACAAGAAAAAAAAAGGACCAGGAAACTTAAGAAAAAAACAACAAAATGATGCTTAGGCAGATTTGAGGAAAAAAATAAAATTGAACTTCTAAAAATGAAAACACTTGAGAATTTGAAATTAAAACCCAATGGAGAGGTTAAATATCCAATTAGAAACAACTGAAGAGAAAACTCATAAAATAGAAAACAGATATATGTAAAATACCTATGCTTTAGCATAGTGAAATAGAGGTGAAAGATATGAGGATAGAATTATATATTCCATATACTCTTAATAAATGAGTTTGGAAAGACAGTAGGTTAAATGGGGAAAAAACTGATTAGATATATTTTTACCTGTTGGGTTACCTAAACCTCCATTTCTAAAGAGTCTGATTCCTCATTAGTACTGATTCCTTTTTTTTAGTTGCTGTAGATAGTCATTAACTTTTACTATTGAACATGGAAGCATTAAGAGGCTTCCTAGAGGACCCTTGAGTTACTATTTTCCCCTTGTGTAGAGGCAAACCAATTTCCCCTTAATTATTTGAATTAGTCATCCCAGGCAGTACAGAAACCTCATTCTTTGAAGGACTACTTTCTAAGATTATTCCTGATATAAACTATTTAACTTAGCAGTGGTAGCGGAAGGAAAAAGGACAAATAAATAAAACTTGATTATTCAATGACAAAGCATGGAAGGACAAAACATGTGAAAAAGTATAAGTTGAAAGTACAAAATAATCTAAATATATCTAAAGTAACAAAAATATAAATGTATAATTTTTTTTTTTTTTTACCAGTTTAAAGTGGAGAGTTTCAGACTGTGAAAAAACAAACCCTACCTATGTGTTGTTTCAAAGAGGGATACCTAAAACATAATGAAACAGGTTGTGAGTTAAGGAAAGGAAGTGATATGTGAGACTAATTTTGACTAGAAGAAAACTGGTGTAATACTAAGTAGAGAATCATTACATAATGATAAAGGGAACAGTTCATCAGGAAGCTATAACAATTTGCAACCTCTAAGTACCTAAAAACATAGCCACAGGATATAAAGTAAAAACTTAGAATTTCATGAAGGTATGTCAAATATTAAGTCATAAAGATTTCATATGCTGCTCTTAGTAATTGGTAGATTAGCACACAGAAATTAATAAAGAGGGATAGAACAAAACAAAAAAATTAATCAAATGGGCATATAATTTTGTTCTTAAAATTAGCTAAATAGATAATATTAAATTTCTCAGAATAAAGAACAAAAAATGAATATGAAAAAATAAATGGAAGAAAGACAAAGTCAGAAGACCAGTACAACATCCAAATAACAGGGGTTCTGAAAGGGGTGGAATGTGGATTAACATTATCAAAAAGATTAAACAAGGTTTCAGAAAGAAAATAAATATGTTTATGTGCAAAACATCAGAAATAAAAATGAATTCTTATTTCGCAACATCAACACTAGAAGTTGGAAAACAATGGAGTAATTTTACAAAGTTCTGAAGAAAAATTATTTCCTTCTCAGAATTCTATGCTCACCATACTGTTTTTTCGCCACACATTCTTTCTCTGGAATCTACTGGAGGATACATTTTATAAAATGAGGAATAAACCAAAGAACGAAGACATAGGATATTGGATATTGGAGATCCATCACAGGACAAATGCAGATTGGAGTAGGTGAGAATCTGGGAGAAACTTCTTCAGGAAAATAAAGTTGATAGAATACCTGATGTATCTGATCTTGAAAGGAGTTATAGACAGTTGGAAAAGAGTTCGGTGTTATTTGTAAACTCATAGAAAACTTAGCAAATAACAAGACAGTGCATGCTGAGAAAATGAAGTTGTCAGCAAAGGAAAAATAATCATAGTGTAATGCATGGTTCAGCTGTGAATAGTGTTTGAATAGCTATAGTAATTAAACACAGAATATTCTTCAGAGTAAAATAAGTACCTGACTCTCTTAGGATGAGAGAGGGAAGGGAGAGGATCTGTGTGGTAGGAGCTGAGAGTAAAAGATGATTATACAGTGAAGAGTTAATAGAGGATTAAAACTCTGAAAAATCAAGAAGTAACAATGCAGGCATTTTATTTAGAGAGATGGAAACGAGCACTGAAAGAATCAGAAGACACAAAAGTCATTGCCTTTGTGGGGAAGGAAATGTTGAGGGAGAGAGTCTGCTGTGTTTCACAACAGATAAGTAGAATCATTTGACTCTTTAAAATATATTCATCAATAACTTTGATAAAAATTTCAACTGTCTTAAGTAAATCAGTATAATTTACCTCATATATAATCCACCAATAAACACAAGATACACATTTCATTAAGTTCAATATTTGCCCAAGACAACATCTCTCAGCAAACTTTCTTAACCTGGTGAGTGATGAGTTAAAAAGCTATAGCAGATATTATACTTAATGGTGACATGGCAGAAGCAACATTTTCAAAGCCAGGAATAAGACAAGGATTCCCACTTTCAGCAGCTCTCATCAGTATAGAATTGGAGATCCTAGTTGGCATGATAAGACCAGGAAGCATGAGAAAGGGAAAGGAAGAAACATGTATCATTTTTTGCAGATAATGATGTTGCCTATTTAGAAAGACCCACAGAAAATCTACAAACTATTTGAAGGAGGCTGCAAGGCTGCTGGATACAGCATCCATGTACAAACATTATTAGCATTTCTATACAAAAGGAACAATTAGAAAATGCAAATAAAACAGCATTAAGAATAGCACAATATTTTAAGGACCTAGGAACAAATGTGCAAAAAGATACTGAAGACATTTAAGAACAAGATTTTAAAACTTTATTAAAGAACGTAAAAGACCTAAATAAGTGGACAAATGTATCATGTTACTGGATGGAAGACCTGATGTTATAATGATAGTAGCTGACCGTTATAACTTCTGTGCAAAAACTATAAAAATTCCATACATTTTTTTCCCATAGAACTTGAGCTGATGTTAAATTTTACTTGACGGGATAAAGAGAAGAGCCATGGCATTTTGAACAAGAATAAAGGAATATTTAACCTAAAATATATTAAGCCCTGTTATAAACCTATGGTAGTTAAAACTGTATGGTGTTGGTACAAAAATATTCAATGGAATAGAATAGAAAGCTGAAAAACAGAATCATGCTCATATGGGGACGTATGGCAGAGGAGACATTACAAACCATGAATCCAACTACCCAATACATAAGGCTGAGTCAACCAGCTATACCTGCTGGATGAATTAAAACAGATCCCAGCCTCACATCATGCACAAAAATAAATTCCAGTTGAACTAAGCATGAAGCTGTGAAAGGCAAATTTTTAAAAAATTAAGAGAAATGTCCCTTTGACCTTAGGGCAGAGAAGGATTTCTTAAGATTAAAAATAAATAAAGATGGATAAATTTGACTACATTAAAATGAATGTCTTTTTGTCAAAAGAAGCAAAGAGGCAAATTCCAAAGACAAGAAACATACCAGGAAAAGATACTTGAAATGTGTACAACTAACAGAAATTCAGTATCTGAAGTTTGAAAGAATTCCTGCAATTAACTCTGTAGAAAACCAGGCAAAAAATAAGAACAGGCAACACACAGGATAGGAACCCCAAATGGCTAATAACTGTATGATAATATGTGTGACTTCTTTGGTAATGTGGGAAATATAAAGTAGTAGACTATGTTAGCTACTTTAATCCCTTTACTTTTGCAAAAAACCATAGCCTCTCTGCACCAATTATTGGTCAGGTTGTAGGGAAACATGAATTTATTCCTTGAGAGTGGGAGTGAAATTGTTATAACCAGTGTGGTGGCAATTTGACAATACCTAGCAAATCATACTTGACATCATACTTCTAAGTATATATCCTAGAGCAGTGGTTCTCAAAGAGTGGTCCCTAGACTAGCAGCTTCAGCATCACCTGGGAACTTGTGAAAAATTCAGTATTTTCGGTCCTACTGAATCAGAAACTCTGGGCCTGTTCCCCAGCAATCTGTGTTTCAGGGAGCTCTCCAGGTGTTTCTGATCAAGTCAGAGGGTGAGAACCATTGCTTTAGCATAAAGAAGCACTTTGCTCATGCTTATGAGACAGGTTCAGATTATTTGTGAAGCATTGTTTGTAATAGAAGAAAAAATTGAGGGAAAAAAGCTTTTATTCATTCAACAGAATATTATGAAGCACTTAAAATTAATGAACTAGGTGTTAATGTTCTGACATTGATAATTCTCAAATGCAATGTAGAATTTAAAAATACCAAGTGACGAACTGTTCTCAACTGCTGTGATTTTGCCCCCCAGGAGATATCTGGCAATGTCTGGAGGCATTTTTGGTTGTCAAAACTTGAGTGTTACTGGCATGTAGTGGAAAGAGACCAGGGATTCTAAACCTTTGGCAATGTCCAGGACAGCCCCCTTCAGAACATAGAATTATCTGGACTGTAGTAGGCTCAGTAATGGTTCCCAAACATGTCCATATACTAATCCCTGAAACCTGTGAGTTCTGTGTTCTATGGCAAAAGGGACTTTGCACATGTGGTTAAATTAAAGGTCTTAAAATGGGGAGATCATCCTGATGGACTCTGGGTAAGTATAATTGTAAGTGTCCTTATAAGAGGGCAATAAGAAGGCAAAGAAGGAAGAAGGCAATGTGATGATGAAAGCAGGTGGAAAAAAGGCTATGTGATGCAAGGCCACGAGCCAAGGAATGAGGATACCCTTTAGAATTTGATAGAAGCAAGGAAATGAATTCTCTCCTAGAGCCTCCAGAAGGAACCAGCCCTACTGACACCTTGAGTTTAGACCTGTAAGACTCATTTCACACTTCTGACCTCCAGACCTGTAAGAGGATAAATTGGTGTTGTTTCAAGCCACTGAGTTTTGGGTGATTTGTTACAGCAGCAATAGGAAACTAATACATGACCCAAAATATCAATAGAGCCAAGGTTGAGAAATTCTGGTACAGAATGTCATTTCAATAAGTTAAAAATTACGCAAAACAATACTATATATTTTTAACGAATTCCTACATATTAACTTAATATTGAAAATCATGCATGGGAGTAAGATATACCAACTTACAGACTGCAGTACCCTTTAGAGGGGTAGAAGGAAAGGAGGGTAGAGGAAATATGATTGGGCTTTAGCTGTGTCTGTAAGGAAAGAAAAAAACTACAGCAAATATAGCAAGATGTTAAAATGCATTAACTTTGGTGGGTATGTATTTTTGTAATATTTTTATAATTTTTCAAAAATATTTCTAAATTAGACAAAAATAATTTTTCTAAATGTTGAATTGCTATCATCTTAGCTTTCCGTAATCTCTAGTAGCTAAGACTGATGATAAAATTTGGCTAGAGTGGAGGCTGCACCCCAGGGAAAGATCATGGTATTTCAGTAGTCTGTTCAGAGGTCTATTCGTGTGATACTGTGATTTATCAAAAGAAATATGTATTTGGTTTTTGTCCTCATTTCTGGCACAAAGAGTTCCTAAAACCCTTGGAATTTTCTGTGTAACAAGAGCAATAAAGATGTCTTTCGTGATGCTGATGATGTGACTTTTGGAAAGCACCCAGGGTTGGGGGATGGTCACCTGAGGAACCAACCATGTAATTATAGGGTTGGAACTTTCAGTCCCACCCCTGTGACCTCTGGGGAGGGGAGAGGGACTTGAGATGGAGTTCAGTCGCCGATGGCCAGTGGTTTAATCAATCATGCTTAGGTAATGAAGCCTCCATAACAACCCAAAGGGACAGAGTTGAGAGAGCTTCCCAGTGGGTGAACATTGGGAGATTTGGGGAGAGTGGTGCATTCTGAAGAGGCCATGGAAACTCTGTGCCCTGACCCCATATCTTGCCTTATGTATTTCTTCATCTGGGTGTTGATTTGTATTCTTTAATATCCTTTGTAATAAACCGGTAATATAGTGAGTAAACCAGCATCCTGTGTTCTGTGAGCTGCTCAAGCAAATTAATCGAGCCCAAGGAAGGGGTTATGGGAACCTCTAATTTATAGCCAGTTGATCAGAAACACAGGTAACAACCTGGGCTTGTGATTGACATTTGAAGTGGCGGACGATTTTGTGAGACTGAGCCTTTAACCTGTGAAATCTATTGCTATTTCTGGATAGATAGTGTCAGAATTGAGTTGAATTGAAGGACACCCAGCTGGTATCCGAGAATTGCTTAGTGGTGCGGGGGGGAAAAATCACGTTGGAACTGGGTGCATAATTATTAATCCCCCAGGACAGTCAAACAGGTTTTATAATTGACTCCTGGGAACCTCAATTTTCCGTTTTTTATAACTATCTGTCAAAGGAAACAAACTTATATGCTATTTCAATCCTATAAGGATTAATTCCCAGTTAGAGTAAAGAATTTCTAGTGGGATGTTCTAAAATTTTAGTTGTTGTGTCTTCCAAACTTATAGACGCAAATTCATTCCAATTGCATTATGGTCTCCATAAGGTAGAAATGAATGGGCATAGTCTCACAGGGACCTCTGATCTTTTGGGGTTTGTCTGTAATCTAAATTCCTCAGGAGAATTTTTACTTTTGTATACCCTTCCGCTGTTGTAAGAAATTGATCATTATTTAAAAAATCATAGATTTGAGTTACCAGTTAATAACTTCATCTCTCTTAAAATGATGACTTGTATTTTTGCTATTTATTTTCACTGGAGGATATAAGAGAATTGATTATTTTTCTGGAAACATTTTCATGTATTTATTTACTAGCAGATGAAGCATGGTCTGATTTTCAACCAGCTGGGTTTTCAAACTATTTTTCCAGATAAAATTCTAACGTCAAAATGGTGCAAATTACTAGAATCCCGTAGGGATATTTAGTGGTTCTCTAAGATTTTGGAAAGATCCCAAGAAGAAATCTGTAGCTTCAAGTTCCAAAATTCCCATGGTTTCATCCTTCAGGAGTAATAAAGGAAAAGGAGGTAATCTTAATCAGCAAGCTACGATTCATCCCATACAAATGATTCCCATTTCTCTTCAGTCTCATCTTAGAAAATAAATACTTTCCTCTAGAAAATGAGAATGAATCAGAATGACTTACTGATTCTTGCAGAAGCCCACTACAGATAAATTCATTCAAATGTCGCTCCAGGTTGAAGTTTGCTGGAAACTATTAGCAGAATTATTGTAAGGGATTTTCCTAATCGTACCTCCAGCTGAAGTGTAATTGAGTGTAAGTCCAGAGACTTGAATTACACCAGAAAGGGCTCTTACATCACAGGAATAATGAAATAGAGTTATTTCTCTTAGGCCAAAGGACACTAGAGAGATAGTTACATACCATAAACAAATCTAAAGTTCTAAAGGCTCAGGAGATGCTCCATGCTATGTCCCAGATCCCTGCATTACTGTGTATTGAAGGTGAACCTCAGTTTGCTCACGTTTGGAGTGTGGTGTGGCAGAAGGCCACAGAGTTTAGGCAGAAACTCCTCATCAAGAGACTTTGCTTAACTCGCACAATCTATTCTCTGAGATTTATCTTCTTTTATATATAATTGGGCTCAATGATTTTTAAATCTCTTTCCATCTCAAAAATTCTGTTCCCTGATCAAGTGCATTTTCTCAGTTTTGAGCCCCGAACTTCTTCTGAGCTAAGTCCCTGATGAAAAGAACACTTAGTAAACGTCTAAACCTTACAGAACCACGCCAAGGAGCATAACTAAAGATGGCAGTATAACATTTAAACTTTTGCACTCTCTTTATCATGTTCCCAGCGTTTGAGTTTCAGCTTCATCACTCATTTAGGAGTGTGACACAGGGAGGGTCACTTGGTCTTGGTGAGCCTAGTTTCTTCATCTGTAATGGGGATAATAGTAGTACACATTTCATGGTTGCTGTGAGGATTAAATGAGATAATCTTAGAAAACCCGTAGCTGTATGCACTTTCCATAGAGAATATGCACATGTGTATAGGAAGCACATGGGTTTGACCAAAGAAATAGAACTTTAGAAATGATAAGAATATGGCTTTATCAAAGGGGACTGACTTAATATAATTTCTGAATGGCTGCTGCTCCTGTATCTGATGTTGGCCTTGAAGTCATCAGGGAAAAAAATATCAGGAAAGAAAGATGGATGTAAAATGGGGGAGATTGGGATAGAGGAGAACACACAAGGATGAGCTGGAAGCCATGTTGCTATCTCCCTACCTCTGGTCCTCCCACTGCAATGATGTGGGTGTCCTGTGGGAGCTGAAGAAGCAGCAGGCTAGACAATTGCCCCACTTTGCTAGACAATTGCCCCACAAAGTGAGGCAGCAGATCAGCAACAGCATTTGTGAGCTGCCACAGTGTTCTGTGTCCTGCACTGCCCTTCTGAGCACAAAGAATATGGCTGTTTCAGTCCCACCTTCCAAATCTCTGTAAAATGTCTCTTGTGTCCCATGTTAACCTGGAACTATGCAAGGAAGAGAATTCTGGGAAATGTAGTTTCAAGCTCAGTTAAGGTGACCCAGTATGAGTACATTGCACTAAGTTAGCTATTCCCATTGTTTTTCATCTTCAGAAAAACTCTACAAAATTCCTATCTAAAATGGCTTTTCCTACCCCCAGGCCGTTCTCTATCACAATCTATCTGAAAGGATCTTGTCTATTTGTACAGCATTTACATAATTATTTTGTGCCTTACCAGACTAGAATAAAATCTCTGTGAAGGTAGGAGTGTGGTTGTCCTGGTGACCACTATATAGCCAGAACCCAGAGTTTTGGCAAGAATATAATAGGTTCTCAGGAAATGCTTAATGAAGATGCTTGAACCAAAAGGTGAATCAAAGCTGGAGTCATTTTGGAAATTTTTACATCCTAAGTCTGATCCTAGTGTTTAGATTGTTGTGAAAGATATACAAAAATTCTGGAGCATATTATGTGCCATACTCTATGCTAAGCTCTTTGCAAGTTAAATTAGTTAGGATAACGTTGGCGGCTATAACAAATAAAGCCCAAAATTTCAGTGGCTTCTCACAATACGAGTTACTAAAGAATTTTAGCTCAGTGATTCGTTTAGAGAGGAGGTTGAATATGTAATGTATGTCAAAGGGCTGTTTGAAAATCTGTATGTAATATATAGGTTCATAACATATGCTTGAGAAGCTGCAAATCAGGTCCTCTGGGTTCAAGACCATGTGGATTTCTAGAAATTATTCTATGCTTCCTTCTCTAGAAATCAAAAGAAAAATAACATGTGAAATCTAAGGAAACATCAGAATAAATATTTATAGTTTGGAAATATGCACATTTATTTGTCACTCAACGTGAATTCAAACTGCTGTAAATAGCAAATACCCAAGAACTTTATGTTGCTTCGTGTTATGGGCTTGGCTTATCAGGCGCAGCTCTTGTGACCTCAGAAATGAGCAAACTCAAGATGGAAAGTGAAATCCAGAGTCAAAATTTTTCATTCTGTAAAGAGAGAATATGACAGTTTGTCTAGCAAGTGAGAGTGAAATAGAAGAGAATAAACAAGTTAGAAGAAGAAAAGCTATACTAATGAATCATAAAAATCATCCAGGAGAAGTCAAATGTGAGATACTTCTTATTATGCAAGGATCTTTAATCCTGTGGAGTTTATTGTTGGACTAATAATAATATTAATTTAGCAGAAAACTTGATTTTTATAATGCAGTTGTGTGGCAAAGTGGTAGAGCGCATGGGATTAATGGTGAGCCTAGATCATGGTTCAGATTCTAGCTCTGCCTCTGACTACCTATCCATCTTTGAAGAAGTGGTTTAGTCTCTGTAAGCATTAAGTTACTTATCAGGAAGTGGCTAACGTGTGTG
Organism: Delphinus delphis; assembly: GCF_949987515.2. Lineage (NCBI taxonomy): Eukaryota > Metazoa > Chordata > Mammalia > Artiodactyla > Delphinidae > Delphinus > Delphinus delphis. The sequence continues at coordinate 41,555,276 of NC_082688.1, read as the reverse complement.
TGTGTGTGTGTGTGTGTGAGAGAGAGATGGATTGATCAAATCAAATAATCATTTAAACTCAGGACAGTGCTTAGCACATATTAAATGCTCAGTAAATGATCATTGTGAATTTAATTACTTTCTTTTAGTCAAGTATTACATGAAATTGTGTGTGTATATTTTAAATAAAGTAAAACCAGACTCCACAAAACTCCCTGCTTTCTAGAATCTTTACAATTGTCTTGATCCTAAGTTCTTGATACAGCTTGTCCCCCTTGATTTTAATCCTGTACTCAGGACTCTGAATCTCCTTTGTCAGGTTCTCTTCACATCTGGGCATTCTCCTCTATTTCTTTGAAATGACACTAGAAACCTCTCTAATGGAGGTGGGGTTGGGGGAAGGGAGGGTGCCTCTGAAAGACTTGCCTCGTGTATAGGAAGAGCTGAGTATCCACTGCAGATGTCTTCGGTCAGAACATTGAGGTGACTTGGAGGCTAGGAGGATGTGAAATATAGGAGGTTATAAGAAATAAAATTCCACTGCTTTTATTCTGGCCTCATTGTCCAGATGAATCTTGCATGTTGTGAGCCAAGAGAGTTTCTTACTATGAAGCTTCTCCTCTCGTGAATTTACTCACAGGAGAGGTTTGCAAAAGCAGAGCCAAGATTGTGATCAACGAGGATCATAATAATTACCAAAGTTGTTAGCCTTCCTGAATCTCTCATTTTTGCATGTCTAAACCATCAGGCTCCCATTCCTTTACTTTAAAACTAACGACATATCACCACCGAATTAAAATGCAGCAATTACTTGTGACCTTTCATTTGTTTCTTTAAAGCCTTGTCTATGCCTGATATTATAACTTTTGATAGCTAGGCAGTTAAATGAGAAAGACAATCTTCTGTATCAAGATTTAGACTGAGGCAACTTATATTCCTAATGGTGAAAGCACTTTTGTCTGGTGCTGGTAGAATGGATACATAGGAGGGCTGTTAATTTAGCTCTAATGTGGGCTGCATGGGAAAAGCTATAGGGGTTCTATTTAGCTGGTATAAACAACTTTGGAATCAATGTGTTTTTCTTTACTGAAGACTTGCTTAGTGCCTCAGAAAAAAATTCTATTAGTTTGCCTCATTCAGTAGTCACCACGCAGCCCCATGTGCGAGCCAGTGGCACCGGTTAAGGCCTGCCGGACTGTTTGTTGCAAATGAACCAGGCCATCTGAATTCAACCCCAGTTTCGTCCTTCAAGCAAGCCAGACAGAGCCACGATTTAGGATTTTCCCGACATTTTATGTCAGTTTGTTTCATTTGCCACAGGCCTGTAATGATGCAGATTGCCATGAAGTGGGATAATCAGGCAGTAGAAATGTCATAAAACTGCAGGAGAAACAAATTTCCATCTTGGAACTTGGCATGCCAATGAACGTGGGGAAGAATAAACGTGGACCTGGCTTTGCTGGTGTTATCTGTTTGCCAAGGTCGGTGCCAAGCAGACGTGATTCGATTTTGTCAATTTGTACTCATTTTGAAGCCAAAGAATGGGAGTGAAAGAGGACCCGAAACTATAAGGAAGCACCAGGCCAAACTCTTTGCTCGGATACCTGGGCTGTGATCCTGGGAGGGTGGTCCAGGGCAGTGGAGGCCAAATGTGTGCCATTAGATAGATGGAGGATAAATTAAAGGGCTGTTAGGGATTGGAGTGCTTTGGCCCTCTAATGTCATGGTACTTCTCCTGATATGCTTTTGGGATCCCTGCCCTGCCTTGAACAGCCCTGCCTCTCTTCTGCCATGAACAGCCTGTACCACGGTGGGAACCAAGAGGCTGGAAATGGCACTGTTAGACCAAAGCTCTTTGGGCCCTGCTGAGAACTGGGACACGGTTGAGATGAAAGAGTCCATTCTCATATATTCATTGCTTGTCCTTGGAAGCAAAAATGGAATTTTGTTTTTAATGCCTGAGAAACAGACTCCTTTTGTCTCTCTGCTGTTTTATTTTTTCTTCTCCTGGCCTCATTTACATGTTTCAGGTATCATGAGTCACCCCTTGAAGGATCATACAGCCTGAAATTTCTGGGTCTCACTCTACAGCTGATAATGGGTTTGTTTTGCCTATATCCTTTATTTGTGTGTTGTCCATTTTGTTTCCTATTTTGTAATATTACATTAATGGCATTGGTTTGAAAATCCCCTAAGGACACATTCCATAGCTTCACTCCTGCTAACTGAGCTGTTTTTGACAGATGTCTTAATAACATTCTAGCTCATTGCCAAGCTGCTAGGGGTAAGAGCTACAATCATTTCTTCCTTTTTAAAGAATGACATGTATCCCAGGAAGAGCTTCCCTAGAATTCTTCTGATTTTATTTTATACACTGAATTTATCATAGACTCCCCCAGGGAGCAAATCTTCTTCTCAATTATGATGCTCTTGCATCCTAAAAGTCAGGTAATAAGGAAGATGATGAAAAAATGGTCTCCTTCTAGCTCTCACAATGGTGATATTTCTGGCTTTCACATGTAGTCATGTTCTTATGTTTTCTCTGTAATTTAGTTGATGTTCTGCGTTTAGTACATGTTTACATTTATTATCATATTTAGAATACGAAAGGTATTTTTTTTAAAACTGTGATTCCTGGTCTCTGTTAACAATAGCTGATGTTGATCACAAACATTTATTCACAGTGTATTAGATATGCCTCACATTGTCGTAGCCCTTTACATGTGTTAAAAAACAACAGTTGGTAAACAACTGTTACTTCACCTGAGTAAATTTGAAGATCCAATTGACTTTATTAAATGATTCATGAATATGGCAGCATCTCATCTGCCAGGCAAAGAGATACTTCAAGGAGTTATATAATGGAAGGCTTTTTATAGAAAGGAGGGTGAGACAAGCAAGTCATCAGCAAGGGAAAATTCACTGGAGGAAAATAAGAGTTCAAGGTGACAGCAGCTTCTCACTGGCTGAGCTGCGACATTTTCCATTGGCTGGACTGGTTGCTGGGCAAGAAGAAAATCTTCCTTCCTCCTGCGTGGTTAGTAGTGTCACTTCTTTCCTGACATGCAAGGTATGTTTCTTCTTGCTGGTGTCTGTAATTGACAGTGAGTGGTAGGGCATGCGAGCTCCATCTACAGGCCTTCCCAAATCCAATTTTAGTTGAGGTTTCCTTTATTCATTTTCATACGTGCATTACCTCAGTTAATTCAGAAACCTATGAGGTGTTTTTTCCTGAAAATATTTCCTTTTTTGGTGCTTTTTTTTTTCAATTTTGAGCAACAAAATGTGCATAGGTTTATGTGGACTATTGATTCCCTTTCCAGCAGAGGGCCAGCTCTGTAGGGTTCTACTTTCTAAAGGTGCTATCTTGCAGGATACATTGTCACAGTTGATGATTGTACATTTAAGTGCAAAGTAGAAATTGATATTTAGAAATTGGAAAAGGCCTGAGCAAATGAAAATTATATGGTATTTGGGGTACCTGAAAAAATCAATTCATTGGAAATGCATTTGGTATTGGTGAAATGACTGAACTTGATATTTGGTAGTACTTGGATGCAGGATTTTTCTTGAATGACCTGGTCCATGGTCTCCGCTAAGTTAAAATGCGAAGAGTCAACATTTGTCTTTGGTGCTTCTTGATACTTCCTGTAAAGTCCTCTTCTTCCATGATGCCCTTCTCCTCTCAAAGTTTCCGCTATTCTCTCGGTCCCTCATGCTTTTATTTCTCCAGGGCTTGTTCCAGGTCTAGCAGGACCTCCCTCACACTTTTCTGCCCATAAAAACTTACTCAAGCCATGGTCCTGCTAAATGTCAGCTGACTAGATAAACACAAGGGTCTTAAATGGCACATGGAACTGTAGGAGGAAAACATCTTGATGAAACTCTAAAAATAAATGTGGAGGGTGGCTTCAGATATAGAAATAAAAATATCATGAGACATTCCTGTTATGTACAAGAGAAAACAACTTGAAAATGGGTTTAAGATATTAACTTGTAATTCAATTGTCTATCAGTAGGCAGATGATTTTGAGATTTTTTTTAATATCAAGAGGTAAATATAACTTCGCAGGTATCAGGAGATCAGTGGGGTGGGTTGTAGATGCCATGCCAATGTGATGGAAAGGTAGCTAACAGAAAGCTGTGGCAAGAGCATTCTATGTCAAGAAGATTAATATTTAAATGTAAATTTGGGGCAATTAATCAATTGAAGAATTAAATCTCATTATAGAGTATCTGAGTGAAGATAAAAGGAGAGAGGAAAGGAAGCGCTACTTCTGTTGGCTATACTACAGGTTCTTTGGCAAACATTCCAGATTTAACCAGAGAATGATCCAGAGACTATAATAGTGGTGGGAGGCTATAATGATTGGCATTGTTAAAAAACAAAACTCAACCAAATAAATTTTAAAGATCTTATTATTTTTAACAATTTTCCCCTTTTGACCAGACTATCAGCTTAACCAAGAGATGTGATCAAAATTTAAGGCATTAGTGCCACTTTCAGCTACTACTCTGAAGTTCTCCCAGTTTTTGTTGCTCCTTTGTGTGGCATCCATATGTTATGGCATTTTTGCTTGACCACTGTGATATTCACAAACCACAGCTTCAGGTTCACAGTCGTTAAGTCAGTCATTCTCTTCATTCCTTTTCTGACATGCCAGTCTTAGGGAGATCATTTGCTTGGTGGTTAATGGCTGCAAACACATATTTATAGCTTTTGAAAAAAATACAACATACCAGGGAGATTATCATAATTATTATAAGCAGGGTAATTCCCAATGTTGGGAGTGCACTTTGGAGCCATAGTCCCCAAGACCCAAACCAATCAAAATCAAATAAGTCAAAGAAATACCCTGCTGAATGAGTCACCTTTTAAAGCCGAGTGGCTTGCTCAGTAATCTTACATAATTGAGTTTCAATTTTCTCAGAAGTGTTACTCCAGGTGTAGCAGGTTGTCTTGGCCCCAGCACAGACACCTCCTTGCTCAGCTAAAAGATAATCAAGGGCTATCCTATTATCAAAAACAACTTTGGGGCTTCCCTGGTGGCGCAGTGGTTGAGAGTCTGCCTAACGATGCAGGGGACACGGGTTTGTGCCCTGGTCTGGGAAGATCCCACATGCCGCGGAGCGGCTGGGCCCGTGAGCCATCGCCGCTGGGCCTGCGTGTCCAGGGCCTGTGCTCCGCAACGGGAGAGGCCACAGCAGTGAGAGGCCTGCGTACCGAAAAAAAAAAAAAAAAAAAACCAACTTTGGCTGGAGAGTAGAAAGATCTTTGTTTGGGTAGCTATTGTCTTAGCAATAGGATCTGCAATATCTTCAACAGGAAAGGAAAGGTTCATCATTTGCATTTACTCTGAACCAGGGAAGTAGGAAACCTGTCAAAGGGAGCTAATTTTTTTTTTTTTTTTTTTTTTTGTGGCCTCTCCTGTTGCGGAGCACAGGCTCTGGACGCACAGGCCCAGTGGCCATGGCTCACGGGCCCAGCCGCTCCACGGCATGTGGGATCTTCCCAGACCGGGGCACGAACCCGCGTCCCCTACATCGGCAGGCGGACTCTCAACCACTGCGCCACCAGGAAAGCCCAGGGAGCTAATTTTGAATCATGAATGCTTTCTGGTATTATGGGTCCATAGACCACACAGGCAGTTTTATTCTGGTTACTCTTGTCTTATGTCCCTTTCTTTGTGTAGAGCCCATACTCAAAGTTCCTCAAGTTTGGGGTGTTAACCAGAGACAGGGAAATGAACTAGGGGGTTTCCAGCATCATGGACAGATCAGCGTTTTTGATGACATCCAGTAGTCTGAAAGGTTACTCCTCTTATCAGTGGCCTGGAAGATACAGATGATGGCATTATCTTTACAGGCCAGTGCCAGAGTAAAGGAAAGAAAGAGAAAGAGAAAGGGTTTCATGTTTAGTTACAGTATGAAGTCTTGATTTGGCGTCTTGGGAGGAAACAGTCAACGTTGATGTCAGCTATTTTACTTCCTAGTCAATTTGATTTGGAAGTCTCTAGTGTTTGTATGGAGCCAGATGTCAGGTGGAGTCTTCTTTAGCTCTGAAATATGTACCCAAGGCTCAAATCTCTGAAGATGGCTGCCATCTGGGTAGTGAGGGGGACCTGGTATAGTCTTTTCCAAGGTGATTCAAGGGCAGCCTTTGTTCTTACCAGTTAAGTTTTATATCTCAAAGTTATCAAAAACTGGCACTTGTCAAAAAGTCCTTTTTAAATTTTTTTCTGAAGTTGAAACACTTTTGCAGGAACATCTTTGCAGAGTATCAAAGTAAAACAGTAACTCTCTGTAAATGAAAAAAGACTTAAAAATGCCCATTATTAAAATCTGATAGAATTGACAAGGAAATTTTTGTGACACAACATTTTAAGACAATAAATGGAATTATGACTGATAACATTATACCAAGACATATCAGATTTCTAGGAATTTCACACAATTTCTGTAATACATCTAATATATATATATATTTGTATAGACACAACATAAACAAGGCTTTGTATTACTTCTTATTTGACAATGCTTCCCATGTAATTTAACATATGAAATAAATCTAATTAGTTTGATATCTACATTGTTATAAGAAGAGAGAGCAAATCTTTTGAAATGTTCCAGAGGCCCTCTGGAACATTTCAAAGTTAATTCAAGGTCAAAAAGACTTCATTTAGAATTTGATTTTTAGGGGATTTGTAAAAAAAAAAAAAAAAAAAATCTAAAGGTTTTAAAACACTTGATCAAATAGGATCATAAGTCACTGTGAAACAATTCTTAGTTATCTATTTAAGCAAAATAACAATTAAAGACTTCATAGGCAAATTTGGAAGCTTACATAGTTCTTAGCAAAACTTAGGTCTTTTAATTTTGAGTGGACTAGGTTTACCTAAGTAATCATAGACTCAATAAAGACAACATAGAAGATAGGTGATTATTTTGATAAGACACAAGATCTTTGTTTTTTATCTAGGCAGATTACTTAAAGATAAAGAAACACGTTTAATCGTTTATTATCAGAAGCAGACAAATAGAAAAAAATCTGTACTTACAATAGAGACAGAACCAGTTTCCAGTTTTGCACCAGCTAACTTTTGATATTAAAACTCATTTACTTAATTAAATTCATTCTATTCTTATCCAATCCTGACCATGTAAAATGTTTTTCTTATTATTTCTAGTAGTTTTAATTACATATATTAGAATTTTTAACCCTTCAAAACTTTAATTCTAGTGAAAACTAAGAAGTAAGCAAGTATGGACTTTTACATTAGTATTCTGTGGATTGGCAGACTTATAAATACTTTTTTTTTTTTTTTTTTTTGCGGTATGCGGGCTTCTCACTGTTGTGGTCTCTCCTGTTGCGGAGCACAAGCTCTGGATGCGCAGGCTCAGCGGCCATGGCTCACGGGCCCAGCCGCTCTGCGGCATGTGGGATCTTCCTGGATCGGGCACGAACCCGTGTCCCCTGCATCGGCAGGCGGACTCTCAACCTCTGCGCCACCAGGGAAGCCCATAAATACTTTTTATAGTATCTGGAAACATGCTTCTCAGCATGGCACAAAACATGTTTGCTAACAGACCCAAATATCTTTAATTCCTCTGTAAAAGGAAGCAAAAGTAGATAAGCCTGTGTTCAGTAATTAATGTTTCAGTATTTTATCTTATTTGGAAATCATCTGGATATCCATCATTTAATTTAACTTAGCAAAACTTTAAAGTTTCAAAAATCATTTGGGGCAACTATATGAAAAGTTTACCTAGAAACTTTTATCTTACTTTTATCCATTTAATTTACTTGTTTTCAGTAGTTATGTTTAGACCACCCCCATAAGCTTCATGAAACATTAGACAAAGTCAGTCATCAGTCTAGGTTATTTTTCTGGTCAAAAAATTTCGTAAGAGATAACATGAACCTATTTCACTAATAACGTGAACCTATTTCACTAATAAACCCAGGTAGAATAAAAAGTTGTATGTCTGCATTATATTCAGTGTTGACAACTCTAAACACAACCCTCTTTTAATTAAACCAACAAAACTTAAACTAGCCTTTATTTACCAAAGTGTATCCAAGATCACATGAAATGGAAAAGCATTTGAGTTAGTTTGAATACCAAATTTATAAAAGCACTTGTCTGTTTAAGCCAATTAAGTAGAGCTGTTTTACAAATTAATTTTAGCAATACCATCTGAAGGTATAAAAATACCACACATCTACAGCATAAACAAGCAGACAGATGTAAACAGAAACCTTATAGTTCTCATTTAAAATGTTTTCTTGAACTAGATTTTTGAGCAAGGATACTTGTATAGCAGTTTGTATCTTTAAAAAGTGCCCCCTCTTTCTTTTTTTTTCTGAAGTCCTCTAGAGGTGCATTTATAGTTCTGCAAATATTTGTAAGATAAGAACAGTTGTTCTCAGTTCCTCAAGGAATTAGGTTGTAGCCTGGATGCTAAAGGACGGACACACCCATCCACCTGTGTTGGAATGTTTCCCTCTGGTTACATTTAGCTTAGAGGACATGGCCTAAATTTTTTTTTTTTCTATCAGACTCTGAATATCAGCTTCCAATTTGGCCAAACTTCTGGTGATACAGTTATTAAATCCTTCCAAATATCTTGTCAGGTTTCAGTTAGGCCAAGCAATGTATGTTTCTGGCAATGTTGAACAACCACTTGGACTTATGAGGTGTCCTCAAAATGGGTGCAAAAGATATTACCTTCATAAGATCTTGAGTCACTCTCAAAGGTGGCCAAAAGAAAGAACCGACAGCTTGCCTGTCCCAGGCAGGCAGAATGCCAAGCCAGGTAACGAGACAAGCAAGAAGGCAGTAGATATCCCTGGGAGAGAAAGGATCAATAACCGATGTGTTTGAATTTGGCAAGGAAGGGACAATGTGAAATTTTATTTTCGTCTCTTGACTGGGCACTACAGACCGAGAAATGGGAGAACTGGCTCTGGTAAGAATTCTCATGTTTCACTGGCTTCTGACAATTTTCTCAGGCTCCAGTTTTTTTAAATTAATTTTAGCGTCCCTTGGCTGTTTAAGGGAATGATGTAGCAGTTTACCAGAAAATTCCTCGGAGTCCTGTGAATTCTGGGAGGGGTCCATATAGGGGGCCTCCTTCAAAGGTAGATATGGGGGTGTCTGTAAGACAATTAACTTTGAGAATTTTTGTTTATGGTCTTGTAACCTCTTCAGTGTAGAAAGACAATTCAGAGGATTACTAGAATACTCAAATAAAGGAGGAGAGAGGGGAGCAGTAGGGATTGTGTTCATCTCATAGTCTTTTGTTTTTGGTACCTCTTATATCTTTAAGTTTTTAATTAGCTTTTTTGCAATGAAACTTTCAGTGAAGCTATTTTGAAATTTTGAAGCCTTTTGGAGGCTTTTGCCTACCAATGAAAATCTCTTGCTTTTATGTGCACTTCTTAAATGACCTTATCTAATTGGGATATTCCTCATAATGACTATTGTACTTTCCCTGAGGGTTAGCAGCAGCTTGGTAGGACCCTAGGCACAAATGGGGTACAATCCACATTTCAGTCCAGCTATATCTACCTGCAGTTGGGATGCAACTCACATTTCTGTCTGGCCATATTTTGGGACTCCCAACCTGATTGTTACCAGGCCAAGCTCTCAGATACAGTAAGATTTTGACATTTTCATAGACATCTATAGCTTCTGGAATCATAGTTCTTAGATATAAAATAAGCTGTTGTGCCAGAAGGTGGCATGCTTGACTCTTTCGAAATTAAAGATCCCACCTCTTTTAGCTAGCCTTTATCTACACAAAACAAGACAAACAATCATGTGTACCTTAACACACCAGTGGTAACCAAGGAAATATTACTACAGACTGGCCAATAGAAGACCATGTGCACTACCAGTAATTCCCAGCATGGACCAAACAAGCAGATGCCAGTAAATGGGGACTATGGAGTAGAACTGGGGAAAGGATTAAACCAGCAAATCCCAGTAAGTGGGGATTGTGCACTGGAGCTGGGTCAAGGGATTTCAGACAACTGGGGAATTATGGACTGAACCAAGGGCTAGGGACTCAGGTTCCAGATAGGAGTGTCTGCCAGCTCAAGCTGACCAGCCTGGAAAGCCAATTTAGATTGATGCCTGTGTTTCTTTTTGTCCCTGAAGCCATCAGACGTTTGCTTTGGATCCCACCACTGCCACCAAATTTGTTAAAAAAAAAAAAAAACCACCAAAATTCAACAGAGCAAATTTTAAAGATCTAATTGGCTTTATTGAACAATTCATGAATTGGGTAGCATCCTGTTTAGCAAGTAGAGAGGAGCTCCAAAGGACTACAGAAAGGAAAAGTTTTTTAAAAGCAAGACAAGGAAGTCATAAGTAAAAACAATTATTTCAGGCTTAGATAATCTACCTATGGGGGACAGAAGGAGTCTATGTGGTAGATTATTTCGTCTTCTTTTGTCGCATGGAGGGGGCCCGTGTGACAAATTACCTCATTGTTGCTAACCAGAAAATTCCTGACTGACTGGTTAAAACTGCATTTCTGGGGGCGGTCGAAGCTTCCATTAGGTTGGGTATTAAGCCCTGGTTTGGTGGTGTGCCCTAGAATAAGTATCTTCATTTTGGACCTATGGTTTTCTTTTTAACAGGATATTGTTTGGAAGGCTCATTCAGCCCAAAACAGAGCATATAGTTATTTTTGACTTACCTTACTCAGTAAAATTATCTCTTCAAAAATAAAGAACTGACAGTAAGATCACTGCTACAGACCTAATCGTGATCAAATTAGAGGAACAGTTTGACAGTATAATTTATTTATTTATTAAGTTCCTGCCTGCTGTGTACCAGAAATTGTGTGTGATGGGCATATTATCAAGATACAAGGGACATAGCAGGAAGAGGATCCTAGACTTAGGAAAGGTGGATTTTAGAAATTAGGGATAAACCACAAGCAAGATGAAGGTCTTAAAACTGGATTCTTACCATCGCATGAGGGAATTTCATGACACATAGTGCATATTTTGATCATTTCAACTTTGAAAAAGAAGTAAGATAAATAACGTATTTTGATATAAAATATTTATTTCAGGTAAATGGATTCCCAAGGTAACTTGGTGCTGACCAACACTGTGTGGCCGTAAAAATTCCTAGTATTTGATTGACTTTATCTCACTAAATAAGCAAAAGCAGATGCACCAGCCATTAGTGAGCTGCTACTGTTCTGAGTTCATCTGAGGGGTAAATCGGCCAATATAAGGCTCTCCTTCCACTTCTGATGCAATAGTCTTGGGGACAATTTTCTGGTAGGATCTGGCCCTGATCTTATGCACAGGATCAGGGTTGGGAGAGGAAACAATGAAAGAAGCATGCAACCCAGCCATGAGCAGGGCTGTATTCAGATTCTAGATTCATCATGTTTCAATAATGCATCGACATTCAAGTGATTTCTCTCACTTGCTCCAAACTGGAACTAGCAACTCTCTGGAGGGAGAAAATGCTCATTCTGTGAGAATTTTTTCATTTGGAACTAGAGGTTGAGAAATAAGAGGGCAGGGTTCAGTGCTACATGCTTCATTGCCCACTACATCAATAAATCTCCCCCTCCTCCTGTTTTTATAAGAGCCTGTTATTAAGTGGGCTCAAATTGGTTGATTCCTGTTGGTTAAATGGGCTGTTTAAAATTCTTCATAAAGTATACATAAAGCTATAAAATCGTGAGATGGAGGAAAAGTGTGACGTAGGAGATGGAAGGAATGCCACTTCTTATCCAGGGATCAGGTCCTGCTAATGGTACGTGAAATATTAATTAACAATGAAAGAGTTAAAACTATCTAGATCTGGAATGGTGGGATGAATCTAACAAGACCAAACTTAACGGGCAAAATGTTAAGCTGTGAAGTTTGGGCCATTAGTTTAACTGCCCAAATATGAGCGATTTCAGATGATTATAAACTTAATATAAATCCTCAGTCCTCTGGAAGTTACACTCCCAGTTTCCATTATTCAAGGGAGGGGGCCCTCCCCTCCACCTCTTCCCCTTCCTACTGGCTGCAACATGAGTTGCCTTGGACCATGTTGTATCAGTGCTTGAGGGTTGGTGGAGCAATAAGACAGAAGGATCCTGGGCTGCTCCTGACTTTGTGGAGCAGCACAGTCATAACAGCTAGGACTTTTATGTAACAGCAAGAATCACTATCTTGTTTAATCTGCTGTCATATCATGTGTCTGCCATGACTGTCAAAGGTATATTTTAATAAGATGACTGCTTTTGATTATTCACAGTAGCCAAGATACAGAAACAACCTAAGTGTCCAACAGTGGATAAATGGATAAAGATGTGATATATGTATTCAATGGAATAGTATTCATTCATGAGAAAGAAAGAAATCTTGCCATTTGCAAGAACATGGATGGTCCTTGAGGGCATATGCTCAGTGAAGTAAGCCATACAGAGAAAGATAAATACTGCATGGTATCATTTATATGTGGAATATATTTTTTAAAAAGTCAAACTCGTAGAAATATAGAGTGGAGAAGTCGTTTCCAGGGACTGGGGGTGAGGGAAATAGGGAGAGGTTGGTAAAAGGGTGTAAGCGTTCAGCTGTAAGATGGTTAAGGTCTGAGATCTTATGTAAAACATGGTGACTGTTGTTGATAACACTATATTGTATAATTGAAATTTGCTAAGACAGTAGAATTTAAATTTTCTCAGCAAAAAAAAGGTCAACATGTGAGGCAATGGATATATTAATTAAACAGATGATGGTAATCCTTTCACAATGTATACATGTATCAAATCACCATGACATACACTTGAAACATCTTACAATTTTGTCAGTTATACTTTAATAAAGCTGAAAAGAAAATGACTGCTTTTGATCTTAGTACCAGAAGCTAAGGCATTTTCCACTCCTAATTTTCATCTTGACAGATAAGGAAGAAAGAAGAAATAGAAGATAAAGGGGAAAAAACAATGGCAAGGAATAGTTTCTTAGGGAGCTCAGTGGTCAGTGACAGCAAAGCACAGTGGTATGTGGTAGATGTTTATCATTGTAACCTCTGCCAGTTTTCTTGGGGTGAATACTTCCGAGGGAGCTACCACCAGGACATCAGAGTTGGGGAAGAGATGCTAACTTGAATTTCCTAGAACTGGTACATGCCGAGTCTAGCATACCCCTTTGCACTAACTAGCAAAGTAAGAAGTCCAGTTGACATGGCCTTGAGGCAAGTTGACAATGGCTGGCAAGATACTTGGGAAAGATAAAGGGCCTATACTATTTGTTCTGGAGGAAAGAAGTTTTACTCAAATCACAAAGGCATTTAAAAAAATGATGTAGTTAGTGAACATTGTCAAAACCTGTGAGAACAGTGTAGGCCTCTGTGGTTGAATTTCTTTAAAAAGCCTTCAGTATTTTAGAGGATAAAATTAATTTTATAAATGTTGAAGATTCTTGAGCAGGTGATATTTATATTTTTAGTTTAACAAAAGGTTATATTTTCATGGAAAACAATAAAGCACTAAGAAAATATCAAGTCTGCAATAGAGTCACAGCTTGCAGTAGATGTTGTTAATAAATGAAATAAAAAGGTTCACAGCAGCCCAATGCCAGTTTTCTTTCCATTTCTATCAAATAGAATGAACTTTATACCTCAAGGGGCTAAACAAATGTTTGTGAGAGGGCACTGGTGTCTAAGTTAGGTGCAGCCTGTCCTTTGCCCGTGTATATACCAAGGCCAAGATAAATACATGCACATCAGTTATGTGGAGGACACAAAATGTTAATTAACAATGAAAGAGTTTAAAAATTTCTAGATCTGGAATGATGGGATGAATCTAACAAGACCAAACTTAATGGGCAGAAAAGTTAAGCTGTGAAGTTCGGGCCAGTACTTTGCCCACATATGAGCAATTTCAGGTGATTATAAACTTAATATAATTCCTCAGTCTTCTATATTATGTGGGTACTCCAAAGCAAATATAACCCAAGGGTGTATTAATTGGAGTGTATTGTACTATCTAGAGGAAAGGAAATAATTGTTTAACTCTACTTTTCATCCACCCATTTATCTTATTCATCACATTCAACTATTCACCCACTTTCCTTCATTAACTCAGTTAATACTGATTGATGATCTACAAAGTCACCTAAGTGATGGATACATAGACATAAGATAGGCACTGTGCATGCCCACATGGAGCTTATATTCATTTATTGTCATAATTCCCTATGACTTTAAGGGAATTAACAAGAAAGTAAAATCTTCCCACAGACCCATAATAAAATTGGTCTTGAGTAAACTCAGTCATGTAAGGAAGGGTTGAAGTAATTGGAGGAGTTTAAGATCATGTCATAGCTTTCTGCAAATAGCCAAAGAGTTATTGTAGAGCTCTTCTCACACAGTATATATGGGAAGTGAAAAAGAAGCGAATACAGTAAGTCCCCTACATATGAACAAGTTCCATTGCGAGAGTGTGGCGTTTGTAAGCCCAGTTTGTTTGTAAGTCCAACAAAGTTAGCCTAGGTACCCAACTAACACAATCAGCTGTATAGTACTGTACTGTAATAGGTTTATAATACTTTTCACACAAATAATACATAAAGAACAAACACAAAAAACATTTTTAATCTTACAGTACAGTACCTTGAGAAGTACAGTAGTACAGTACAACAGCTGGCATGCAGGGGCTGGCATCCAGTGAACAGGCAAGAAGCGTTACTGACTGGAGGAGGGAGAGGAGGTGGGAGATGGTAGAGCTGAAGGACCATCAGCAATAGGAGACGGAGGGCAAGCTGCAATTTCACTCACACCTGACGTTGATGGCACAGGTTCTGGCTCCTTGCTGGATTCAATTCTATCTTCCCTCTTGAAAAAACGATCCAGTGATGTCTGGGTAGTAGCTCTTTCTTTCTCATCATAGATGACACGGTAGCACTGGATTGCGTTCTGAATGGCTGCTGCAACATTTGTGTACTGTTCTACGTTCGGGTCCTGTGCTTCAAAAACTAGCAGTGCCTCCTCAAATAAAGAGAACCACCTTGCCATTTCCTGCTTCCGGAATCTCTTCGGTTCTTCAGTTACCTCTTCTTCCTGTTGTCTCTCTTTGTCCTTTCTCTGGGCCTCCAGTTCCATCAGGTCTTCATTAGTAAGCTCCACGTTCACGTCTTTGAAAGTTCACAACTTGAAGGTTTGTATGTAGAGGACTTACTGTAGTCAAATCTAGTAGACTTGGGAGAGAAAGAGGAAATTTAGGAAGGTTTAGCTAGGGATATGATTCTTAAGCTGAGTCTTGAAGGATAAATGGGAATTCATCAGGAAGAAAAGAAATAAAGGGCATTTCACCAAGTGGAGGGAACAGTGTATACAAATTCTCAGAGCAACACAGTGGAAGTGTCCTTGGTAACAGCAGGCATTTTTGAGTGTTTGTAGTATAGAGAATAAGAGTTTGGAGGGAGGAGGTGAAGGGGACTAGCTAAAGATGAATCTGGTGAGAAAATCTGGGATCAGATCATGGGAGTCTTTTATACCAGGGAGTTTAAATTCTATTTGAAGGCCCTAAGGGAGTGGGTGGGCATCAAAGTGTTATAGGCAGGGGAATAACTTGCTCAGATTTATGTTTCAGAAAGATCACACTCGTGGCAGTGTGGAGGAAGGATTTGAGGGAGGGCAAGATTCCTGACAGGAAGGGAAGGAGGAGTTTCTGACATGCACTGACACTGGGACTGTATTTTTGAGGTTGAGTTCATTTTAGAGAGTCTGAAATACATAGATTGTTTATGTGACTGTGGTTCTTTTGCATTGAGCTGGGTTGAAGGTCAATAAAAGGTAGCTCTTCATTCAGGCTACTTTTGTACTCAGGGTGCAGAGTATGTTGTTTTCTCTTGGTGTGTCTGGTACATTTCAGCATTTTCATTCATGCATTCATATTTCAGCATTTTCATTCATGCATTCATTCATTCATCTAATATGTATTAAATACCTGGCAGGTGACAGCTATGTTCTTGGTCATGGAGATACCACTGATACACAAGTAAGTTCTCAAGGAGGGGAGGGGAAGAATAGAGAGACAATAGACAAGAAAACACATAAAAGGTAATTCCAGTTGCTTTTAAGTGCTGAGAAGTGACTAAAACAGAGTAACATGATTGGCAGTAACTTGGGTGAAGGTAGGCTTGTCTGATGGCATGGTCAGAGAAGCCTCTCTGAGGAGTGGATGTTTTATTTGAGACCTGAATGGTGAGAAAGAGGCAGTCATCTTTAGATTAGAGATAGGATCTCCAAAGCAGAATGAACCACAGGCTCAAAGAACATCAGGAATTGTTTTGTCATGTTCAAGGAAACTTTTATGTCAGTGTGGCACAAATACAGTTAGTGAGGGGGAGGGTTGTACTACACGAGGTCAGAAAGGGTGGAAACTGACAAACATAATACAATCTTACAGGGCTTGGTATGAGGTTGGGATTTCATCTCATTTGTATTGTAAGGAAATAACTCTGGTTGCTTCTAGTGGGAGGTGCATTGGAGTGAGACAAAAAAAGGAGCAGGGAGACCAAATGAAGGTTATTGCAGATGTCCAGATGAAAACAAATGTGACCGCTACTGCTACTATGGTGGTGGCAATGGCAATGGAGAAAAGTTGGTGTTTTCTGGAGGTCAAGCCAAGAGAACTTGCTGTTGGATTGGATATGGGGGCAGTGAGGGAAAAGAGAAACCAAGAACGAGGCCTGCCTTTTGTGCTTCGCTAAATGTGCTGTTTTGGGGGATATGAAAGGCCGAGATAGGAAAATAATTGGATGGGAAAATTAGAGTTCTGTTTTATCCATGTTAGTTTTGAGATGCTTGTTAAGGTTTGAAGTGAAGATGTCAAGGACGTGGTTGGGTACGTGAATCTGAAACTCGGTTGTGAGGTCAAAGCCGGCGATATTGGTATTAAATTCATGATGGTATGAGTAGCTGTTCACAAGATGTCCACTTGGTCAAATGATGATGGTCTCTACTAGCTCACTTTACCAGCATGATGCCTGACATTTGGTAGACTCTGAATAACTGTTTGCTTATTGCTCTGAACAATACTAGAATGCTCCCGAGGACTAAAGACAAGCATGTGAGTTCCAAGCATTTTGGCTGCTTCCTGCCAATAAAGTATCTTTGTCTCTAGGGTAAAATTCTGGGAGGGCATATAGATAAGAAGTAAGAAGAATCTTCTCCATTTGTGTTTGGTGATCATGCCCTCTTGGACAACTAGAGAGAAGTTTAGAAGAGTGTCACTACCACCTTCATCCCTCCCCCTCCCCCCAGCTCTGTGTTTAGAACTCACTGGCTTCTAAAGAAAATTCAAGCACTGAGTTTGTCAATGCTTTCAAGGTGTTTCACATTCTGAAATTTTAAGCCATATAAGAATTGCTCTTCCTTATAACAAAATATTCTCAGTATTCCTACCTAAATCTACATCATAATGGGAGATAGTATCATGGAACTGCAGTGAACCTGGGCTTGTAACTAAATGTCAGTGTTCTTTTCCTTCTATCTTGTCTTAGAAATTTTGATTTCTGTCTTAATCAAGTAATATCTATAGTTTTAAATATCATTTAGTAATTATTCAGTAATGCAAATTTTAGTTTCCAGTCTCGGAAATAGAATCACAAATAGTTTAAATAAGGCATGAGAAATTAATACTTCCCTTTCCTTTTTTAAAATACTAACTCAAGCCATCTATTAATTCCTTGATAGATTCTGGGAGCCAACTTTTACTCATTTTTCTTATTGTTGGCACTCTCTAAAGACGGACTAATCATATACTCCTTAGTTCTCTTTCTCCTTTTATTTTCAAATCTTTATTCCCTTGCGTGGATGCTTTTGAAATCCAGGTATTTGAAGAGCTTCATAAGATTTGGAAGGAATAAGAGTCTGGTCATGACTACATGGCTGGTCCCAAGAGAAGGTGAAAAACACTGTTTTCAGTTGCCTTAATTTTATTTCTATTCTGGAATCTTTTCTCATGGCTCTGCAGACAAAATTCCAGCTGAAGTTTGCACTCAAGGCAACATTATATAGACTCTCACTGACTGGGCTGAGAAACATTTTTAAAAAATGCATTTTGTTCATTACCCAGGAAACTAAGGCATCTTTTCAAATTATCTAATTATGAACGTTAAGATAAAAATTACTGATTCTGTGAAATTTTATAATAACAATCTAGGTTCCATTTAAAATTACTGTCACAGATACATTAGACAAAAATGTTTCGCCATTTGTTTATATGTTAATTACATCTATTTCACTATGTGTAACACGCAGCTTTTACATCATGTATAATGCATTTTAATCTATTCAGTGTGTTGCAATTGAGTTATCTCTATGGATTTCATAATTTATGTTATAAAAAAGCCTTATAAGAAGATGACTTCTTTGTTCCTACTCATCTTTAAAACTGATTTATGGCTTTCAAATAGTAGCCTCAGAAATTAAAATTTTAATATCATTTTAATATATTCTCTAAACACTGCTTCAACATTAAATCTTGCTTTTAACCCTTGTATTGTCCTATTTTCCATCATGCTTTATCAGTGTTTGGTAGTAACCAGCATGTGCATCCAATACCCCCTTACTCTCTCTTCATAGTGATCTTATATTAAGATTAGAAGTACTTTGAATTTCATTTCATAAGTGGAAAAGTTGAGGCTGAAGACAGCTCCCATCTGTATCCGAATAGTTCTGTCACATGCTCTCATCCTTATAGACAGTGACATTTTCAACATCACCTGCCTCAGAAGTGACAGACAGAATCAAAACAAACTGGTTGAGTTTGCAAGCATGTGTATGCAACCCCAAATCGCTGGAAATGAGCATTCATCCAAAATGAACATGTGAAGTGAGTAAGAAATTACCTAAAGAGACATGGCCCCATGGAGGTAGAGCTGAGGATGTTACTTGAATTTGAATTTAAGCTGTGATTTCCTTCACGAATGCATTAGTCTTTTCTTGTGCCAACCAAGATTTCCGTATGTCTCCTGTTGTTTTCTGTTCATTTCTAGTAGTGTGGCCTTCATAAAGAGGGCATGGCTAAAAATGTGTTTAAATACAGAATACAGGGAAGACAGTGGGCAGAAAAGTTGGTTTCAATAATATGACTCAGAGTATGACAGATTTTATGACTTCTAAGCATTGGGAAAATTTTTTTTATCATTGTTGTCAGCCTTCACTACTCTCCTCAAATTAAGAAGCCAAGAACAGTCACACAACAAAGAGACGCATAATACTGAGAATGGGCAGTAGACATGCTCTCGCCTCCCCCCAGATCAGGAGCGGCATCTCCATAGCAGTGTTTTGCAAGTGTACATATACATTTCTAGCAGGTGCACAGTTCTGTGTGGTGTTACAGAAACTTGGGTGGCTGCAATGGTAGAAATGTAGTTGTCTTTATTATTATTTTTTTTAAGATTTTCTTGGCTGTGCCATATAGCATGCGGGATCTTAGTTCCCCAACCAGGGATTGAACCCGCGCCCCCTGAAGTGGGAGTGCAGAGTCTAAACCACTGGACCGCAAGGGAAGTCCCAGAAATGTAGCTGTCTTGAAAGGCTTTGAGAAATTGCAGAATGCAAGAGGTTTTTTGCCACTACTATTCAAAGCTTTGATTTAGGAAAATGACATTACAGATCAGATTGCTTAGAGGAGGACAGGTAGACAGGTGTATCTCACCTGCCAATTGTAGTTAGGATTTTGATACTTAGAGGGACCATATCTTGTAAATAACCCCTCATTATTATAAGGTCCTGCCAAGATGTGTTTCTTTCTGGTGATGACATGTGTCATACTGGCTCTAGGAAAAAGTGTGAAGCAGGTGATACTTGTTATTGAAGACCCAGCCATTTATTAAGAAGCCTCTTTTCCTTCTGCTTCCAGTTCGCTTTCCAAACCTGTTCTCAACAAAGGGATTGTACCCTCATGGCAGCTTAAAGTGTAAAAATCTGACAACAGCTAAAACTCTTAGCCTTCTTAAGATATTTGCATTTTATCGGAAATTGAAATCTTGAACCAAGGGAATGAAATGCCAGAGATGCAATTTTTGAGCAATTAATAAGCTAATGAGAAATTTTTTGAGGAGCAGGAGGACTTTGTTGTTCCCTTAAAATTATGTCACAGTAAACAATAAAACAGACAAAACAATTCATGAGCATTTGATTTATGTAAAATTTATATTTATTTTTTTCAATAATTTTTATTTCAACATTAGTTCCACTTCCAGAAATGATATCTATGTGAGCCTCAGAAGTTTAAAGATACAGTTTTTGTGTTATAAATTTGTGTTTTTCTTTTCAGTTTACTTGAAATCTGTTATATTTGTGTTTCCTCTAAATCCTGACCGTGGAAGTGAATGCAGTTGCCTTTACATGTTGTATTATTTGAATTATCTTTGTAATTCTAGTGTCAGGACTGGAAGATCATTGGGTAACCTTAAACCTAGGTCTAATGCTGTCACTGATTTAATGTCTTTGTTTTTGGAAATTATTAACCTTGTTGTGCCTCAGTTGCATCCTTTACAAAACAGTTTATTTTGTGAGGGTATCCCAAATAGGAGATATCCGTGAGGGAACCTTGAGGGGGAAGAAACCGACTGTGGTTACAAGGGTTCATCTATGAGCTAGGGCCAAGTAGAGGTGAGGCACTGGTGGCTGTGAGCAATGGTAAAGTAGAGAGAGACTTTGGACTCTGATAGGCATAAGTTTAAAGTATAGTCCTCCCACTTACTAGCTATGAGAATTTGGACAAGATGTTTATCCTCTCTGAAGAGTAGTATTTTTGGCATATCATGATTCCCAGTTTATACATTATGTTATTTTACCTATTTATATAATATGTATGCCAATCAGAGTCCAAAGTCTCTCTGTGTTTACCATTGCTTAAGCAAGCAAAACATCAAGTTCAGTATCTCAGATGATGCAGAAATGAAATAGGAAAGAGAGGTGGAACTTGAGAGTTCAGATTGTCAGCCTGGATTAAGGATAATTTTTTGTTGCTTTAGAACTGTGACTATAGTTCAAGGTTTATTGAATTAAAACCCAAATATACTATGAGTAAAGCAGCAATGATAATACCTGCCATATAGGACTACATAAAGCACCTAACATGGTGGCTAATTTCAGACATACCTTATAGGCCTCCCTCAGTTCCCTAGGTGCTGTTACCTCTCAGATCTTCAGTACCATGGCCGGGGACACTGCTTGTGTCTACACTGCTCAGCTGACTGGGGCCGAGGAGTTGTCACTGAGCAGCCAGATGGAACAGCTACATGCTCCGTGTTTCTGACTTCTTTTGTCACTTTTGGACTTGGATGATACCACACAACAGAGGGCATGGGCAGTGAGCTGATGCCATCCAGAAGTATGGGGTAGGCTACTCCTATAGCACATATTTTGACCATTGGACATCAGGGGGTGGGGGAGAGTATAGAAGATAAATGCCTCTCCTCCAACCCTTTCCCCCTATAGTCTGCTCCTTGTCTGAGTTTCCCCATATATCGTATCTGAAGAAGTCCCATAGGGCTGACCTGAGCTCACTGGCAGAGCAGGCTGTGTTGTTCATGGCTTATTATGTTACCACAAGCAGCATGATAATGCATCACCTTGCCTCTCTTTCTATTTTTCTCTATCTTTTAAAACTTCCCCCCTCATTTTCCATACCCTAGAGTTGCACCTCTCAAAAGCATCAGTGCTCAATTCTTGTTTCAGATTCTTTTGTCTAGGGAAGCCAGGCTAAGATGTTGCTTAGCACATAGAAGTTGCTCATTAAATATCAATTTTAATTTTTTTCCTTCTCTGTTAATATTTTTATTTGACCTTGCCCAGTTCCAGGATAAACTTGAAGTTTAGTGTCTTAATTACCTCCATCCCCTGTCTTTTCTTCCTGAGATATTCTATCTCAGTACTGATTTCTCATGTTTCTCATTTGATCCTGAGAAACAATCAATCCCTTTGTCTGATGATTGGTTTCTAGGACTCTTGACTTGGTCTAAATCCAGACTGATAGAATGCTCCCGTGAAGGCTCTTAACTCAAAATTGTCCATGCACAGGAAGTTTATGGTTCATTTTTACTTGTATGTGATTTACTTTCTTCTGGGCATTTCTAGAATAGCCACCTGGGTTTGAGAACAGCATATAAATCAATATGCAAACTTTAGTGAAACTTCTTATGGTTTGTCAATGATATATTCATTGTTCGAGAAAACAGTAGAATTTTGAGTCATGCAAACTCTAGGTTATTTTTGTGGAAGAAAGTGTCAGTATGAGGAATGAGAGGATTTCTGTAGACCATAATTCCATTTCCTATGGTCAGAGATTTATAGCAACCCCTTTTAGTAGATCCTGTGTCTCGTTGTCAGTAGAAAAATGTAGATTTTGGATTTCCAACGTCAGGCTCCATCTTGAAAGTCATAGTTACTTCCAATTCCAGACCTGGCAGGTGACTAAAGTTGTTTTTCCACTCTGTTAGATCTGTGAAGATTGGGGTAGTTAGCACAGGCTTCATGGAGAAGTTAAAGCTTGAATTTCACGGTAAATATTGGTAGATTTTATATAAACCCATGTTTCTGGGTTTTCTTAAAACATACACATTTCTGTTCCTTCGTCTCAACTAATCAAAATTCTCATGGTTAAAGATACATTTCTAGTATCACCTTCTCCATGATACCTTTCCTCATCATCTTGTCTGGAAGTGGTCTCAACCTCATTTGATTTTCCACATGCTTTATTTATGTCTGCTTACATACAGTGTTTCTGGCAAACTTGTTTTTGTACTTGAACAACTGTGAGCATTGTGAGAGCAGGGGAGAAATCTCATGCATCTTTGTATCACTCCTTAGCACAGTGTTTAGTGTATGAGATGCTTAAAAATGCTTGTCGCATTGAAGTTTTTCTGTCCTTCATCTTATATATCTTGAATATTTACTGTGTGCCGAGAACTATGCTAAGCATTATGTAATTCAAATCAATTCTCCCTCTTTGGGCCTAGAAAAGATCAATAAAAGAAAAATTTCTAAATTATAGTCCTTAAAGGAGAACAATATTCATAACTTGGAATTTCACAAAGAATGCTTCAATTATAGATCAGTGATTGGTTTGAAGAGTTTTTTGTGGTTCTTTTAACCTCTGTGCCAGAAACACTTCTGCCCCAAGTCAGTTTTCTCCACTTCTCACCTTTGAGCCTTTCTTTGCTGCTGTCCTTGGAGGTTTCTCAGATTTCAGACCTTCCCAACTTTCTTTAATTTTCCAAGCGACTTAGATTTTATCTCCGTAAGTGCTGTAATTTGCGTGAATTTCAGGTGGGTATGGATATCTGCTCTATTTCCCATTTTGTTTTTTGTGGAGGGAAAATTTGTTTTGAGAATGAGTATATGTTTTACAACAATTAGTTGAGAGGTAGAAAGCTGCATTTCAAATTCAGTCCGAAATGTCACCTATTATTTAGATCAGTGTGGCCCAATAAAAATTTCTGCAGTGGTGAAAATGTTTTATAGCTGCACTGTTCAGTATAGTTGCCACTAGCCACTTGTGACTAATTGAGCACTTGCCTTACAGCTTGTGTGACTGAGGAACAGAGTTTTTATTTAATTTTAATTAATTCAAATTTAAATAGCTATATGTGGTTAATGGCTGCTCTACTGGACAGTGCAGATACAGACCAATGGCAGATATTATCTCACATATTTCTCTAAATAAAATGCCCTTGGATAAATTCTTCTGGGAAACACTACCTGTATTATATTATCTCCCTTTTGGAGATTCACAACGCACACAACATTGTAAAGGCTGTAAGAAGTCTCACTGCAAAAACAAAACAATCTGTTGATATTGCTTTAACCCAGAAATTTCTGATTTCATTTGACCATGGAATTTGCACTTCCCCTCCCTCACCCGTAATGTCTGTGACCAACTTGTGACCTCATTCTGTAGAACCCTCTCAGAAAAAGTCTCCTTCAGACCATCTTTCCCATCCAAAGCCTATGCTGCATCTTTAGCCAGATGCATTTCCTCCTCTATTTTAGTGGAAGCATAAGGATGACTTAAGGAGAGCCTTCTCTAAGCTTTGTAAAATCTGTTCCTAGGATATGGGGCATGACGTTTGCCCCACAGGCATGAAGCTGTGGAGACTCCGAAATCACCTTTTACAGAGGGGTGGTATGTTTTCTAGCTGTAGCTGTGGCTGAGCCTGGATCACATTTGGTCTGTGGAACTGAGATATGTCCTCAGTTTGACCTAAGCCACAGGTAGGTCTCCCTTTTCAGGGCTGATTAGAAACAATCCCTTATCCCCCACTGGAGTCACCGTTGTCATGTGTCTACCCCCTAACAATAATATGGGAAGGAATATGATAATGTTCAGTTGTCTTTTTCCCTTCCTCTTAATAGACCAGCTAGTGATGCTTCAGATGAAATTGGTCTGAAGGCTGAGAGCAGATCCATTATTGGGAGCATTTGCTTTAAATTATGAAATTCAGGAAGGCTTGTGGCAGAGAGGCGGCCAGTTCTGCCGCAAAAGGCACTCACTTGTCTGTTTCTTGCATTCTGTTAAATATTTCTTATTTCCTCAGAATACACCACAAGGACCATTTGACTGTCCCCTCTGGCTTCTGCATCTTGCTTCCAGCCTGAACAGACAGGTAATAACCATTCAGCAGGGCCATTACCTCTTCTAAAGACTATTATCAAAATGGTCATTATACATAATGGAGATTATTACAGGCAGCCTGAGAGATTTTTTAGATACATCTCTCAAGTAATAGGTGGCCTTTTTTAGCCGTATATATCTGTGGGGATAATACCAGGGCACAGAATACATGATAAATGGTGATTTTTTTTTTAGCAAAAAGTCTGTCAGCTTTTAGTGCATTAATTGGATTACAGATTTAAATTGTATTTATGCAGAAACTTAAATTTTAACTCTTGACAAATACACAGCATGGCAAGAACATTCCAAGAACAGGAGTTGAACTGTATAGAATGCATTGTTCATGTATATACTATGCAATCACATATGCAAGGATACCAACATTAATGAATTCTTTGAGAACAAACTCTTTTATAATGAAGTAACTGGTCTGTAGTCAGCCAATCAATAAGTATTTATAGAACTTGGGCTGCATGCCAGGCGCTGGAAATATGGCAATTAGAAAACGCAGAGGGAAGCTTAGCAGCTTAGAGTCTAGTGGCCTGTAAACGAACAAAGTCAAATGTTAACATTTTCTACCTCCAAGACAATAAGACCTCCTTGTATAGTTTCCATTTTTCCCCAATTATCTCATGGTAAATAGGTGCTGTCCTAGGTAAAATGTGAATTCTGCTATGAGATACACAGTTGGTTGCCAACTAGACAGCTTTTCTCCCTTAAAGCCATAACTCCATTATTGTTTGGTTGGTAAGATATCATTCCCAGGGAATAAATCATTACCAGGCTAAGCCAGTCAAATGTAATAGGTTTAATATGGGATTCTTGGCATCTCAGTGCTGAGTAAACACCCAAGAACAAAAGTAATAGATGGCTAACGATGTATCACTCCAAAGCGGGGTGAGGGTTACTGCTAAGTCGCTACAGCCCAATTTGCAAAGGAGGTATCAAAAAGTTTGTAAACTCTCACCCAACATTTCTTTTTGAGCAAAAAAGGATTGAGATTAAAGTGAAAAGAGAGAGAGAGTACTTTTTGGAAAAACTTTTGGAGGATCTGTGGCATTTTGTTTACTCATGGTGGGGGGAACTTGCCCCTCACCTTACATCAAGGGAGAGGGACTTGAAGGGAGCACAGATATCTTGTTATTGGTACCCCTGAGGTTGAAAGAGCAGAAGGGACTGGGACTTGACCCTTGTCTGAGAAATTGAAAGGCCAAGGACTTTGCCTAGCAAGCTACTTTGACAGCCAAGCAGGGAAAGATGGCATGGTGGCAATGTGTGGCACTAACGGATTTTCTGGTGCCAGTGATGCATGAGTGTTTTGCCTGAGCTAGATGGAATCATTCAGGAGAAGGGGCTGAACTGCTCTGGAATGAACATATAGGGGCTTTGCCCAAGAGGGCCACCTGGAAAGGCAGTGGAACCCTAAGAGAGAGTCTCTGTAGAGAAAACCCTGAAAACCAGGTGATGAGGGGCAGTTTTTATGGCCAGATGGAGGAGACATTGCATTCGCGGTGCCTCAAAGATGTCAGTATTAGGAATTTCCTTTGCACACATTTTATGCAGCTCTTCTGTGTCTTTTTAGTTGAAAGCTTCCTATTTGATACATTTGCTAAAATAATTTCCTGTTCCCAGTCTTCTCTCTCTGGGCCTTCCTTCTCTGAGAGGTTAATCTCTACTTGGATGTCCTGTACAGTCAAGTCTCTGCACTCCTCAAACCCCCATTAAAGAGGGAAGAATCTGCAGTTGGTCATTATTTTTCCCATATGTTACTTTTTAAATGTCTACCCCCACCAATCTTTCTGGTGATAATAAACAGATTTACCAGATTTTCCTTCTGTTAAGCTGTGAGCAGCCACCCTTAATCACTTTCAGTCAGTAGAGTTGACCCTACCCACAATTCTAAGGGTAGGCACATGTCTCAAAACTTGACGATTGGTGTATTCAACATTTTAACACAATGATTAGTTCGGAGATGTGATGTGAGCTTGTCTGAGGGATTTTGCTGGGATTTGGAAGAGGCACCTTCTTTTTGCCAAGATTGCTAAGCAGGTAGGTTGTAAATGAGAAGTTACTGGTGGTTTCCATGCTCCTTGTAAGCTTACCTCAGTAGAAACAGAGCCAAGAGATAAGCCAGAGAGATTTGTAGTGACACCATTTGAGCATCTGTATCCAAACATGTCCGAAATTATACTTATTCTACTTATGAGAATGAATAAATGCCTCCCCACCCCAAACCATTTTGTATTGGATTTTGCCATTTGTTTCAAATAAACCTAACCAATACATATTTATACTATGGTTAAGTTCCTCTAACAGGAGCTAAAAAATTTTTCCCCACCCCACTTTTTAACTAGGGAAAGTTTCAAACATACAGAAAAGGAAAAGAGTAGCAAAATGGATTTTAATATATTCACCTAGATTTCAGCAATTAGCTCTGTATTTCCTGTACCACTGGAAAGTATATATCAGACATCATGACACAATATCCTAAATATTTCTACATATATATCCTAACAATAAAGAATTCTGCTACATAAACACAATGACATCATCACACATAAGAAAATTAAAAATAATTCAACACATTCTAATATTCAGTCCATATTTAAACTTCTCCACTTTTCCCAAGTATACCTTTTATAGATTTTTTTTTTTTTTTTTTTTTTTACAAAATGAGGTCCCGGGCTTCCCTGGTGGCACAGTGGTTGGGAGTCCGCCTGCTGATGCAGGGGATGTGGGTTCGTGCCCTGGTCTGGGAAGATCTGACATGCTGCGGAGCGGCTGGGCCCGTGAGCCATGGCCGCTGAGCCTGCGCGTCCGGAGCCTGTGCTCCGCAATGGGAGAGGCCACAATAGTGAGAGGCCCACGTACCGCAAAAAAAAAAAAAAAAAAAGAGGTCCCAATCAAGTTACATACATTGACTTGATTATTAAATCTCTTTAGTCTAGAACCGTTTCCCATTAAAAAAAAAGACGTGGACTTTTGAAGAGTCCAGGCCAGTAGTAGTAAGGTTGCCCCTTATTCTGAATTTGCCTGATTTTAAAAAATATGCTCTCATTTAACTGGTTCCTTTGACTTGTGAAATTCTAGTGTATTGAAGTTATGTCTAGTGGCTTGATTTTATTCAGGTTATTTTATTCAGTAATTTTTTGTTTTTTTGCAAGGATACTTCATAGGGATGTTATAGGTGACATTGTAGTACAGTGAGAGACACATAAGGTCAGGTTGCTTAATATTAGTGATGCTAAGCTTGACCATTTGCTTGAGATGGTGATTGCCAGGTCTCTTATTATATAGGTACTATTTTCCCTTTATTCTTAGTAAGTAATCTGTGTGGTAGTGAGGTGATACTTTAGCACCTTGAAATTCTAAAGTACTTCCACATTTGTTGGCCTTCTCCTGTAGAGTTTTCTTTTCTCCTTCCCTCCCTTCCTTTCTTTTCCCTTTCACCCATTTTAGAGTAGGTGTGATGTTAATAAATTTGCTTAGTTTTTTGTTTTTCTTAGAATGTCCTTATTTTTACCTCACGTGTGAAGGATATTTTCAATGTTTTTAAATTTCAAGGTTGGCAGTTCTTTTCTTTCAGAACTTTAAAGATGCCACCATTTCATTATCTTCTGGCTTGTATTATTTCTGTTGAGAAGTCAGCTGTCAATCTTATTGTTGCTGCTTAGAAGGTAAAGTGTCTTTTATCTTTGACTGCTTTTAAGATCCTTTTTTTTTTTGGTTGTTCTTTATTTTTAAATTGTTTTAGTATGATATTCATAGATCTAGTTCTAGTTGTATTATAAGGCATGGCAAGAATTGTGGATGTCTCAACCTGGATTTGTTGAAATCCCACCATGCCAGTCTTCCTTTTGACTCATCTTGCTATCAGTTTCTATATTCTTGGCACTCTCTGACTGAAAATAACAAAAGCTCATCAAATATCTTAAATAAAAGATGGAAACTATTTTAAAGATCATCTTGTAATACAGGTTGCATCTGGTCCTCAGTAACAAAGTGAAATCGGAAATGTGAATGCTAGATAAGACTTTGTCTTATCTTTCCATGCATCTACCACTTTTCCTTCTTGTTTTCAAATTTTCTCTTTTTTATTTTACTAAAAACTTGCAACTACCCAATATACATAGCAAAAAATAATTTCTTATGGCTCCTAAGTTTATATCTTGTTCATTTAAGAAAACAGCCAAACCATGTTGATTATATTGTATGCTTAATTCCAATTTCCCTGGGAAGAAATTCATTGTCCTAGAGGGATAAAGGACCCAACTCAGGTACAAACTGTCTCAACCCGGGCCAGCCAGGCAATGTTACATTTTAAGGCCATGCCTTCTGAGATGCCAATGCTGTAAGCATATTATTGACAGTATTTTATGTAACAGTAAATAATACCTTTATACCATTTTCCTGCTACCTGATATTGTAGAAGGTAACCCTCTGGTTCTTTCATTGTTTTGCTTTTGGTTAGCAGAGTTACTGACAAAAAAGCATATCACAGAAATGAATCCTTCATTAAGAAAAGAATGATTCTACATAGATTTGATATCTCAGAGCAATTTATTTGGCATCATTTATATAAAAACTAAGTATATGCTTAAAATGCAACAATTTCTTAGATGGTATTAAAGCTGAAAGTTTTTTTTCCTTTTTAAAAATTAATTTTATTGAAGTATAGTTGATTTACAATGTTGTGTTAATTCCTGCTGTATGGCACAGTGATTCAGTTACACACATATACACATTCTTTTCCATTATGGTTTATTACAGGATATTGAATCTAGTTCCCTGAGCTAGACAGAACCTTGTTGTTTATCCATTCTATAGATAATAGTTTCCATCTGCTAATCCTAAACTCCCATTCCATCCCTTCCCCACCCCTCCTCCCCCTTGGCAACCACAGATCTGTTCTTTATGTCTGTGAGGCTGTTTCTGTTTTGTAAATAAGTTCATTTGTGTCATATTTTATATTCCACATATCAGTGATATCATATGGTATTTGTCTTTCTCTTTCTGACTTACTTCGCTTAGTATGTTAATTTCTAGGTCCATCCATGTTGCTGCAAATGGCATTATTTTGTTCTTTTTATGGCCGAGTAGTATTCCATTGTATATATACACATATCTCCTTTATCCATTCATCTGTCAATGGACATTTAAGTTGTTTCCAAGTCTTGGCTATTGCGAATAGTGCTACTATGAACATAGGGGAGCATGTATCTTTTTGAACTATAGTTTTGTCTAGATAGATGCCCAGGAGTGGGATTGCTGGATCATATGGCAACTCTATTTTTAGTTTTTTGAAGAACCTCCCTATTGTTTTCCATAGTGGCTGCACCAATTTATATTCCCATCAGCAGTGTAGGAGGGTCTCCTTTTCTCCACACCCTCTCCAGCATTTGTTATTTGTAGACTTTAATAATGGCCCTTCTGACCTGTGTGAGGTGGTACCTCATTGTAGTTTTGATTTGCATTTCTCTAATAATTGAAGCTGGAATTTTTAATTTACTTCAGGATACAGAAATATAAAAATACACCTGATTTAAAAACTGTATTTCACCTTTTTTTCTTTTGTTTACTTTTTTTCCCTGTATACGCTTAAACTCTTTATATGTATCTTTTTAGAAAGTCTGACATGTAAAGAAATTTCCCTTTGCTGAAATTTAAGGGAATATGCAGTTTTGTTCCCAGATAACTTAAGTAGCCAACAATAGCAATAAACAGCATCAGATACTTCCCTTAAAGAATTTTGTATTCCTATTCCTAACACTGGGGAATTCCGTATGAAGTTATAGTTAGTTTTTGCTAAGAGAAGTACTTCGGTTTTTGAGACTAGGCTTTCGACAAACTTGTGAATTCATCACATTTCAAGAAAAATTGCATACGAAGATGTGATTGTTATAATTGGAAAAGAGGGTCATCATAGTTCAGCTTTGTCCAAGGATAGTGATATAGTCAACAACATCTGCGAGAAGCTATGTTACTGAACAGCCTGCTGATAATAACCTATTCCCTAAAGAGTCTTTTCTGGCTTATGATTTTCAGTTATAATAATGTGTGTTGGCATGTCCTAATGAACTTGGTGAGGCATGTTCAGATGGCCCAATCTTGTTGGCTTCCCAACAGCTGCTCAAAGATGCTGAGGGGCTGGCCTGGTTTTGTTTCCCAGGCTCCCTGAATACCACTCATCAAGGCCACATTCACCAAGCATTATGAATGGTGCATTGCTCATCTGATAAGGTTAGAAAACAAGATGGCTGGACCCAGTCCCCCCCTCTATGGGCTCCTGGGCTGATAGGCTTCAAGCTCACTGCAGCATAGGGCATCTGTGGTGGGTGTGGCCTCATTTCAAATAAGAGTTACTGATGTTGTTGTGACATTCTCCAGTCTGCATGGATTCTGTTTCAGTGTAACCCTTTATAAGGATTAGATTTTGTTATTTGTTAAGTACTCTGTAGCAGCGTTCAAAGATCAAAAGGAATGAGGTTGGTGTATTAGTTTCCTAGGGCTGCCATAACAAATTACCACTAATACTTGGTGGCTTATTCTTTCACAGTTCTGGAGGTTAGAAGTCCAAAAATCAAGATGTTGGCAATGTTGGTTCCTTCTGGAGGCTTTGAGAGAGAATCTGTTCCATGTCTTTTTCCTAGCGTCTGGTAGTTGCTGGCAATCCTTGGTATCCTTCGGCTTGTAGCTGCATCACTGCACTCTCTTCTTCCATCATCCCATGACCTTCTCTGTTTGTCTCTGTCCCTCTCTCTGTGTGTCTATCCAATGTAACTTCATCTTAACATTGTAATTGTATCTGCAAAAACCCTGTTTCAATTAAGGTCACTTTCACATGTGCTGGGGGTTAGGATTTGAACATATCTTTTGGGGGGACTCGATTCAACCCGTTACAGTTGGTTTCTGCTCTACAGCCCTGTTTTTTTTTTTTTTTTTTTTTTTTTTTTTTTTTTTGCGGTACGCGGGCCTCTCACTGCTGTGGTCTCTCCCGTTGCGGAGCACAGGCTCCGGATGCACAGGCTCAGCGGCCATGGCTCACAGGCCTAGCCACTCCGCGGCATGTGGGATCTTCCCGGACCGGGGCACAAACCCGTGTCCCCTGCATCGGCAGGCGGACTCCCAACCACTGCGCCACCAGGGAAGCCCTCTACAGCCCTGTTTAACTCATATGACTTCTTTCTTCCCCTGTTTCTTCACTAAAATCCCAGTTCTGCTTTCTCAAGAGATTTCTTCAGTAGAATTGTTTATTGAATGGAACTTTAAAAGATGTTATCACCAGTCAACAAGAACTATCTTGGTTAATAAAAACTAATGATATCAGTTTATTCCAACACTTGCACGAGGTAGCTAGATTAAGATATTGGGGAAAAATCATCTAAGACAATCTTGACTGGGTAACCTTTGATATTTCCATTGGACAGTGTTCTCAGCTATTTGATATGTTGAAATTTGATTTAAGAAACAGGTCTTTGATCTCTACTAAAAGCAAACAACAGTGTTAAGATCTGAGGATAATTAAACAGGTAAGATATACATCTTGATTTCAACCTATTGGTGGTACAGAACCATAGGTAACTCTTTTTGAATTATTTTAAAATTGATTTATAAAATCATGACCCAGATTAACCATACTATTTTCTGAGCTAGTCCCGCTAAGAGAAAATTAGCTTGGCCTCTGTTTCAGTAGTTAAGCCTCTGAGACATCTCTGTTGTAAGCTTAGTTTGTAAGCATCCAGCGTGGATCAGAGTTTTCACTACCCCTCTTTCTTTTGCAACTTAATCTTTGTCTTTCAGCATGATATTCCCTAAGTTAGTTTCATAATTCCTTTATTTTTAGTTGGGGCACCGGATTCTCAGTCTTGTAAGGATTACCTTCCCATAGAAAAATGCCAGTCCAATAAAAAAAAAAAGAGATCCCATAGAAAAATGCCAGTCCAATTAAAAAAAAGAGATCCCCTCTGTACCATTACATGTGTACTTGACTTTTAGCTCCTTTGCTGACACATTTATTTACTCTTTTTACTAGCACTATGGCTAGTGTCCTTAAACCTGACCAACATAGAACTGTTACTATGGAAGTGAAGTGTGTGTGTGTGTGTGTGTGTGTAAAGAACTGAAATTCCTTACTTTAAAATCCACATTAAAACAAAACAAAACTAAGACAAAGTGAAAACAGATTATAGATCCAGAGAACAAAGTGGATGGTCTCCAGGGTGGAGGTAGGTGGAGGGCACAAAATAGATGAAGGAAATTAAGAAGTACAAACCTCTAGTTATAAAATAAAGTAAACCATGGGGGGATGTAATATATAGCATAAGGAATATGTTCAATAATATTGTGATAACTTTGTATGGGGACAGATGGTTCCTAGTCTTATTGTGATCATAATATGTGCAAATGTCAAATCACTCACTATGTAGTACACTTGAAACAAACATAATATTATGTTGAGAATATTATGGTCTCTCAGTTTTTGGTGATCTGAGAATATACCCCAGTTAGATGCTGTTTCTTCAGCCTGTATCCTTGAATGAGACATGTGAAGTAGCCTACTTGCTCCAGGGAGCCACTGGATCATTTATTATCACACAGATTCTGTGGGTCCGGAATCTGGGCATCATTTAGTGGGATTCCCTGGTTCAAGATCTCTTGCAAAGTTGTATTCCAGGTGTTGGCCAGGCCTGCAGATTTCTCAAGGCTCAAGTGGGGAAACATCTACTTCCAAACAGAGTTTCATGGTTGTTAGCAAGATTCAGTTCCTTAAGGGCTGTTAGATGGAGGGTCTCAGTTCCTCAGCTGGCTGTTGGCTGGTGGCCTCCCTCAGTTCCCTGCTACGTGGACCTCTCTGTTGGGCAGGTTGCAAGATGACAGCTTGCTTCATCAGAGTGAGAAAGTGCGAAAAGGCAGAGAGAGAGAGAGAGTGTGTGGGAGAAAGAAGGAAGTCATAGTCTTACATACCATAATCCAGAAAGTGATACCCCATTGCTTTTGCCATTCCTCCTCATTAGAAGCAAGTCCCTTGGTTTAGCGCATACATGAGGGGAAGGAATTACACAGGGACATTAATATGAGAAGGTAGAGGTCACTGAGAGCCATTTTGGAAGCTTCCTACTACACATGGTTTACAGACTTGATTAGAAGGCTGGAAACCAATTTGGACCTTTACTGGAACCACAGGAGTCAGGAGGAAGGATATTCAGATACTACTGATGACCACTAGGCATATTTTTACAGAATTCGAAAATCCTTCCTATTTCTAAGACAGATTGAATGAATGGGTTGTTCCACCTAAGAGAGATTGAATGAATGGGTTGTTCCACCTAAGATTCATGCAGGACAGATTTATGAGTAATTTCACTGAGTTGTTTTCTGAATTGGGTCATACTTATTGTTTGCTTTGGACTTCATCAGGATAACTATTGTACATAAAGAACAGTCCTAAAATATGTTTTCAATAGTGTACTAAAGTTCTTTTAATTACCTAATGCTTTTTTTTTTAAAAGTAACTCCCAAATATTCTACTTAATGAATCAGTGGAAAAACTAGTCAAAGGGATTATTTGATAATAGATAGACTTACCAAATTGTTATCTTTCCAAGTCTTGAACATTATATTACGGACTTTCTTAGTATTTGTGACTAATCATTCACTTTGGTGGGTGGGAATCGATATTGCTGGGCCCTTTCATAACCTCCATTACTGCTGCCATGGCCACTTTGATCATGAGCCCATTGGGAGTGACAGGAGTAGCTAGTGAAAGAAGCCAGTGGTAATTCACAGAACAGATCATTCTGTCAACCCGATTATTAAAATCCTTTTCTGCTGAGGTCATCCTTTGGTAAGCATTAATATGGGACACAAATATTTTCTTACTTTGTGTCTATTTGGAGAGGTCTATCCATATACCTTGTGTGTGCTATAGTTTTCCATAGTAACTGTGACAAATTACCACAAACTTAATGGCTTAAATGGTACAAATTTATTATCTTACAGTTTTGGAGGTCCAGAGTCTGAAATGGGTCTCAGTGGGCTAACGTCAAAGTGTTAGCAGGGCTGAGTTCCTTTCTGGGGGCCCGAGAGGAGCATCCATTTCCTTGCCTTTTCCAGCTTCTAGGGGCTGCTCATATTCTTTGTACTTTTAACCCCATCTTGGCTTCTGCTTCTCGGAGGACCTGGACTCACACAGCTTATCTTCCTTACTGTCTGGTCGAATGTCCACTCCTACATGGTCTTCTCTGACAAATTTCACTACTGTAGCCCCCTTCCTGGTTGTCTGTTAGCAATTCATTTTTTATTTCCTTTATAGCAATGATCACAGTGCTTACATACTTGTTTGTTTATTTGGTTAATAACTTATTGCCTGTTTTCTCTCCTGGAATGTAATCCTCCTTTGGGCAGGGACATGATCAGCCCCAGCACTTAGCTGCATTCCTGGTACATCGTATGTGCTTAATAGATACTGTTCAATGAATCAATGGATTCAGATTTTCTAACACGGGGCTGGGAGGTGTGGAGGAGGGCAAGACTAAACTAGATACTACTGAGTAGCTGAAGGCAGTCTCTTGGGACAACCAGGTAAGAGATATGTCCCTACCTGTTTACTGTTTGTCCACATTTCTCTGGAGCAGCCCCATTTCTGTCAACTAAGTGCAATCACCCTTCCCCAGATGTTTGTTCTGAAAAATGATGGCCAAAGTGATGTACAAAAGGGGATCAGAGAGAAAGATAAATACTGTATGATCTCTCTCATATGTGGAATCTAAAACTAAATAATTTAAAAATCAAGCTCATAGATGCAGAGAACAGATTGGTGATTAACAGAGTCGAGGGGTGGGGGATGGGAGAAATGGGTGAACTGTTTTCATTTTTTAGTTTAAATAAATTGCATTAAAAATTATATAGACTCGTAATTATTGACAAAGAAAGGTATTCCGCAGGGAATTGTTAAGAGAAATATGATGAAAGTATTTTTCATAGTATAATTACTTTTAAAAGACTGTTTTATTTATATATATAAATTCAAAACGATTTACACTAAAATATCAACAGGCGAATGAACACAGGATAATTGTTTTTTCTATTTTTTTAAAGTTTTTGAAGTCTTATTATGTACATATAGTACTTTATATACCAAAAAATTAATTTTTGTCATTGCTTACATCCACTGGGGTCCATATAGAATTTAGAATTTCTGTATTTGAAACCCTGTTCTTAGAAGGTGATTAGAGAAACTTATTATTTTCTTTTCGCACATGTTTAAGTAGTAGCTGTTTCACCCTAAGAAATATTTATTTTATTATGATTCAACACCCAAAATAAGTAAAGGAGAGGAGGTAGTATGGAAAGCTTAGATTCATAACTTTATGAAACCTAAAAGCTGCACTATTCTCTTCTATCCTGAAAAAAAAAAAAGCCATCAGAGACTCGAAGGCTAGCTTTGTTTTGTGTGTGTGTGTGTGTGTGTGTGTGTGTGTGTGTGTTTTAATTTATTTTACTTATTTATTTTTGGCTGCTTTGGGTCTTCGTTGCTGCGAGCAGGTTTTTCTCTAGTTGTGGCAAGCAGGGGCTACTCTTGGTTGCGCACGGGCTTCTCATTGCGGTGGCTTCTTTTGTTGTGGAGCACGGGCTCTAGGCGCACGGGCTTCAGTAGTTGTGGCGTGAAGGCTTAGTAGTTGTGGCTCGTGGGCTCTAGAGCGCAGGCTCAGTAGTTGTGGTGCACGGGCTTAGTTGCTCCGCGGCATGTGGGATCTTCCCGGACTAGGGCTCGAACCTGTGTTCCACTGCGCCACCAGGGAAGTCCTGCAAGCTTTGTTTTAATTTACCGTGGTGCTACAGTCTGTCCCAGCCCTTTTCCCTCCCTCACGATGTGGGGGAAAAGTCTGGGGGCTTCATTTCCTCCATTGACGAGGGCAGATACAGAATTAGGTTTAGGGAACAGTTTGTTGCTATGTGTTCTTCAGTGACGATTTTAGTGGTAGTGGTGTGCACCATGTTTAAAGAGTCTCTAGCAAAATTTTAACCAGAGGACTTAAAAAAAAAAATTCCTTCTCACCTTAAATGGTGAAGCACAACACAACAAGAGGATTTGGCATTTTGGCCTCAGAAAATGTGGGATTTAGGGGTGAGGGTGGTGGCTAATTAGTCCTGGAATTTAATTCTCATGTCTGGTCATATTGGAAGTTATATGACAACTGGCTGAAGAATGAAAAACTACTCCTGAGTGCTCCAAAATTGTGCCAGTCTTGAGGAAAGTTGACCGAACTTAATCAGAAGTTTTCCCCATGTTGGGATCTGAGGCTACAAATCACCCCACTTTGTGGCTCTCAGATAGATGAATTTGTGTGCTGTGATTAGCCAATAATGGATCCCACTTTTGTCTTAGATTCTCCTAGTGTGATATTTTTCCCTCAGGCAGATTCTCAAAGGCAATAGCCTATTAGCTACCCATTCTTCGGGTCAAAAATTATCACTTTAATGTGGTGTGTGTGTGTGTGTGTGTGTGTGTGCGCGCGCGCGCACGTGTGTGCGCACATGTGGGTACAGGTGTACACAGAAATGATTACATTTGCTCTTATTTGGTATGTCTATTTAACCCAAGCCTATAAAATTTAATAAAAAGTCAACAGAGGTCCACATATACAAATCAAGACCAAGCTATACAAAGCAGAGAACTGACAGAGAAATGCACTATTAGCCGAGAAATGCAATAGAAAAGAAACTACCCCTTTGCAAGGGGTCCAGGTTAGAATGGTAAAAATTAATAAAAGGCAGTATTACCCTGCCCTAACTATAAGGGTGGGGAAAGAAAGAAAGAAAACCTGCCAGGTATTTGTGAAAGTAAAAGTTCCCCTTTCTTTTAAGACACAATAGCTTGTGTAAGTTTGTCACATGTATCTGTTGCTCTCACCTCTTACTCTGTGCTGAAGTGCTCACCAGAGCATTCATGGGAGCAATTCTCCCTCCCACCCCTGACACCTGCCACAGAGAATGCTGCATTATTCATCAGGAGCTAATGGCAGGTGATGAGATCTTTTCACGCTACATCCCTCGCAGTAGGTGTTTATCACTCTCTTCACCCGCAGCCCTGCCATTACTGAAGGGCCAAAAGAACCCTACACACTCGTTTGAAAGGTAATGGGAAACGTGCTCAGCTTTCTGGGCTCACAAGTGCAGATGAAGGTTATCACCAGGGCAGCTGTGAAGCCCAGGGCGAGAGGAAGGTGGTCACTCTAAAGCGAACAGCTTAATTTTGGAAATCCATACAAATCATGTCAGAGCCATGATAATCCATCTTCTTTAGCTTCCAGCATTTCAGCAGTCATTGCACTGTAATAATTTCCCCCGATTCACCTGTGATCTCTATAAATAACCGGAGTGAGGGAGGAAAGGAGAGGAGGAAAGAGATGGGTCTGGCTTAGCGTCTGATGAGCATGGCAGCGAGGAATTTATCTCTGTCTAGTAAGCAAGATGTGGTCTCCTCCAAGGGTGGGCGGGGTTGTGGCCACACGCCAGAAGCTAGCAGTGGGGGCAGTTCTGCGACCCCAGCTCAGTGCTCTGGTGTCATTTGAAACCAACTTGACAAGAGAGGTAGTGGTTCCTTCCAGTGATTTATCTGAAGGCTTGTGACAAAAAAATTATGGAGCAGTGCTGTAGCAGCACGTGGGAGGAATCATAGAAGGGGGACTGTTTTATTCTCAAGTACTTAATTCCTTCCGGGAGCACGAGTTAGCAGAGATTTCTTGGCCCTACTATATATGCCACCAATAACCACCCCTGATTGTAACATTTTTATTCATTTTTTTTGTTTCTCGTTAAGTTTTTTTGGTTTGTGTTTTTTGTCTTTTTGAGGACTTTGGGTGTGTAGTCTGGGTTACAGGGAGGTTAAGCAAAAGAATCTGGGTACAAAAAAGCCAAAGTGGTCAAGATAACCTGGCAGGGAGGCAATTGAATTTTTGTTTTCCCAGATCACTTGTGCTGACTTCACTGCTCCTCCAGGATGGGTGCTATTTCTTAATCTAGGGTGTCCTCTTGGTTTCTTCCTTTCACATCATAGGCAGTGTGGTGTAATGGAGGCCAGACGGAATGGATTTAAGGTGGGAAAGACTTAGGTTTGTCATAGATCAACTATTTAGTAGTGGTGGGAATTTATTTAAACTTTGTGAGCCTTGCTTTTATTAACAGTATAATGGGTGTAATATCAAGTCTAGGGTTACTTTGAAAGCTAAATGACAAGCATTCAATAAATGCTTAACAACTGCTAACTCCTTCCATTCTTTTGAACTTAAGGTGACTTTATCTTTTCTTTTACCTGGCCAAAGTAAATGTCTTTATAGATAGGTTGACAGATCTTTTTCCATGAACTGGGCAAGTTCAAACTCTCTAGTAAGTGTTTCATATTGGCTCTTGGTCAACGGGTTAGTGGCTAAATACACTGATATATAGCCGTATCATGGCACATTATTTAGGAGTAAGGGGCAAACAATTGATGCAACAACTTGGATGGATATCTGTGGGGATTATGTTGAGTGAAAAAAGCCAATCTGAAGAGGTAACATACTACATGATTCTGTTTATATAACATTTTTGACATGACAATATGATAGAAATAGAGAACAAATTAGTGGTCACCGGAAGTTAGGTATAAGGGAGGAGAGAGGCAGGGAGGTGAGTGTAATTATATAAAGGGTAACACGAGGGATCCTTTCGGTGGTGGAATGTTCTGTGTATGGACAGTGGTGGCGGATCCATGAACCTATATCTGTGATAAAATTGCATAGAACTAAATACACACACACACACACACACACACACACACAGACACACACACGCAGGAGTGCAACTAAAACTGAATATTGGTAAATTGTATCAGTGTTAATAGTTTGGTTGTGATATTGTACTATAGTTTTGTAGTATGTTACCATTGGGGGAAACTGGGTAAAGGAGGTGGGAAATCTGTTATTTCCTACAACTGCATGTGAGTCTGCAGATATCTCAAAAAAGTTTGGGGCTTCCCTGGTGGCGCAGTGGTTAAGAATCTGCCTGCCAATGCAGGGTACATAGGTTTGCGCCCTGGTCCGGGAAGATCCCACATGCCGCAGAGCAACAAAGCCTGTGCACCACAACTACTGAGCCTGCGCTCTAGAGCTCGTGAGCCACAACTACTGATCCCTCATGACACAACTACTGAAGCCCGCGCTCCACAACAAGAGAAGCCACCGCAATGAGAAACCCGAGCACTGCAATGAAGAGCAGCCCCCTCTCGTCGCAACTAGAGAAAGCCCATGCGCAGCAACGAAGACCCAACGTAGCCAAAAATAAATAAATAAATTTTTTAAAAAGTTTAAAAAACATATAAAAAATGGCCTTTGGTCTTTCAATAGTAACCATATCCAGGTATAAATATAATTATCACTCAATTGGTAATATGACCATAAGGGTCATATTCATTTGGTCTGATAATATCTAAAAAAATTTCCTGAAGAAATAATAAAAAAAGATACATATACTTATGTCCAAAGATTTTCATTACAGCATTGTTTAGAGCTGTGACATGCTAACAGCAACTTAAATTTCTAACTTAGTAATGCTTATTGAGTATTTCTAAGATGGGATAAAAACCTTATGTTAAAATAGTGTTTTAATGCACTAACCATTGACTGCATGCCACAGATGAGGGATTTTTCTTACCTACACCATCTCCCCCTATATTTTCACTCTTCTTCCAATTTTTGTTACTGTTCTTCATTATGTTTTTCAATTTATATATTGTTTTGTTAATTATATTTTTTATCCTTTTATTGGGCACTATTGTAAAGTAATTTGTTTCATTTTTTAATCCACCACATTTACAATTCCTTTGAATCCTCCACTTTTTTCAGCTTTACTGAGCTATAATTGACAAATAAAATAATCCCCCATTTTTTAAGATCAAAATATTTCAGCCCCTCCATTCTCCACCCCATATCTCTAATGCTGTCAGTTAAGCCATTGCTTTTCCATTGTCAAGGTTTACAATATGTGTCTATAATTAAGTCTTCTATAATTTCTCTCTAGGTTAATTCTGCACATTGAAAACCACTAAATAGGATTTCTATTATTTCTATTCATAATCATATTATGATTATGTAAATATTTTGTAGTTCAGAACCAGTTAGCATAATTCCATTCATAGAGAAAGAGATGACACCCTATGCCACTAAAACAGTGTTGCTTGAAGGAGAAAATTCCTCCCAAGGTCAAATGAATTTTCATCTTTTCCTACTATCAGTTGCTTAAAATCTTACCATGTGTTTTTGATTGTAGCATATGTAGACCATTCCTTTCTTGAGAATATTCTGTTTTACCTAGAATTTCTAATTGCCTTGATATGCTTATGCTTTCTTTACTATGTTACCAAGCTTATCCAATTTATTTATTTATTTATTTATTTTTGCGGTACGCGGGCCTCTCACTGTTGTGGCCTCTCCCATTGCGGAGCACAGGCAACGGACGCGCAGGCTCAGCGGCCATGGCTCACAGGCCTAGCCGCTCAGCGGCATGTGGGATCTTCCCGGACCGGGGCACAAACCCATGTCCCTGCATCGGCAGGCGGACTTTCAACCATTGCGCCACCAGGGAAGCTAACTTTTTTTTTTTCCAATTTCTTAATCATATTATTTATTGAATGCTGAATTTTAAATAGATTGCTTTCTAAGCCTGCTTCAAAGCAGTTACCATGAGCTTTGTTTTAATTGTTAGCTTTTTTTTTCTCTTGTACTTCTTATTCATTACGCCACAACTTCACTCCACTGTATCTCCCCCTCTTCCAAGAAGGTGAATGGGAGGTAAGCTTTTCTTCATTCTTGCAGGAATAACGGATTAATTGAAAAGTCTCAGTTTAGTGGGTAGATGCATACAATGGATTTGTGTTTTGCTCATTAATGCTTTGTCAAAATTCCTTTTTCCACCCCTGGATGGAGTCTTGGAGAGCTTCCATAGCTCTCTGGTGACTTATGGTTGAAAACTGTCTAGTGCCTTCTCAGATCTTCCATCTCATCTTCTCCCCCTTATCCAGCAAGGCTTAGGTTTTGTAGTCCTCACTTGTGCCCTATCTGATCCAGCCCTTTATGCTGGACTTCCTCTTCACTTTTATGGGCCCAACCCTCTGATCTTCCCCCAACTTCTGTCTTGTTTCAGAAAAATTACAGATGCTAAGTGGCTACAGCAGAGGCTCTTGCTGATGATGGGGAAGGGATAACAGTACCCTAGCCACCTCAAAAATCCCATCATTTGAGCAGAGTGACAACCATCCATCCATTTCCTGGTGTATCTGGGTTTTGAAGTTCTAAACCAGATAGTCTATGGGGAAGAAATAAAATCTCCTCCAATTCCTGCCTGTCATTTCTAGGACTGGCAAGTCTACTTTACTTCTGTGAGTCTAGGTCAGCCCCCAGTGGAGATTTTCAATTCATTGCTATTAATAAGTGAGATTTCTTCTAAGATCCTGGCAGTAGTCTGAGGCTCCATTTTAATTTTGATGTGATCATGAGATCTTTATATTTTTCTACTTTAAAAAGATATTTTAATGGTAAATTGTGAGAAAAAACTTAGACAGCTAACCAAATTCCATTATAAAATCAGAACATATACACATTTGTGTATGGATATAAATAAACAGAATGTCTCAGGTAACTATACTTTGGACAAATCTATTAGTTCCTCCTTACATAGCTAATTTGAAGTATAATATTTTAATGTTTCTTCCAATGCCTTCACTCTAGATGTAATAGAGCAATGATACCAACATTTTATAATTAATAGTTTGTCACGCCTTGTTTTTTAGAGCAAAGGTTGGCTAAACCATATTTCTTCATTAAATTTCTCAGTCTGACCTTCTGGCATGTTTGGTTGTAGTGAATTATAACTCTATTTTGCAGATTAAAAAGAAATATGACAAGACGTTTTGAAAAGGTTAGGTAAAGAAGGATATGAACGTAAATGATTAAGGAATAGAAGTGTTTAAAATGTTAAGTATGTAGAAACATCCCATTTTATCAAGTGATCAGATTTTTAGCAATCTCTACTTCTAGAAAACAGTCTCAAACCTGGAAGTAAACAGAAAACTGTTATTCAAACCTTTAGACCTATTACCACAGTTGTTGAATTATGTTCAAGAGCAGTTGCTTCAAAGGACAGAAATTTGAGAGTGGTTTAAAAAAATTTCAAACTTTGTTTAAAAGTTTTGGCTTTGAAGAAGATGCTAATTAAGTAGCAGGGAAGGTACTAAGGGTGTGGGCTCTGGCATCAGGCAGAGACGATTTGGAATCCTGGATTCTGCCTGTTCCTAGTTATCTGATAAGGTACTTCTCACTTCTAGACCTTAGTTCCATGTGCATGTTGGACATAACAACACCCATCTCATAAGGGCTGCTTTGGGTGATTAAATGAGAAGATATAGGTAAAGATTATTATGAACTGATTGGCTATATAAGAATAATCATGAACACTTAATTTATGTCAAATATTAATCATGAACACTTAATTTATGCCAAATATTTTATTCCTTAAAGATATTGAATAAGAGAGGCTTACACAATAACTTCCTGAGTTTTATTTGTCTGAAATAATACTCTTCACAGAATTGGCCATGATCTCAACATCCATACTTGGAAGAAACTTCAGTAAAATTTCAAAATGCCCCATCAATGAGTTATGAAAAGAGCTATTAAATGCTCTCTATATTATGTTCAAATGACTATCCAGCCCTAGGGACATGAATAAATCTTTAGTATTGTGTGTCATCAGTTACACAGTGGGCTGTAACAATTTTAGGACCACCTGTGTATTTACATGCTTGAGCAAGTACTTACAAATGAAACAGAAGAGTAAATATTATAGACGCTGGTCATTCATACACAATTTCCGATGGTGAATTATCCTCCTTCCATTTCCCGTTGGTCTTGGTAGCTACGCTCTTTTCTGCCTCCTGTGCTGGAAGGTAATTATGGGGGTCCAAGCTCCAAATCCTAGTTCTGTCAAATTTATATTTTAGCATTATAAAGTATAGCATTTATAGTATTAAAAAATGTGCCACTATTTTCAAAGCTACCGTGGCTATAGGAGAACCTGTACTTTCAGAGATGTGGAGAGAAGAGTAATAAAAGCTAGTGAAGTAAGGACAAATGTGTGGTTGGATAAACTCTTACTGCAGGGCATCTAGCACATGTGAACACATGTGAGTGACCAGCCAGGTAGAGCAGGATACACAGACTGGTTTGGATCTGATTTTAACCTGGACACTTTCATTAACCATCTGTGTGTCTTTGGGGAAGTCAAAAGATTTCTGTGAGCCTCTGACTTCTCAGCGGTAAAATGTTGAGGGGTTATAATTTTGGCAGTCACAGAAACTGGGTTTAAATCCTAGTTCTTCTACTTAACAAATTGTGTAGACAAGGTATTTAAGATTTGAGCCTCAATTGCCTCCAGTGTAAAATGGGGATGATAATAGGATTTAATTGCATATAATTTTCTGAGGATTAAATGAGGTAATGCATTTAAATACAAGTAAAGTACCGCACATGTAGTAATGCACATTAAATGTGAGTTTAATGTAAATGGGACTTCCCT
This sequence comes from Delphinus delphis, assembly GCF_949987515.2. Taxonomy (NCBI): domain Eukaryota; kingdom Metazoa; phylum Chordata; class Mammalia; order Artiodactyla; family Delphinidae; genus Delphinus; species Delphinus delphis. The sequence goes on along the minus strand of NC_082688.1, from coordinate 41,511,023 downwards.
GGTGGTGCAGTGGTTAAGAATCCGCCTGCCAATGCAGGGGACACGGGTGTGAGCCCTGGTCCGGGAAGATCCCACGTGCCACGGAGCAACTAAGCCCGTGCGCCACAAGTACTGAGCCTGTGCTCTAGAGCCTGCGAGCTACAACTACTGAGCCTGTGAGCCACAACTACTGAAGCCCGCGCGCCTAGAGCCTGTGCTCTGCAACAAAGAGAAGCCACCGCAATGAGAAGCCCGCGCACTGCAATGAAGAGTAGCCCCCGCTCGCCGCAAATAGAGAAAGTCTGCGTGCAGTGACGAAAACCCAACACAGCCATAAATAAATATGAGTTAATATTTGTTTTTGTTTTTTGAACTATTGTTTATTTTTTAGTTTGAATAATGCAAAATGTTTTTATTTAAAAAAATGGGCAAATGCTAAGCAGACAGAACCCCATAGCATGAAATACATTAGTATATTTAAAGACTGCATTAAATATCTCCTTAGAAGGAGAATTAGCCGGGAATGTATGCACTATATATTTCCTTAAAGCAAATATTTTTTAAAATTTTATTTATTTTTTTATAAAGCAGGTTTTTATTAGTCATCCATTTTATACACATCAGTGTATACATGTCAATCCCAATCTCCCAATTCATCCCACCACCACACCCACAGTCCCTGCTGCTTTCCCTGCTTGGTGTCCATAAGTTTGTTCTCTACATCTGTGTCTCTATTTCTGCTCTGCAAACTGGTTCATCTGTACCGTTTTTCTGGGTTCCACATGTATGTGTTAATATATTTGTTTTTCACTTTCTGACTTACTTCACTCTGTATGACAGTCTCTAGATCCATCCACATCTCTACAAATGACCCAATTTCGTTCCTTTTTATGGCTGAGTAATATTCCATTGCATATATGTACCACATCTTCTTTATCCATTCGTCTGTCGATGGGCATTTAGGTTGCTTCCATGACCTGGCTATTGTAAATAATGCAGCAATGAACAATGGGGTGCATGTGTCTTTTTGAATTATGGTTTTCTCTGGGTATATGCCCAGTAGTGGGATTGCTGGGTCATATGGTAATTCTATTTTTAGGTTTTTAAGGAACCTCCATACTGTTCTCCATAGTGGCTGTATCAATTTACATTCCCACCAGCAGTGCAAGAGGGTTCCCTTTTCTCCACACCCTCTCCAGCATTTGTTGTTTGTAGGTGTTCTGATGATGCCCATTCTAACTGGTGTGAGGTGACACCTCATTGTAGTTTTGATTTGCATTCCTCTAATAATTAGTGATGTTGGAAGCAGCTTTTCATGTGCTTCTTGGTCTTCTGTATGTCCTCTTCGGAGAAATGTCTATTTAGGTCTTCTGCCCATTTTTTGATTGGATTGTTTGTTTTTTTAATATTGAGCTGCATGAGCTGTTTATATATTTTGGAGATTAATCCTTTGTCCATTGATTTGTTTGCAAATATTTTTGTCTTTTTGTCTTGTGTGTGGTTTCCTTTGCTGTGCAAAAGCTTTTAAGTTTCATTAGGTCCCATTTGTTTATTTTTGTTTTTATTTCCATTACTGTAGGAGGTGGATCAAAAAAGATCTTGCTGTGATTTATGTCATAGAGTGTTCTTCCTATGTTTTCCTCTAAGAGTTTGATAGTGTCTGGTCTTACATTTAGGTCTCTAATCGATTTTGAGTTTATTTTTGTGTATGGTGTTAGGGAGTGTTCTAATTTCATTCCTTTACATGTAGAGGTCCAGTTTTCCCAGCACCACTTATTGAAGAGACTGTCTTTTCTCCATTGTATATCCTGCCTCCTTTGTCATAGATTAGTTGACCATAGGTGTGTGGGTTTATCTGTGGGCTTTTGATCCTGTTCCACTGATCTATATTTTTGTTTTTGTGCCAGTACCATATTGTCTTGATTACTGTAGCTTTGTAGTATAGTCTGAAGTCAGAGAGTCTGATTCCTCCAGCTCCATTTTTTTCCCTCAAGATTGCTTTGGCTATTCGGGGTCTTTTGTGTCTCCATACAGATTTTAAGATTTTTTTGTTCTAGTTCTGTAAAAAATGCCATTGGTAATTTGATAGGGATTGCACTGAATCTGTAGATCACTTTGGATACTATAGTCATTTTCACAACATTGATTCTTCCAATCCAAGAAAATGGAATATCTCTCCATCTGTTGATATCATCTTTAATTTCTTTCAACAGTGTCTTATAGTTTTCTGCATACAGGTCTTCTGTCTCCCTAGGTAGGTTTATTCCTAGGTATTTTATTCTTTTTGTTACAATGGTAATTGGGAGTGTTTCCTTAATTTCTCTTTCAGATTTTTCATCATTAGTGTGTAGGAAGGCAAGAGATTTCTGTGCATTAATTTTGTATCCTGCAACTTTACCAAATTCATAGATTACCTCTAGTAGTTTTCTGGTGGCATCTTTAGGATTCTTTCTATATAGTATTATGTCATCTGCAAAGAGTGACAGTTTTACTACTTCTTTTCCAATTTGTATTCCTTTTATTTATTTTTCTTCTCTGATTGCCATGACTTGGACTTCCAAAACTATGTTGAATGATAATGGTTAGAGTGGACATCCTTGTCTTGTTCCTGATCTTAGAGGAAATGCTTTCAGTTTTTCACCATTGAGAATAATGTTTGCTGTGGGTTTGTTGTATATGGACTTTATTATGTTGAGGTAGATTCCCTCTATGCCCACTTTCTGGAGAGTTTTTATCATGAATGGGTGTTGAATTTTGTGAAAAGCTTTTTCTGCATCTGTTGAGATGATCATATGGTTTTTCTTTTTCAATTTGTTAATATGGTGTATCACATTGATTGATATGTGTATATTGAAGAATTCTTGCATCTCTGGTATAAATCCCACTTGATCATGGTGTACTATCCTTTTAACGTGTTGTTGGATTCTGTTTGCTAGTATTTTGTTGAGGATTTTTGCATCTATATTCATCAGTGATATTGGTCTCTAATTTTCTTTTTTTGTAGTATTTCTGTCTGGTTTTGGTATCAGGGTGATGGTGGCCTCATAGAATGAGTTTGGGAGTGTTCCTTCCTCTGCAATTTTTTAGAAGAGTTTGAGAAGGATGGGTGTTAGCTCGTCTCTAAATGTTTGATAGAATTCACCTGTGAAGCTATCTTGTCCTGGACTTTTGTTTGTTGGAAGATTTTTAATCACAGTTTCAATTTCGTTAGTTGTGATTGGTCTGTTCATATTTTCTATTTCTTCCTGGTTCAGTCCAGGAAGGTTATACCTTTCTAAGAATTGTCCATTTCTTCCAGGTTGTCCATTTTATTGGCATAGAATTGTTTGTAGTAATCTCTTATAATCCTTCATATTTCTGCAGTGTCAGTTGTGATTTCTCCTTTTTCATTTCTAATTTTATTGATTTGAGTCCTCTCCCTCGTTTTCTTGATGAGCCTGGCTAATGGTTTATCAATTTTGTTTATCTCCTCAAAGAACCAGCTGTTAGTTTTATTGATCTTTGCTATTGTTTTCTTTGTTTCTATTTCATTTATTTCTGCTCTGATCTTTATGATTTCTTTCCTTCTGCGAACATTGGGTTTTGTTTGTTCTTCTTTCTCTAGTTCCTTTAAGTGTAACGTTAGATTGTTTATGAGAGATTTTTCTTGTTTCTTGTATAGCTATAAAGTTCGCTCTTAGAACTGCTTTTGCTGCACCCCATAGGTTTTGGATTGTCGTGTTTTCACTGTCATTTGTCTGTAGGTATTTTTTGATTTCCTCTTTGACCTCTTCAGTGATCTCTTGGTTATTTAGTAACGTATTGTTTAGACTCCATGTATTTGTGCTTTTTACGTTTTTTCCCCTGTAATTGATTTCTAATCTCATAGCGTTGTGGTCAGAAAACATGCTTGATATGATTTCAGTTTTCTTAAATTTACTGAGGCTTGATTTGTGACCCATGATGTGATCTATCCTGGAGAATGTTCTGAGCGCACTTGGGAAGAAAGTGTAATCTGCTGTTTTTGGATGGAATGTCCTATAAATATCATTGAAATCTATCTGGTCTGTTGTGTCATTTAAAGCTTGTGTTTCCTTATTAATTTTCTGTTTGGATAATCTGTCCATTGGTGTAAGTGACGTGTTAAAGTCCCCCACTATTACTGTGTTACTGTCGATTTCCTCTTTTAGAGCTATTAGCAGTTGCCTTATGTATTGAGGTGGTCCTGTGTTGGGTGCGTATATATTTATAATTGTTATATCTTCTTGTTGGATTGATCCCTTGATCATTATGTAGTGTCCTTCCTTGTCTCTTGTAACATTCTTTATTTTAAAGTCTATTTTATCTGATATGAGTATTGCTACTCCAGCTTTCTTTTGATTTCCATTTGCATGGAATATCTTTTTCCATCCCCTTACTTTCAGTCTGTAGGTGTCCCTAGGTCTGAAGTGGGTCTCTTGTAGACAGCATATAGATGGGTCTTGTTTTTGTATCCATTCAGTGAGCCTGTGTCTTTTGGTTGGAGCATTTAATGCATTCACGTTTAAGGTAATTATCGATACATATGTTCCTATTACCATTTTCTTAATTGTTTTGTTTTTGTTTTTGTAGATCCTTTTCTTCTCTTGTGTTTCCCACTTAGAGAAGTTCCTTTAGCATTTGTTGTAGAGCTGGTTTGGTAGTGCTGAATTCTCTTAGCTTTTGCTTTTCTGTAAAGGTTTTGATTTCTCCATGGAATCTGAATGAGATCCTTGCTGGGTAGAGTAATCTTGGTTGTAGGTTCTTCCCTTTCATCACTTTAAGTATATCATGCCACTCCCTTCTGGCTTGTAGAGTTTCTGCTGAGAAATCAGCTGTTAACCTTATGGGAGTTCCCTTGTATGTTATTTGTTGTTTTCCCCTTGCTACTTTCAATAGATTTTCTTTGTCTTTAATTTTTGCTAATTTGATTACTATGTGTCTTGGCGTGTTTCTCCTTGGGTTTATCCTATATGGGACTCTGCACTTCCCGGACTTGGGTGGCTGTTTCCTTCCTCATGTTAGGGAAGTTTTCGACCATAATCTCTTCAAATATTTTCTCGGGTCCTTTCTGTCTCTCTTCTCCTTCTGGGACCCCTATAATGCAAATGTTGTTGCGTTTAATGTTGTCCCAGAGGTCTCTTAGGCTGTCTTCATTTATTTTCATTCTTTTTTCTTTATTCTGTTCTGCAACTGTGAATTCCACCATTGCGTCTTCCAGGTCCCTTATCCGTTCTCCTGCCTCAGTTATTCTGCTATTGATTCCTTCTAGTGTCTTTTTCATTTCCATTATTGTATTGTTCATCTCTGTTTGTTCTTTAATTCTTCTAGGTGTTTGTTCTTTAATTCTTCTAGGTGTTTGTTAAACATTTCTTGCATCTTCTAGATCTTTGCCTCCGTTCTTTTTCCGAGGTCCTGGATCATGTTCACTATCATTATTCTGAATTCTTTTTCTGGAACGTTGCCTATCTCCACTTCATTTAGTTGTTTTTCTGGGGTTTTATCTTGTTCCTTCATCTGGTACATAGCCCTCTGCCTTTTCATCTTTTCTATCTTTCTGTGAATGCGGTTTCTGTTCCACAGGCTGCAGGATTGTTGTTCTTCTTGCTTCTTCTGTCTGCCCACTGGTGGATGAGGCTATCTAAGAGGCTTGTGCAAGCTTCCTGATGGGAGGGACTGGTGGTGAGTAGAGCTGGGTGTTGTTCTGGTGGGCAGAGCTCAGTAAAGCTTTAATCCACTTGTCTGCTGATGGGTGGGGCTGGGTCCCTCCCTGTTGGTTGTTTGGCCTGAGGTGACCCAACACTGGAGGCTACAGGCTGTTTGGTGGGGCTAATGGTGGACTTTGGGAGGGCTCAGGCCAAGGAGTACTTCCCAGAACTTCTGCTACCAGTGTCCTTGTCCTCATGGTGAGACACAGCCAGTCCTTGCCTCTGCAGGAGACCCTCCAGCACTGGCAGGTAGGTCTGGTTCAGTCTCCTATGGGGTCACTGCTTATTCCCCTGCGTCCCAATGCACACACTACTTTGTGTGTGCCCTCCAAGAGTGGAGTCTCTGTTTCCCCCAGTCCTGTCAAAGTCCTGCAATCAATTTCTGCTAGGCTTCCAAGTCTGATTCTCTAGGAATTCCTCCTCCCGTTGCTGGACCCCCAGGTTGGGAAACCTGACGTGGGGCTCAGAACCTCCACTCCAGTGGGTGGACTTCTGTGGTATAAGTGTTTGCCAGTCTGTGAGTCACCCACCCAGCAGTTATGGGATTTGATTTTACTGTGATTGCGCCCCTCTTACTATCTCATTGTGGCTTCTCCTTTTTCTTTGGATGTAGGGTATCTTTTTTGGTGAGTTCCAGTGTCTTCCTGTAGATGATTGTTCAGCAGTTAGTTGTGATTCTGGTGTTCTTGTAAGAGGGAGTGAGAGCACGTCCTTCTACTCCGCCATCTTGAACCAATATCGTGAGTTACTATTTTAAGTGCGTAGTTGAATTAGAGAAAAGAAACCCCCCTGGGCAGATCTGTACTATGGAGAAAGTTGTTTCTGTGACTCCAATCCCTTTTTCCCTATTACCATGTAAGGAGAATCATAGCCTTCCAGATGTCCATGCCTTAATTCCTAGAAGCTATGTGTTAAGTTATAAGGAAAGAGAAACTTTGCAGGTGTAGCTAAGAGTGTGAGCTAGCCACCATCTGGATTTTGGCCTTGTGAAACATTGATCAGAGAAAGCAGTTGAGCCAGCTCAAACTTCTGACCTGCACAACTGTGAGATAATGAATCTGTGTTGTTTTTAGTGACTGTGTTTGTGGCAGTGGTAGAAAACTAACACACTCCCTGACCCCCTTGCGGACCCTGTGAAAGTTAGTGTAACTTCAAGGATGTTTCACCTGGATCATCCAGAGTGGAAAGGTCTTTGTAAGGTCTTTGTAGGGACTTGGGTAATATAGATAAAAGGAGTTTCTCAGAAGGGTGTAGGCAAAATTAGATGAGCAACATTCATGACTCTACTTTTATCCCCTTGTTTTAAGATGAAGAAACTGAAAATCAGAATCAAAAGTGGCTAGTGGATTTGCCTGAGGTGAAATATCCAGTTAAGTGTTTGTTCTAGGCTAAGACTAATCAACCGCGTTTGTGTGATGTCCTCTTTTTACTTTATGGACTCTTCAGTCCTAGTTGATCCCAGTCACATGCTGAAGCATAGTCCAGCAAAATGCTGAGGGAGGTGACCAGGAATGTATGCAGTGTTTTCCTGTTCAACTAGGAATCTCGAAGAACAACAGCTTCTTTCAAAACAGGGTTTTAGGTGTGACTATGCATAAGGCTTCATTCACCGTCCAGATAGGACTAGCACATAGAATCCTAGCATAATTACATTTCTCAAGCGTTCTGCTTTGTGTGTAACCTAACATGGTCATAGGTAGAGAGAAGTCATTGAAACATCAGATGAGGGATTAGGTTAGGTGATTGCCACGATCATTTTCTGTCCTAGGATTGTTTGGAGGACTCAAGGTAGTCATTTATGTTCGCTTAGAAGGGTGTCATCCAGACCTTGACCAGTGTTTGAAAACAGTTTCCCAGCCAGCAGTGCAAAGAGATAATCCCTCATGTCAGCCATGTTTCTGGTGTATTGTCCATGAAATTACCAAGCAGACATGTTACTGCATCATAGAAACTTCACCCAGGTTCACATAGGCAAGGTGCTCTTGCCGTAAGAGATGTGTGACAGCAGTGGACAACAGAGGAGCTATTTTTCTCTTTGCAGTATTGAAAGTCTGGTTTTCTTTTTGGGTGCTATTAAAATCCAAATAGATGCATGTGTAACATGCCAGTGAGTGGGATGTTTTTCTATTGCTCCAGAACTGGTGATAAGGGCTCAGTGTTGAATAGGGTCCAAGTAGCCCTCATTTAAAAGGGGACACCAAAAACTGGGCTAGAAAACTCTCCAGGACTTAATAAGAAGAGGTACAACTGGCCCTTCTCATTTCACCATCTCCTCAGCCCCAGTTGATAAGAATAAGACTGGTGTATATTAGTTCCCTAGAGCTGTCATAACAAAGTACCACAGATTGGGTGGCTTACACAATAGAAATTTGTTTTCTCATGTTTCTAGAGGCTGGAAGTTAAGACTAAGTGTTGGCAGGGTGTGATTCTTCTGAGGCCTCTCTCATTGACCTGTAGATGGCTGTCTACTTCCTGTGTCTTCACATGGTCTTTCCTCTGTACCTGTTTCTAAATTTCCTCTTCTTATAAGGACACCAGGCTTATAAGGCCCACCCTAATGACCTCATTTTAACTTAATTATTTCTTTAGATACGCTATATGTAAATGCTATCTTATTCTGAGGTACTGGGTATTGAAGCTTTAGCGTACATATTCTGGGGGAACAGCCCATAACAACGGGGAAAGGGAGAGAATCACTGAGGTCTGTAGTCTTGTAAGAAGTGTTATATTCAAGGTGGTTGTTTTCTTGCCCCATCATCCAGAGCAAAGAAGTGATTTTTGTCTCCTTAAGCCAAGAGAAGGGTCATTCATAAAAATTAGGATATATATATATGTATATGTATTTTTTTCTTTTATAGATTTATTTTTGTCTGTGTTGGGTCTTCGTTGCTTCATGGGCTTTTCTCTAGTTGTGAGTGGGGGCTACTCTTTGTTGCAGTGCACCGGCTTCTCATTGTGGTGGCTTCTCTTGTTGCAGAGCATGGGCTCCAGGCACTTGGGCTTCAGTAGTTGTGGCTCGTGGGCTCTAGAGCACAGGCTCAGTAGTTGTGGCACATGGGCTCAGTTGCTTTGCGGCATGTGGAATCTTCCTGGACCAGGGCTTAAACCCATGTCCCCTGCATTGGCAGGCGGATTCCCAACCACTGCAACACCAGGGAAGGCCAAAATTAGGATATATTTTAAAAGAATTTGGCGGGGGGATGTGGAACCTTATTTCCTCTCTGAAGACTTGGAGAGCTGTATAATGCGTGGAGAAGTGCATGGGAGTTCTTGCAAGAGCTTGAAATGTAGACTCAAGTTTTGGGGGTGACTGTGAATATAGAGGATGGTTCCTTCTTGTTTGGAATTTCTACCCAGAGTTTCTAAAGGCTGAATCTTTACTGAAATATCTTACAGCAGCAGTACAGAAGGGATACTGATGTAATGTCTCAAATGAAATAGATGGGGATCACCCCCATTAAACTTTCACCTGTTTTGGAGCGCTCAAAAGAGAACCACAACTGTTAGCATGGCTACACGTAAAGGACTATAGCGGTTAAAGGTGCATCAGATATCCTTGGACTGCCCAGATGACTTCTAGGCTAAGCAAGTGGATACCCTGCCCAGGGAAGGATTCGAAGGTAAACGTCACTGGCAGGGCTGCTTAGGAATTATACACATGCTGTCTTTGTTAGTGGTTCTCAACCAGAGTGAATTGGCCCTCCAGGGTACAATTACAAATTTTGGTTGTAACAATTATGAGGAAGTGCTACTGCATCTAATGGGTAGAGGCCAAGGATGCTGCTAGACATCCAACAATGCACAGGGCAGGCCATACAACAAAGAAGTATCCAAGTCAAAATGTCAGTAGTGCTGCTGTTGAGAACCCTGATTTATGTGGAGGGCAGTACGTTGACAGGGGCCCCACACTGGCAAGGGCCATCACCATTACACAGAACCAGACTGCAGCAGAGGGAGACCAGCGATGCCTCCTCGTTACTGACAGGTGGCCAGTTACATAAGAATATCTCTGCCTCCCTTATTTCTCCTTCTAGGACTCAGCCATAAGGATTGAGATCAAGGGGAAGGAAGGGAAAGAGGAACCTGGAAGTACATTGTTTTTTCCCATTCTGCAATTCAAGGACATGGTGGAGAAGGAAGAATGTAAAAGCAGATCATGCCCTCCTCTCCATATCAGGCTCCTTGAACCACTGATCCAGTCTGCGATACAAGAAGTGGTTAGCTTTGAATTAAATATGAGATGGAAATATTAACTAGACTGGGGTTTTATAAAGTGCCTAGAAAACTGTGGCATCTGCCTCAATGTCCTTAAGCAACGGTGAGGGGAAACTCAACAATGTTGAATTTGGAAATATTGATGAAAAGAAATAAAACCATTCCTTGGTTGTATCCCAATGACTTGAAACTGAATGTATAATATAAACATGGCCTATACCTGTAAGCAGCCTTACACTCATGCCAGTCAAGAGCTTGCCTTGTGATGCCACCAACAGACGATGCAATCCAAAGAAGGACAACCAAGTATTTGCTCAACTCAGTATTCTAAGCGATGTGAAGCCCAAGTGGGGTGATACTTTTTAGTAGAAGTGCAATATCATACTTATTCATCTGGCCATGTAGCATAGAGAGAAGAGTATCTGTTTTGGAGTGAGAACAATCTAGGTCCAAACCACAATTTAGCTACTTACTGAGCTGAGGATGTGATCTTGTTAACATAATTTCTCTGAGTCCTGATTCTCCATCTTCAAGGTGGATGAATCTGAGTTCAATCATTATTCATAAAGTTTGTTTAGAGTTTACTTGGGGTGAGGGGTACAACTCCTTATCTCTTCCTGATTTAGCAAAATGTTTTCATGCTAGTGATGCCATGGTAGCTACTGTTTACAGAGTACCTTTCTGTATGATTTTAGTTACATAAATTTCAAAACCAAGCGAAACTGATCTATAGTGATAAAATTTCAGCATGGTATTTACCTTTGGCTGGGAGGGGTCATGAAGAAGTGGCTTCTGGAATGCTGGTAGTGTATTCTTTCCTTATCTGGGTGGTGGTCATAGTGGTTTTCAATTTGTGAAAATTCATTGAGCTGTATATTGGTAGTTTGTGCATTTTTCTCACAGTTTGTATTATTGCAGTAAAATGTTTACTTAAAAACGTTTCGGCCACCTTCATAATTATCATTGCCTCTAAATGCAGTTCTAGAAACCATGGTAAAAATAAGCTGTTTTTTTAAAAAATTTTTTTAAATGTGCCGTATTCTTTTCTGATTACTTTTGAGTACTAGAAATTTTGTCCTAATTTAACTTATAACCAAAGACCTATGAAGTGTTTTTGGAAAAAAAAAAAAAGTTTAAGTGATTTTAATAGGAAAGTTGGTACAACTAGTTTTGGAGTCATTTGACAGATTATTAGTAGAAGAAACTGCAAAGTCTGAAATTATTTCTCTCCTACCTCCTCTTGCTTCCTGTCTCCTTTGAACTCTTTACTTCTCTTGATGTAATTGTCACCCATGGGAGCCTAGTACAGTGCCTGTCTGCTCTGGTGCTGTCAGGAGGGTAGGCATTTGAGGAGTGAGGACTCACTAAAACTGGTGGCCTAATCTGTTATCTCATTGTGGAAATGAGGAACATTACAGAATGAATCTCAAACAGTGGAGATCTGTCAGCAGAAGGGAAGGGGATCTCTTCTTGGAAAGAGACTTTCTACAATCTCAGAAATCTTTGTTGGGAACGGCTGCACCCTCTGCTGGAGGCTCGTCAGAATGCCCACAAAAGCCCTCCTGCTGGACAGTTAGCGTTTAGGAGAGGTTACTTTTGCTCAGGTGGAATGATCAAGCAGGAAAGAAAAGCCCTCCTAACTGTTCAGATGATCAGGAAGGGAAGAGGGAGCAACATCAGGGACTTACGTTGCTACGTAGCCACCCTGCTTCTTTTGTTGTGTGCATGAACACAGTATTTGTGAAGGGGAATATTTGGTAACTCTGTACACAGGGGGAAAGTACATCGAACTTTTTCTCAAATTGATCAAAATTCACACTACATGCCTTTGATGTGCAAGGAATTGGGGATACAGGATTATTAAAACATGGTTCTTGGCTTCAGGATCTTCTCCTCTGGGGAAAGCAGACATGTTGGACAAACAGACATTCTGGCTAGTTTGTGTAATAGGTGATATATGAAGGTATGAGCGTGTTGTAAATAAACGCATGGGGAATAGCTTGAAACAAATTATGGTATAATCTGTATAATCCCATTTACGTAAAATGTTAATATATATAGTCATGATTCCACTTCAATGATATATTAAAATATTAAAAATATTTAAAAATACTAAAAAATCTAGAAGTAGTATGTTGGTATTTTAGAATTGGCCAATTGTAGGATTAAGAACAGTTTTAAAATTTAATTTTCAAGAGTAAATTTTTTTTCTGTTGTTTAGATATATGCTAATTGTAAAAAAAAAGAATCAAGTAATCTGTAAAGATGGAAAGAAGAGAGTGACAAATCACCAGTAATCCATTTTCTAGATGTACAGACATGAATGAGCTGGCATGTATCTTTCGGGGCTTTTTCCTAAGCACATGTACACCCAACACAAACATATATTTGAGGTGATGCTGTGCTTTTTCATTTGAGATCTCCTTTTGTCCATATTAATATGTTTTATGTATATCATTGATTTAAAGGAAATACACAATGGATGTCTGTTCATTTATTTTTTCCAGCTTTATTGAGGTATAATTGACAAATAAAAATTGTACGTACTTCAGGTGTACAACATGATTATTTGATATATGTATTGTTTACTTTGTGTACGCAGAGACAGGTTTTAAATGAACACATAATTTTTTTCTGCTTATTCTTCCTCAACCTCAGTTTCACTTCCCCAAACCAACCGCTTTTATACATTTCTATTTTTACTCCTTCCTGTGATTAATTTCATAAGTCTAAATATTATGCTATATTCCTGCTCTTCCTTCTATTACCTCTTTCGCCCTTTCACTTCGCAGTTTCTGGCAGCTCTTCTTTTAACTTTACATAGTCATGGTGAAACATTTACCTTTCTTTCTGAAGCCATAATCGTTATGAGCTTTGTCTTTAGCTTTTACTGAAGGCTGAAAACCAATAAATATTATTTGTTTTTATGGTTATGTAGATATTATTCACCGCAAATTCAAATAAAGGTGTTGGATTCCATTTCCTTCCTTTTACGTCCAACGTTATAACATTATTGCCATTTGCGGAAGGATGTTTCTAGTGTCAAAGTCAAATGCATTTGCTTTTATTACAGTTTTGCTTCATTTTAACATGACTCATATTTAAACAATGGCTTTTTGGGGTAGCTCTTCTTTTTTCTCTCTTTGCTTTTTTATTGACTTTTAATAAATGAATTTCTTACTTTACTTAATGCATTTTTGGACCAGTGGTTGTCAGAATCAGAGGGATTTTTTTTAAACAATGTTCTCAAAATGATCCAGCCTCATTTTTTGCAAAAGCAATATTTTCTTCCCAGAGAAAACCCTCCTGGAGCACATTGACTTCCAGCTATATCTGGGCTGGTTGCTCTTTTGATCTACCTACCACTCCAAGGTTGTTAGCCTCACAAAGTGTCTTGCACTCTTGGAGTAGCTTTTTTCTTTTGGAATCCTACGTCTTCCCTTTTTTGGTTTCAACTCCATTTTTTGTCTGTAGTAGATGCTCATTTTTTGTCGGATTCAAAAACAGTACTTGGTTTATCAACATTCTGTGCCGTGCACAGAATCCAAATATGCCTTTATTTTTTCTCCGTGCTTGATTGGTATTTTGTATGACCATAGAATTTTAGGTCCAGAATCTTGTGGAACTTTGAATGCATCTTTGTCTTCTAACATTCAGGGTTGCTGGTAAGAAGTTGGATGTCACTCTGATCCTGTATCTACTTAATTCTTTTGTAGATGAAGTGTATTTTGATCCACCCTTCTGGAAGCTGTTTGAAGGCAAGAGCAGTTGCCCCGGCCAGAGTTAACGGTGTCTGAATCAGGCCTGTAGCAGTGAAGTGGGAAGCTGTGCGAGACACAATCTGGAGGTAGGATCTGTGTGATTCAGTGGGTCTCCTTTGGTAACTTGGCTTCATTTCTCAGTTTTCCTGCAAAGCCTAGCTGGAACTTTCCATTCTTTATGTACTCATGGTCAGTGAGGATCATTGAGCGCTCACCATTTACTGAAGTACAGCATGGCTGAAGGGTATGAAATATCCAGCCCGTGTTTTTAAGACTTTTGCTCCTTCAGAGGGAAAATACAATTGACCCAAGCCTTTGTCTTCTAGCAATAGTTAGGATTTTGTTGTATTTGTTTTCATCACTGAAGAGCCAGAAGACAGCTAAAAGTTGCAGGTATTGTTATTATTGTTACTATATCGTTACTTTTATAAAATAGATGTCCAATCTTGTCTATAAGTAACTTGACAAATGTTTTATTGTGGATTGTAAATTGGAGTTTTGGAAACCCAATGAATAGTAAGCCAAACAGGGCAGATGAGTTATACAAGTAGGGCTGGCCCTATTTTGAAGTTTATCTGTGCTTATCCAAACTCATCTTGAGTCTCTACTCTATACCAAGTCTAGACCCATCCTTGTTCAAATGCAACTTTTCCCCAGGGCCTAGAGTTAGAGCTTTTGAAGATGGTGGGCAGATATAATTTGACATACATGAGGCAAATGGAGGGCAAGAATGGTTTAGGAGTTTGAAAGAAGACATGGAGCAACTGTTTCTTAGCTATTAAAACCTTTGAGTGGAGGTTTGTGACATAAATAGATCAGTCTACTGAGAAGGGAGATAAAAGCTCTCTCTTTTTCGTGTAACTAGAAAAATAATAGCCCCTATCCAGGAGGACATTCTGAGCGTGTCTCCTACTGACACCATGATTCTGCCATGTTCTGAAATATTTATTGAAAAAGATTAGAATCATCAATAATAGTTACTTGATGGAGGTTTGTGGAAATATGCTCTTTCATCTCTGAGAACCATGTGCTTCTATTCAGCTAGTTATTATCACAAATAATTAAGGTCAAAAGCACCATTGACACTTACTTTGCCACAGTGCATTAAAAATAATATTCTTTGTCTGAAAGCTGCTGAATCTGATACACCACTTTGAATCCTCCTAGTGCATTAGTGGGGCAGACTTATGTGATGGTGGCGCTATGTTTGAATGACCTTTGTGCATAGAATTAAGTGATGGCAACAGGCAGAATGATCTCAGCCCCCGTGTTCTAGAATTATAGATCTGTAGAAGGCTGTAGGAACCGGGACATTGAGATAACTTAGCGAAATGCAAGAGGAATTTTCATCTGAAAGGTACCTTTCTTTCTGTTTCTTCGTGTCCAGTTAGGGTCTACAGTTGCAGAGGAAGGTAAACAAAGTACAGGAAGAAGAACACGTTGCAATGACTTTCTCTTCCTTTGACAAAGCCCTCGACTTACCTGGCTGCTTTTTATCAGCCAGGCAGCTCAAGCTGAACAAACCAACATATTTTCTGATTTTTATTCATGAATTTTATGTGCTAGTTATTCTCTATGCAATTCGTCTTTTTTCCTTTCATTTCTTTTTCCTTCTCTTCATCTCCCTCCTCTTTCTTCCTCTTAGTTTGTTCATAGTTATTTGCTCATTCATTCATTCCACACGCACACATGGGTGATGTTCTCTGCATAGAGCACCATGTGATATGGTAGATACATAAATGGATAACATAGGGTTCTAATCCTGAAGGACATCATAGCTTAGTTTGCGAGGCTTAGAAGAAAAAATATTTAGAAATTACCTTTGTCTCTTCAGTCATTTTGGTACTTTGGAGGTAGAGCTAATCTTTTGTATATGTGGATTCCCACCCTGTAAAAATACACAGATAGAAGTGAAATAGTTAACTTCACTGAGGTTAACTGAGGTTTGTAGTGCAGACTCTGGTCCCACCACCCTTGGTTTCTCCATAAGCTCCTCTCCCATCTGTGGTCATAAGTAAGACACCTCTATGACACCTCCTGGTTTCCTCTGTTTGAAAACTCCTAGTTCAGAGCTATTGTTAAATAGCTGTCTATTTTTTTTGGTGGGGTGGGTGTCAGTGTCCTCCCATATTCATTGGATTTATTTCTATCATTATTTAAACAGGGCAGCTAGGCTCAATGCACAGACTGAGAGAAAAGAATAAATGGCTAGAGAATTTCAATTCTGGTTTTTACAAGTTTTCTCAATCATTCTTTGCGAAAGTACAAGATGGATAACACCCCTCGATGCTTTCTGGATCTCTCCTGTTGAAAAAAGACATTCCTTTCTGACACTTAAAAAAGTGTGTCTTTTGGTGGCAAGAGACTTTTTATGTCCTATTCCTGGACGCTTCTAGGCACTCTTGGTTGCAAAGCTTCCTCAGAGTGGCTGAGCGAATCCCCGAGGCCCTGGCTTAGTGGGCTCAGTGCGGGCCGCTCTGGCATTCAGCAAAGTGACTGATGATGGCAGTGTTCATCATGCCAGCCCTCTCCAGAGCATAAGCAGAAAGGCACCTCATGTTCAGTTCAGAACCACAGAATCTTCATGCAGATTTATTCTGACATGACTTCGACAGCAAAATAATTTTCAAAATGTTTTACGACCCCAGGCACCTCTAAAATAGCTTCACTTGTCACTTCCGTAGCCTCAAATCAGAATTAGACTAATATCAAGGGGGATGGCAACAGCACATTAGCCTGTCAAGCAGGAAGGTCTGAACTTACGGGGAATGCTGCCTGCTCCGCAGAAAGAAACTGTGGAGGAAAGTGCATTTAGCTACGCCACATTCGCTGCTAGGTTAATATGGACTTAGAATTGGAAGAAAATTGAGAAGGGATAAGAATTTTATAATCCTGATTTGCATAGCACTTTACTGTTTATAATATATCCCCATATACGTTTTCTCTTTTTATCCTCATCATAGACCTCTAAGTAGGGGCTTATGGTCTCCACATTAAAGAAACAGCCTCAGACAGGTTTAAGACCTGCCCCAGACTCATTTGGAATCATTTGCATTCCATGAGGTAGTTTTCACTCACCTTTGCATCCTGAATAAACAAATAGGCATACATGGTTGTATTGCATTTCACTTTACTGCCCTTCGCAGATACTGCGTTTTTTACAAATTGAAGGTTTCTGGCAATCCTGTGTCAAGCAAGTCTCTTGGCACCATTTTTCCAATGGCATTTGTGTCTCTGTGTCACATTTTGCTAATTCTTGCAATATTTCACACTTTTCATTATTATTATATTCGTATGGTGATCTCTGATCTTTGATTGTTATTGTTGTAATTGTTTTGAGGCACCACAAACCGCGTCCATATATGACAGTGAACGTAATCGATAAGTGTTGTGTGTGTTCTGATTGCTCCACTGACTGGCTTTTGTTCCCCACCTCTCTCCCTCTCCTCAGCCCTCCCTATTTCCTGAGACCCAACAGCATTGAAATTAGGCCAATTAATAACCCTATAGTGGCCTCTAAGTCTTCAAGTGAAAGGAAGAGTCACACGTCTCTCACTTTAAATCAAAAGCTAGAAATGATTAAGCTCAGTGAGGAAGGCATGTTGAAAGCCAAGATAGGCTGAAAGCTAGGCCTCTTGCACCAACCAGCTAGCTAAGATGTGAATGCAAAGGAAAAATTCTTGCAGGAAATTAAAATCGCCACTGCATGTGAACTATGAGAAAGAAAAGCAGTCTTAACTGCTGATATGGAGGAAGTTTTAGTGGTCTGGGTAGAAGGTCAAACCAGCCACAGTATTCCCTTAAGCCAAAGTCTAATCAATAGCCAGGCCTTAACTCTCTTCAATTCTGCAAAGGCTGAGAGAGGTGAGGAAGCTGCAGAAGAAAAGTTTTGAAGCTAATAGAGGTTGGTTCATGAGGTTTAAGGAAAGAAGCTGTCTCCATAACATAGAAGTGCAAGGTGAAGCAGAAAGTGCTGCTGCAGAAGCCGCAGCAAGTTGTCCAGAAGATCTAGCTGAGGTAGTTAATGAAGGTGGCTCCGCTAAACAACAGATTTTCAACGTAGACAAAACAGCCTCCTTTTGGAAGAAGTTGCCATCCAGGACCTTCATGGCTAGAGAGGAGAAGTCAGTGCCTGGCTTCAAAGCTTCAGAGGACAGGCTGACTCCTTTGTTAGGGGCTAATGCAGCTGGTGACTTGAAGTTGAAGCCAGTACTCATTTCCCATTCCCAAAATCCCAGGGCCCTTAAGAATTATGTTAAATCTACTCTGTCTGTGCTCTATAAACGGAACAACAAAGCCTGGATGACAGCGCATCTGTTGACATCATGGTTTACTGAATATTTTAAGCCCAACTCTTAAGACCTACTACTCAGAAAAAAAAGATTCCTTTCAAAATATTACTGTTCATTGACAATGCACCTGGTGACCCAAGAGCTCTGATGGAGATGTACAATTAGATTAATGTTGTTTTCATACCTTCTAACACAATGTTCATTCTGCAGCCCATGGATCAAGGAGTAATTATGACTTTCAAATCTTATTATTTAAGAAATACAATTTGTAAGGCAATAGCTACCATAGATACTGATTCCTCTGATGGACCCAGGCAAAGGTCAATTGAAAACATTCTGGAAAGGATTCACCATTCTAGATGCCATTAAGAACATTTGTGATTCATGGGAAGAGGTCCGAATATCAACATTAATGGGAGTTTGGAAGAAGTTGATTCCAACCCTCATGGATGACTCTGAGGTGTTCAAGACTTCAGTGGAGGAAGGAACTGCAGATGTGGTGGAAATAGCGAGAGAACTAGAATCAGAAGTGGAGCCTGCAGATGTGACTGAATTGCTGCAATCTCATGATGGAACTAATGGATGAGTAGTTGCTTCTAATGGATGAGCAAAGAAAGTAGTTTCTTGAGATGGAATCTGCTCCTGTTGAAGATACTGTGAAGATTGTTTAAATAACAAAGGATTTAGAATATTCAATAAATTTACTTGATAAAGCAGTGGCAGGTTTGAGAGGATTGACTCCAAGTTTGAAAAAGTTCTGCTGTGGGTTAAACGTTATCAAACAGCACTGTATGCTACAGAGAAATCTGTTCCTGAAAGGAAGAGTCAATCAGTGCGGCAAACTTCACTATTGTTCTATTTTTAAGAAATTCCCTGGGAGTTCCCTGGTGGTCTAGTGGTTAGGATTTGGTACTTTCACTGCCATGGCCTGGGTTTAATCCCTGGTCAGGGAACTGAGATCCTGCAAGCCACGGGGCATGGCCAAAAAAAAAAAAAAAAAAAGTTGCCACAGTCATCCCAACCTTCAGCATCAATCAGCAGCCACAAACATTGAGGCAAGACCCTCCACCAGCAAAATATTATTGCTTGCTGAAGGCTCAGATGGTGGTTAGCATTTGTTAGCAATAAAGCATATTTTAATTATATACTTTTTTTAAGACATAATACTATTACACACTTATTAGACCAAATAGACCACAGTATTGTGTAAACATAACTTTTACATGCACTGGGAAACCAAAAATATCGTGTGACTTGCTTTATTGCCATATTTGTTTTATTGTGGCACTCTGGAACCCAACGTGCAGTATCTCTGAGGCATGCCTATAGCTGGTACTTAAATAGTTGCGAAATAACTTACATAGTAGCTGAGGTAGAACTTAAATCTAGGACACTGCTATCTTGAGGTGGAGTGTTGATTGCCTTCCTGGGGGGAAAAACTAATTTAGAAGTACAGCATTGCTGTGGATGGCACTGTGAAAATTTTGCTCTAGTGCAGCAGGGGGCCTAGTTGCTCTCCAGGGCTGGGATGTTGGGAAACAGAGCTGGGTACATGAGTGAGATAGGACAGGCCTGTAGATGAGATTCAGGGATAAAGGTGGGCTTGGGTAGCAGAGAAACAGCCTGGGGGAAGGAATCCATGTCCAAGAGTCCAAGGACTCCAACTAGAGTCAGCCCACCTATGCAGTTGGCATTTAAGCCATTTCTCCCCATTTACACATGAGGGACCTGAGGCACAGAGAAGTATTTTCACTAAAATCACCTTGAATTGAGCCCAGGTTCTCATTCACTACACTCTCCTGCCACTGTAGGAAACTGTGTTCATCATAGTTACATAGAGATCAGCTAAGTGAAATCCAGTTCATCATTTGAGTCTTGTCCGACATCTAGTGTGGGACACAGATGCGTGAGTCACACCACGCCCTGTGATTGATGCCGCAAGATGTGAGAGAGGAGCGTGCAGTAGGGACCTGTGACGAGCTGACACGAGAAGGAGAGCGGGGACCCCAGGCAGGAAGAGAGCATAGCATGAGCAACAGGAGAGGGACAAGCCCAGTCTTCGGAGTGATTGGAGTGCAGCTTCCTGGGAGGCTGGAAGGTGGATTAGAGCTAGATCAGGAAGGGCTGATGCTGTCTCAGGCTGGGGTTCGGACTTGACAGTGAAGCATAGGAACAGCCACTGGAGAATTCTCTGCAGGGAGTTGCTTTGAAAAAGTGTACATTTTATTTTATTTTTAAAATTAAAAAAAAAAAAATTATTTATTTTTTTAACATCTTTATTGGAATATAATTGCTTTACAATGGTGTGTTAGTTTCTGCTTTATAGCAAAGTGAATCAGTTATACATATACATATGTTCCCATATCTCTTCCCTCTTGTGTCTCCCTCCCTCCCACCTTCCCTATCCCACCCCTCTAGGTGGTCACAAAGCACCGAGCTTATCTCCCTGTGCTATGTGGCTGCTTCCCACTAGCTATCTATTTTACGTTTGGTAGTGTATATATGTCCATGCCACTCTCTCACTTTGTCACAGCTTAAAAATGTACATTTTAGAAAGGCCTCTCTTCATAACTTCTTAGAAGTATTTGCAATTTTTGAGGGGGGCTTTGGAACTCCCCATTTTACAGAACCACTATATTTCACAGAAATATTTCTAATCTAGAAGTTGTAATACCTGGAGAGACATTTAAATACATATTAAATAGTTGTAAATGAAGGAGGACAACGCGTATAATTAATGTGGATAATGCTATATATGTTAGGGGGTTCTCTTTATCCCCGAGGACAGGGACTGCAGCCCATTTTTAACCTTTTGCCTTTAAAAATCCTGTAGGGTATTAAATGCTTCAAAAGGCCGTAGCAGTGTTTTTGTCTACAATAGGGAAGAATACCACTTTCTGATCCATGTAAATATCCCTTATTGATTTAAAAGATTCAGCCTGACAGAGTATAAAGTAGATATTTAAAATGTGCATAGTGCATGAAATTACCTCACATTACTAGTACATGCATGCCTTGTAGCAATTATGTCACTTATGCTTACACTAATTAAGTGTTGATGTGTGAGCGGTAAGTTGCAATGATGTCGTTAACTAATGTACATAAATATTCCCTTTAAACTGTAATTGCACTTTGCCATGATGGTAAAAGAAGGCAAGCTTAATTTAGGAATTAATAGGACTGTTCTTTGAGAAAATGTTAAGGAACTCTGGAAAAGGGAGAGTTTGGTTCCAGACTGCTGTTTCAATTACAAGAAGGGGAGGAGAGGTAGGGAGGGGAGAAGAAAGGCCTCCAGGAATCTAACATACAAATCTATGGAGAACATTTACATATTCTCTCTTTTTTTTGCGGCACTGGTGATGTCCAGGCACGCAGTATCAGTGGCACAGACTGAGTTTATCAAGCTGAAGGAGCCGACTTCATGCCCACACTATCCCCAGCAGAGAGACACTGCACTACATTTCTGTCACAAGAACTTAGCTGATCTGCAGGAAATTTGTAGTGATGTACCCAGTTGCTGAAGTGAAGATTTATGACGCCCAACCTTGATGTGATTTTATTTTTAACTCTAAGACTGCAAGCCCTGTTTGTTCCCTAGGAACTGAGGCCCAGGTAGCCTGAGAGGGGAGGCGTCATCCTGAATTGCTTCTGCAACCAGAGCTAATACAGAATGGTGAGCCTTCTGTGGTTTGGAGTCAGAGAGGTCGGATTCAGTAACTGGGTATCTGAGCCCTTGGGACACACATTCTTCTCATTTTGTGGCTGATAATGACCCCCCTCTGAAAATAGTACACTTATTTTCTAAAAATAGTCTTCCCTCTGCCAAGAACAAAAGAAAGTCTAGTGCCCCCTACAGAGCTTAAAAGGAAGTTTGTTGACTCGTGCTAAGAAGGAAAGGAGGAAAGCGGGGTGGGGAGGGAGGCCTGGTTATAATTATTAGCAACAGCATCTGGGGTAACAGCAGTCAGCAGACAAACCTCAATTATACTGGCAGCCCTGGCCCCTACTGGGGCTAGAACGGGAAGTGTATGGTAAAGGGTTTGAGCTATTTTCACTTAGCTTTGGCCTCTGATTTTAGAGTTTAGTTTGTCAGTTGAGGTTTTAACATTAAGTGAAACGAGAGGCCATTTTCATGCTGTTTGTACTTAAAATTTCTTCCCCTCCTCCAGCTTCATTGAAATATAATTGACACATAACATTGTGTAAGTTTAAGGTGTACAACATGTTGATGTGATACATTTATAAATTGCAAAATTATTACCGTCTTAGTATTGGCTACCACCTCCATCTGGTCATGTAGCTACCATTTCTTTTTTGTGGTGAGAACATTTGAGATCTTCTCACTTAGCAACATTCAGGTATATGATACAGTATTATTAGCTGTAATCCCCATGCTGTGTATTAGATCCCCAAATTTGTTAATCTTTTAACTGGAAGTTTGTACCCTTTGAGCAAAGTAATATCTCCCCATATCTTGAAATTTCTTAATTGCAAGAATTGTGTGACATATAATCTTTTCTTAGTACAATATTACCAGTATCCAGAAAGATTACTTTTAGGTGAAATCACTTTATCAGGATGTATTTTTAGTACCTGAATGATTTCGATACCTTGGAGGGATTATATTACATTTGAATCAGTCAAGATAGACTTATGTCTTAGTGGAGTAAGAAATAACCTGGTACTGTCTGAGGCTTTAAATAACAAAGGTTTATTTCTTGCTCATGTTTCATATTCATCATAGATCATTAGAAAGTTCTGTTCAGCATAATCATTCAGGGGTCCAGTCTGATAGATCAGCTAGTCTCTACGTGGGAGGATAAAGAAGGCTCTGGAGGGTCTCACAGGGGTAGTTAAATGCTCCAGAAGTGGCATCTCTTCTTCTGCTCACCCCATCCAACCATAAGAGTGCAAGTAAGGATAATGCCACTGGGGCTGGGGAGAGATATTTTGGAGGCAAATAGCTACCACAATATTTATTTTTCTTACACTGAATTTTATCTTTGAACAAAACGTTCTCTGTGTGGTTCCTGTATGACGGTCGCTGTGCTCGTGCTTTCTCATACTATCCTAACCATCAGCAAAGAGGATAAAAAGGAAGATTCCTAGGATCAAACCACTTTATTACCAGTTAGCTAAAACAGACTTCAGCCCAGTTCCCCATCTGCCATGCCTAGCGTAAGTGAAATGTCAGTGCCAAAGCACATAGGCTGAATTTCATAATCACTTTTTGGGGCTAGTCAAAGTTCTGCATTGAATTTTTAAAAAATAAATTAAAGATGATACTATATTAGACAAATAGCTTCAGTGAAATTACAAAGAGGAGTACATTAAAAAAAAATACCAGCAGTAGAATCTCTTCAAGAATTAAAATAACAGGATAAAATGAAAAAATTCCCTTTAGAAAATACTAATTTGTTGCTGGAAATCTATACTGAAGTTTTATTTGAAGTTCTTCAGTGAAACTTAAATCTCATGTAGCTCAGACACTTTGGGAATGTCTCTCCCTAATATTGTTGGGCATCTGGGCAAGTAAGTGGTTAAATTTTGGATGATTTATGTCTTAGATCCTTATGGTTCTTCTTGTTCATCTAAAGATCTGTTCAATAATTCTTGTAATTTTTTGAATGGAAAAGAAAGGAATGGATTTTACCTTTTTAATTTCTATTTTATTGAAAGGATAAAACAGAAAACAAAATACTTGTGGAGAGGTTAGTGGGGAGATGGAAATGTGGGAAAAAGCGGACTAGCTGGGAGAGAGTTTATTTCACCTACTTGAAAGTTACCATGTTCATTATAGTTTGAGTATGTTTTTAGGTCTCTCCATAAGTAAGACTATAATTTGTTAAAAGGAATCACAATTCCTAAGACCCTGGACTCAAATCTAAAAGATAAAAGCAGAATTTATTTCTTGCTGGCTTAGAGAGCTGCAAGTGCACCCTCTTGAAAAAGCAAAGGTCAGGGTTTATGAAGAGCTTAGGATAGGGATAGGGTTTGTTAGGTTACATTTAAAGGAGGTAGCATTGTGTTGGTGAAGTAATGATTTGGGTGAGTTAGTTAAGGCGAATTAACTAGGGTTTGGCAGGAGGTCTACTGGGTGGTTTGCTGAGTCTGAGTGATTCAGCACAAGGGTCAGGTGTCTCAGGCATGAGTAGAAAGTTCTTTTTTACATTCTCGTAAGGTTTCAGATCTTATCTTCCTCAAAGCTCTCTTTCCTTCTCCTGCTGTCTATAATATTCACTGGAGACTTCCATTATGGAAGAAGTCTAAAGCTGATCCTTTCCATATTTTAGCTCATAGATGAGATACAACATACAAGAAAATTTTGGAGCCTTTACTATGTGGCAGGGACTTTGCTTTCATTGGCATTTATCATCTGGGTCTGGTAAGGGAGTCAGAATTGAACATAAGTAAGTTTGAAAAAGAATGACAAGAGCTATGACAGAAGTCTGTATCATAATGGAAAGGAAGCATGATGGAGAGGCTGCTAAGTTGTACTCTTGGCTTCATAACCTCATCCTTTCGCTAAGTCTTGAAAGGTGGGCCAACATCTGTAAGGCCTGAGTCCTGGTGTGGGCATTCTGGGCAGAGGCAAGGGTATGTGGAAAGACAGAAAACTGTTTACTGGCCCTTCTTTTAAACATATTTAACCTTGAGATCAGTGCACCAGAAGAGCCTCCTACCTCCTGTCCACAGGGTCAGAAGCATATATACACTTCTAGGTCCCTACTGGCTCAGAGGAAGGAATTGAATTCTGACAGCCTCTCCTGAGACCCAGAGATAAAATAGATGAAGTGCGTGTGGGGAGAGGAAAGAATTTACAAGGAATAGGGGACTGTGTTGGAGAAGGAAAAGAGAGAGGGTATAGGATCAGTTAGGAAGGTTTAGTTGGTAGATCTGGGTTTAAACAGTAAAGAGAAGTTATTGGCTCATGTAATAAACAACCTAAATGTCCTCAATGTCCTCAGGAATGAATCTCCATTTTTCTGTGATTATCTGAGTATTCTGCCTTGCCTCCCCACCCACATATGTATTGGATTTATCCTTCGTCTGACTTTACTGTAGTGGCCAAGTAGCTGCCAGCAGCTCCAGGCCACATGCTTCCTTCTTCACAGCCAGGGGAAGAGACAGAATGTCTCCCCACATTCATCAAAGTCCAGAGCTTCACGGTGATGGGAGCATCTTAGATTAGGTACCTGCCCCTGAAGCAGTCGTGGGGGCCAGAGGAATGCTCCGGGCTGTTTGGATTAGGGCCCATCACTGATCTTTCCCTGTGGCAAGAGGGATGCCATGGCCGAGCTAGCTTTAGACCAGTCAGAGAGAGCCTCCTGGGGTCAGTGCAGCTCAAGCCTCGAAGTTGTTTCCCAAAAGGAGGAAGGAGAAATTGGAGAATTGAAGAAATATCCTCCAATAGGAAAATATTTATTCTGGAGAGGCAATCACAATACCCACTTCATGTAACCCTGTGTGATACCCCAGAATTCTAGACTGAGGACCTCAGGCCTGTTGAAGGACCTGATTGTCTTCTCTCTTAAGGCCTGGAACATAAAAGACTTCAAGCTAAACTAAACAATTGCTTGGATTTGCTTCTAGACCACCTCTGCTGGCTTCATGTGACAAGAGTAAGTTCTTTCAGTTGTGGACTGCATCACCCCACCCTTCACCCTGGGGCTAGAATTACAGCTAAGTCATAGGTGATGAGAGGGGACCATGTTAAGGAATTTAACATGTATCTTGAAGAATTTAAAAATCATCTTAGATGAGTGTTGAGGTGGGCAGGTTTATAATGAGCCTTACAGTTTCGAAAGACAATGCTGATTATTCCAGTGGAGAATGAATGAAAGAGAGGTTTGGATTGTTTAAGGCAGGAGCAATGAGGATGGAGCCAAGGGGCCTATGTGATAAAACTTAAGGAAGTATCTAAGGACTTAATAAAGGGATCAGTAGTAGCCGTGGTGAGAGTGTGTGGTGAGGGAGGATGGAGCATCTGGGAGGAATGGCAAAACAATGGCACCTGCTTGCAAAAAGAAAGTAATAATTACAAGACGCTCGTTTTCTGACACATACTAGAAAAGTAATAATGGTGGGTTTTTTTCCCTGTTTGTTTTGTTATGGTGAGAGTAAAGAGTGAGATGTCACAGAATAAAGAGTCTGGAATGGTCTGAAACTCCATTTCCTTTCATCTGCTGAATTTCCGACCACCAGCGAATAATAGAGGTAGACGTCTTTTGTTTGTTCTCTCTTCCTTAGAGGAGGGAGCCTCTGAATACTACTGTTTCCTCCAGTGTCATTGATGTTAGCAAAGGTGCTAGTTTTTTGTGGGCTTTAATATCTGAAAAATAAAGGCATACTGTTAAAAGCACAAGGTCTCATATTATTGAAAAATTCCAATATTCCTAACTAGTAGGAATAGTTAGGAGTCCGAGTTTGGACAGTGAACTCTCTCTCGGTTAGAAATTTTAAAGGTTAATGATTGTAGAGAGACTGACTTTCTTTTATTCCTTAATCGTTTTGAATGAAGCATTGTAGATAAAATGGAAACATAAAAATGTAGAGCAAAGTAGACTTCGATTTAGAAGTCTCTTTGCTCAGGAAAGAATGTGAATTTCATTCATTGCCAACAAAGGCCAAGACAAGCTGATCGTGAAACTAATTTGTGAAACCTCATTGTCAGGATGTCATGTGGGTTTTTCCACCCTTAACCCTGATGTGTGCTTTAGCCATCAGAGTCATTTACTGTTTTTTATATGGACAATTGGGATATTGTCTGGTTGAACAAAGGTCACAGACAGATGTATTTTGCTGAAAAGAATCATTTGGAAAAGCTTGGCATTTTTAACTGACCCCACCCACTTCTGTTTCGTTTCATTGTTGTAGCATGAGATGTAAACTTAGGTGTATGAGCTGGATTGCCTAGAAAATATTTATTGTTTTTTGTCTCTACAGTGGAATTCCAGGGTGGTGAGCAAAAGGACTTATGAAGTAACTGTTCTCTTTATGTGTGTATGTGTTGAGTGGCTCCTCAGGTTGCTTAGGCCCGAGAAGACTACAAACTTGTTGAGTCCTAGCGACTACATCTCTAGACCTCAGTTTCCTTATTCATGGTGGAATAACAGTACCTTCCCTACTTGCCTTGTGAATTTCTTATGAAGGTTTCATACTTACGTGTGATAAGTATGAAATGTCTGCAACTTCAGACTTCGTAATTGCTCCCCTCTTGCTATCAAGACGAAGTCCAGGCTATTTTCCATGGGAAATAAGGCTTTTATGGTCTGGCTCTTGCTTCCCCCTCCAACTCATGTCCTTCTACCCATGCCACTCCCTACACCTTCTACTCTACCCACCAGCCATGATGTCATTTTGAAATACTCCTCGTTCTCCAAAGACTATCCTCTTACCCCTGGCTGTTTTCTCATGACACCCTCTATGCCTAAAATGCTTGCTGTCTGCTGGCATTTTAGTTGCTCTCTAGGTTTCTAGACCCTTCTCTCCATCCTCCTCAAACCAAGTTGGTACTCAAGGCAGATATCCATGGTAAGATTGTTAGTGTTGAGGGGAAGGACGAGGAAGGATTCTGAGGCTCCCTGTTCTCCCTGATGACGGAAATAGAGGCATTAAGGAGTCAGGACTAACTCTAATTTTATGAATGGGGCACCTGAGTCACAAAGGTTTAAGTAATTTGTCCAAGGGGATAAAACAAGTAATTTGTAGACCTGGAGTTTGACCCCAGGCAGTCTGACCTAAGATCTAGGACATTTACTTTATGCTGCATGGAGTGTGGGGTGTGACTGTTTGCTTACTTCTTCCCTGTCCCGCTGTACATTTTCCTTTGCGCTAATCTAGCTCTAATGTTTTATAAAACTTTACTGAAGGCTTAAGGATAACAGGAAGGACTCACATGTAGAAGATAAAAGTTTAAATTAAAATAACCACTATCTCTCTGTCTCTCTTGCACGCGTGCCGTCTTTCTCTCTTAAATCCCTGACTGCTTCCAGGGATTCCTGCCTCCTATTAGTGGGAAGAGTGTTACACCAGACCCCAGTGTCCTACCTTTCTTCACTGTCCGTATTTCCCTCATGTCCTACCTTATATCCACTTCCAAGGCAATGTCTCTGTTCTGGCTGTTTACTGCTGAGTAACGACTCCAAACCTCAGTCATTTAAAATAACATTTTTTTTGGTTATCATGATTTTGAGGGTTAGCATTTGGGGCAGTGATCAGCTTCCGTTTCACTTTGCATTGACTGGGATCACTCAGTGATATCAGCAGAAGGTAGGTATTATCTGGATGGTCTAAGAACACTTCTCTTGTTGCCCTTGGAGGGGCTCGCTGGAAGGCTGGACTCAACTGTTTCCTCCCCTTCTCCGCCTAGTCTCATAAAAACCGCAGCATCTCTTCATGTGGTCTCTTCAACAGGGCAGTCTAATTTCTTAATGACATCTTAGGGCTCACTACTCTTGAATATATTCCTTATGACACATGTTTGTCTTTGACTTAAAAAACGCAGTAGCGAGTATTCCAGGAGAGAGGAGGTGGAAGCTTCCAGTCTCTTAAGACCTAGAAACTGGCACACGTCACGTCTGCCATAATCCGTTGGTCAGAGTGGTCACAGAACCTGCCCAGCTTTGGAAGGAAGCTTCACAGACCCCCACCTCCTGATGGGGGTGGTGTCACATAGTTAGTGAACATCATTGAGCCACTGTAGTTACCTGCAGAAAAGCCACACTGAAGGCAGGGGCAGCAGTATGGAGCAGTAGTCAGGCACCCAGGCTCTGGTAAGTCTATGAGTTAGGAGCCTGACCCCACTAGTTACTTGATGCGTGCTCTGGGGCATTTCGTCTCTCTGGGCCTCAGTTTCCTCATTAAAAAAAAAGCAGAACTAATACTCATCCTACTTCATAGAGTGGGAGAAGTCAATACATGTAAAGCACGTAGGACAATGCCCAGCACATGATGGAGAGCTGTAGAGATGAGCCGTGTGCCGTTGTTAGACAGCGGCAGAGAAGTTTCATTACTCATGATCTTAATGCCTTCATCTCCAAAGAGGCTGTTCTTTGTTTTACTAAGTGACCCAATGACATGACATAAGCCACTCTCCTTCACCCCCAAAATCCCACCCCAAAACCCCACATACATAGCCTCCAAAAGGGCAGCTTACCTTCCCCAAAGGTGATTAAGAAAATTGCGGGCAGCTTTAAAGTAGCAGATTGTCTCTACCTTGAGCTATGCAGGTTTCAGTGTTCTTAGGACCAAACTTGGTTACAGCACCCTGTTCTACCTATCACAGCACTTTAAAAATCGGTTGAAATTACCTGTTTATAATTAGCTGTCTCCCCTATTAGACTGTGAATTCTTGAAAGCAGGAACGTGAAATTTCATCTTTTTATTCCCAATGCTTACAAGATACCTAGCAATGTGTTCAGTATTCAGTAGCTCCTCCCCCACCTCCACCTGCATTTTGTTTTCCGTGGTTTCAATTACCTGTGGTCAACCTCTGTCCAAAAAAATTAAATGATAAGTTCCAGAAATAAACAATTCATAAGTTTTAAATTGCACACTGCTCTGAGTAGCATGATGGAATTTCGAGCCATCCCACTTCATCCCAGGCAGGACGTGAATTTTATATCATCACAAGAAGAAGAAAGGTGAGTACAGTACAATAAGATATTTTGAGAGAGAGAGAGAGAGAGAGAGAGAGAGAGACCACATTTGCATAACCTTTATTACTGTATATTGTTATAATTGTTCTATTTTATTATTAGTTTTGTTAATCTCTTTCTGTGCCTAATTTATGAATTAAACTTTATCATAGGCATGTACATATAGGAAAAAACACAATATAGATAGGGTTCAGTACTATCTGCAGCTCAGGCACCCACTGGGTGTCTTGGAATGTATCCCCCACAGATAAAGGGGGACTGCTGTGTTTGTAAATTGGGTGACAGTATTTTCTTTGTTATTCAGCCAAGGTGGAGGTGGATTAGAATGACTGTAGACGTTGTACTGGTGAATAAAATGTTAGAATTACATTCTTGCAAAAGAGTTTTAAAAGCTGAAAAAGCAGCATATCATAAAGTATACACTCAAGAGTAGTAATTAAATAACATTTTGTTTATTGATCTTTAAAATACATAGTAGGTCTTACAGGGAGATCAGCTCCGTGCTTTGTGACCACCTAGAGGGGTGGGAGAGGGAGGGTGGGAGGGAGACCCAAGAGGGAGGAGATATGGGCATATATGTATATGTATAGCTGATTCACTTTGTTATAAAGCAGAAACTAACACACCATTGTAAAGCAATTATACTCCAATAAAGATGTTAAAAATAAATAAATTAAAAAGTGTCTAACACACACACACACACACACACACACACACACACACACACACACACACACACACACACACACACACATAGTGGTCCTAAACCTAATTCAGATGTCAATTTCAAATTGGATACATAGTAAGTAGTGTACCATGGTCCCACTGATGGCATGGTACTAAAAGTATATCACCGCCTGAAATTATAGCTTCTCTCCTACTCTTATTTTTGTTCTAGTTTATTTTTTATGTATCTATCATTTCTCATCACTTTCTGAAGTTTTTGGTTTTTTATCTTTCTGTCATATGGACATTGAGTTCTGGGAAACATACTTTGTTTTCCCTCTTGGTTTTATAACTCTACCTTTTGGTTTGCCAGACAACTATAGATTTGCACTTTTATCACTCTTTTCACAGAATGTTAACATTGCTTTTGATTTTCAATGGCTCTCTCTCTTCCATTCCTCAAAGATTACCCTATCACATTTAGGTCATTGTTCAGTGCCCCATGTTTCCAAATAAAATCCAGTATCTTGAGTTAGTTGGGTCCTAGTGGACTTAAATGTAGTGGAGAATGACAATGACAGCAAATGAATCATTGCCAAAACTTTCCTAATGAAGGTCCCTAAACCTAGTCAGAAAAAAAATATTAACAAAGCCACTCATTCTGTTTGCTGAACACCCAAAGCAAAACATTAAAAAAAAAATAGATATAGACAATACTCTAGTACTCTTTTCTAAGAGAATCTTGCTGTAAATGAATCACCACTGTAACCCTGAATAAGTGCAAATGTTGTAAGGTCATGATTATATCCTGGATCTTATTTGGTTTCGTGAGAAGATTTCTTTTACTTTGAGGTGCATGCTTAGTCAAAACCCTTGACTGTGATCACTCACTTTATTTGTTGGTTTAATAAAAACTGTAAAATTTATGGATTGATTTTTTTAAATGAAACTAGGCCATTTTCAACAAATACCTATTGGTGGTTGCAGTTTATAAACTGTGCTGAACATCGTGGGGAATGTTAATAATGATAGAGTCCTTCTTTTCTAAGAGCCTCTCAAAGAAAATTATAGGTGTTAGAGCTGAAAGGAATTTTGTGGGGGTTTTTAGTCTAGTTCCCAAGCTTTATGGATAAGAAACCTAAGGTCTGAAATGCTAAGTGATCTTGGGAAATGCATTTAACCTTTCTGAACTTCAGTTTCCTCATTTAAAAAAAAGGAAATCATAGTATCTAACTCATAGGGTTGTCATAAGAATTAATGTGATAATAAATGTAGAGCATTGAGCCAACTGCTGTCCATAGTAAGTTCCCAATAAATGGTACCTTTTTTTTTAGTGTTATTATGGCTATGATTATACAGATAGGAAGTGCCAAAACAGAGATACAAATCCATTTCTTTCAAACCCATTGTTGTTTTATATAGTTCTTCATGCTATAAATGTATTATTTTCCAGTGTGGGAAACATTTCTCTTTCAGTAAAGTCATATTCAGAAATAGATGTTAATTGTCAGATTGCCATTTGTTTTCACCAGATCACAGCAGGAACCAAAATAATGTTTCAAACAAAAATAACAATAGTCCGCAAACTTTTTTCTGTGTGTGCACTGCTTAAAATGCAACATTAAGTTAAAAGTGAAATTTTTTTTAAAGCTAAGACTTTCTAATATAGACACAGATTAAATGTCACCCATTTGTTCTGCTAAGCATCCCAAATGCTACAGGATTTGCTCCAGATTGTAATTCCTATAAGATCTTTTGCAGTTTCATTGCTTACGAGTTTATCTTGTAGCTGTTACAGTAGTGGTCAGTCTGCGCTACCTCTTCCCAAGGGTCAGTGGTAAATCCTGGTGTCCTTCTTCATTTGCATGCTTCCCATCCAAAACTGGGCAGCAGCCAGTGCTACTGGGACGCTGGTGAATTGGATGCTCACCAACCCTCTGTTTTTGGAAAGCCTGTCTTCTTGTCACTTTATGTTAAATATGGATGGGAAAGGCTCTCCTGATCTAACCTACTATGTTTATCCAGATCTGAAATGTAAGTGTTCCTTTCTTATGGAAACCTGAGTGGGACAACATTTAATAAAGTTCTACAGAACTCAAACATGATGCTGGGTCTTAAATTTGCATCTCCTGGCCCTCTATATACTTATTTTAAAGCAAGATTTTCCACGAATTTAGTGACATTAGGTAGTTTTCACACTTTGAGGAGAGAGGTTCTTTGAATGTAAGTGAAATTCTTACATTTACTTTGCCTTCAATTCCTCTTTATTGATTTCAGACATCTAGCGCTATTCACTCATCAGCTTTAACCCTAAAAGCAATGGTGCTTGAATTAGTCAGGGTTCTCCAAAGAAATAAAATGTATACATGTATCTCAAAAGATTTATTGTAAGGAATTGGCTCATGTGATTGTGAAGGCTGACAAGTCCCAACGTCTGCACTTGGCAAGCTAGAAACTCAGGAGAGCTGGTATATAATTCCAGTCCAAAGGCAGGGAAAAAAACAAACAAATGATGTCTCAACTGAAGGCAGTGAAGAGGAGAAAATTCCCCTTACTTGTTTCATTCAGGCCTTCAACTGATTTGATGATTGGATGAGGCCCACCCACGTTATGGAGGGCACTCTGTTTCATTTAGTTTGCTGATTTAAATGTTACTCTTACCCATAACACCCTCACAGAAACACCCAGAATAGTGTTTGACTGAACATCTGTGCACTTCCATGGCCCAGTCAAATTGACACATAAAATTAACCATCACAGTGCTCAGTGGATTGTCTTTAGTCTTTTATACAGTGAGAGACCAGGATTACATTTTTGTTATTCATAAATGTATATGGCTATGTCTCACATGAAATTAACCATGGCTGAACTTCTAGTTTCATAGAGGTTTTATTTTGCTAAGATAATTCTAAAACATGGCACTTGTAGGGCTGATTTGCTAATGTCTCTGTATAGAGTGAATCAGACACAAATGGGAGTCCCAACGTTGTTTTTTTGTAGGAGAAAAATGTGGCTTACTGTTAAAAAAAAAAAAAGAAATGGAAAGAAAAAAAAAAGAAATGGAATTTGAAGGCATCAGATCTTAATTTGAATCCAGGCTTTGTCATGCAACATCTGTGTAAATTAGACATATTATTCAACTAAGCCTTAGCGCCCTTCTCTGCATAAATTGGGAAATATAAAACCTACTTCAGAGTAGGCATAATTTATGCAGACATTTAGAGTACTCCCTTTTTTAGTTTTAAATCCTTATTAGATGTTTATTGGACCTTATTCTATTCTTCTTGTCTCTTAACCTTTTTATCTTTTTATGTCTCTGAATTGAATTATTAATTCCAATACTTCTTCTAATTCACTAATTCCCTATTCAGCTGTGTCTAAACTGTTATTCAATGTATTAATGTTTTAACTTCAGGAAAATATTTTTAATATTTAGAATCTTTATTCAGTTTTTTTTCAAATCTGCCCTGTCTTCCTTCATAGTATCTTTGTGTGTATGTGTGAGTAAAGATATTAATTTATTTTTTCATTTATGTCTTTTTAATGGCCTCTCAGTAATGAAGGATTTATTTTAACAAGACATAAAAAGTACAAACTATGAAGTGAAAGATTAATAAATATAGGAAGAATAAAATATTTAAAAAATTTAATTCTTAAAGCCCCCCTATATACAAAGTTGAGACAAGCCACAGATTGGGAAAAGATGTCTTCAATGCATATAACAAAAAAAGTATTGATATCAAGAGCATAAATAGAACTACCACAGAACAAGTAGAAAGAAACCAATTATATTAAAAAAAAAGATATTAATAGGCAATTAATTGACTAGGAAACCCAAATGACTAATGAACATAAAGACTTGTCATGTTAGGGGAAATTGAAAAAAATTACTAGAGAACCATTTCACATTTTATCAAATTGGTAATAAACGAAGAGTCTGACAATAGTAAGTATGAATGTATGAGAATGGGAAATTTCAAAATTCACTGGGCGAAGTGTAAATTCTTACTACCATCTTAAGAAGCAATTTTTCATTATTAATAAATTAGAAGGTATTCAGTAAATTTCAGCTCATAGTTACTTACCCCTAGCAAAACTTGCATATAGCTCTACAATTACAGTTCTTGATTACAGTTCTTTTGTAATAGGGGAAATATTAGAAATAATCTATATCTCCATTAATATTAGAATGGATTTGTGGTATAACCATGCAGTTAAATCCTGTATAGCAGGTAAGAGGAATGAATTAAGTCTATATATTAATTTGACAGAACTCTAAGAAATAAGACTGAGTGAGAAAAATAAGAGTAAAATAGCATTTATGTAAAATTTAAAGATATTCATAAGTACTAAATATTGTTTATGGACACAGTTTATGGATTAAAGTGAAAAGATTAACAAAGATGTATGCAAAATCAGAATAGTGATTTGCTATAGGCTAGCAGATAGAGGCAATGGAATAGGGGAGATGTACAAGGGTCAGCTGGAACCAAATCTGGAATTTTTCAAAAATTGTTAAAATATATTAATGTTAGTATTTATTAATCCTGTATGGATATGTATCTGTTGTATTATTCTCTGAAATAATATATTAAAATTATTATAAATGAATAAATAAAATCTATCAAAATAATAATTAAACAAAAACTTGGCCTGAGTAAGATTAAGTTGTATGAGGAAAATCAATTGAGGAGATTTATAATTTGTTTTCAAATGCCACTTATTTCTGATTGTGAGGAAGATATACTGGTATTGTTGGCATATAATTGTTCATAGTGTTTTATTATGATCCTTTGTATTTTTGTAGTATCTGTTGTAATGTCTCCTTTTTCATGTCTGATTTGATTTACTTGAGTCCTCTTTTTTTTTTGGTTAGTCTAGCTAAAGGTTTATCAACTTTGTTTTTTCCACAGAACCAACTCTTAGTTTTGTTAATCTTTTTTAGTATTTTCCTAGTCTCTCTTTTATTTATTTATGCTCTAATCTGTATTACTTTCTTCCGTTTTCTAACTTTGGGCTTAGTTTGTTCTTTTTTTCTAGTTCCTTGAGGTGTAATGTTAGATTGTTAACTTGAGATCTTTCTTTTTCTTAATATATGCATTCATAGTTTTAAAAGCTCCTTTTAGAATTGCTTTTGCTGCATTCCATAAGCTTTAGTATGTTGTATTTACATTTTTATTTATCTGAACATATTTTTGAATTTTCCATTTGATTTCTCTTTGACCTACTGGTTGAATTCAAGAGTGTTTTGTTTAATTTCCAGTCATTTGTGAATTTTCCAGCTTTCCTCCTGTTATTGATTTCTAGTTTCATACCATTGTGGTCAGAAGAGATACTTGATATAATTGTGTATTTACTACAGGTTTTTCCTTCATGGTCGCCACAAGGCTTACATAAAATATCCCATAGTTATACTATTTTAAACAGATAATTTAACTTTGATAGCATACAGAAACTCTGAACTTTTACCTTTCCCTCCTTCCTCTCCCCACTTTAGGTTACTGATGTTACAGTGTACATCTTTTTAATATTGTGTATCCAATAACAAATTATTATATTTATAGTTATTTTTCATCCATTTGTTTTTTAACTTTTAAACTTGAGTTGTAAGTGATTTACACATCACCATTACAGTATTAGAGAATCTGACCTTGACTACCTGTGGACCTTTTTTGGTGAGTTTTACACACTCATATATTTTTACAGTGCTAAGTAGCATAATTTCATTTTAGCTTGTAGAATGCCCTTTCGCATTTCTCATAAGGCAGGTCTAGTGGTGAACTTCCTCAGCTTTATTTGCTTGGGAAAATCTTTATTGCTTCTTTATTTCTGAAGAACAAGTTTGCCAGGTTGAGCTCTTTTCTTTCAGTAGTTTGAATACGTCATCCACTATCTCCTGGCTTCGAAAGTTTCTGAGAAGTCTCTCATAGTCTTATGTGGGTGGGGGTGTCTCCCTTGTATGTGACAAGTTGCTTTTCTCTTGCTGCTTTCAAAATTCTCCCTTTGTGTTTGAATTTTAACAATTTAATTATAATGTGTCTTATTGCAGCCTTTTTTGGGTTCAACCTATTTGGGATCTTTTGGGCCTCAGGTATCTGTTTGTCCATTTCTTTCCCCATGTTTGGGAATTTTTCAGCCATTATTCCTTTAATTAGACTTTCTGTCCCTATCTCTTTCTCTTCTCCTTCATGGATTCCTATAATGCATATATTATTTTTTTGTGATGTTTCATAAATCCCTTAGGCTTTCTTCACTCTTTTTCATTTTTTTTTCTTTTTGTTCCTCTGACTGGATTATTTTTAAATAGCTTAGAGTTCACCGATTCTTTCTTCTGCTTAGTTAAGTCTGATGTTGAAGCTCTCTACTGAATTCTTTAGTTCAGTCATTGTCTTTTTCAACTCTAGGATTCCTTTTGTTTTGTTTTCTTTTTTGTTGTTGTTTTGATAGTGTCTTTTTCTTTGTTGTAATTCTCTTTGTTCATCCATTATTTTCCTAATTTCCTTTAGTTGTTTCTCTGTGTGGTCTTATAGTTCACCAGACCTCTTTAAGAGGATTATTCTGAAGTCTGTCAGACAGGTCATAGATATCCATTTCTTTAGGGTCAGTTATTGAGCTTTATTATAGTTTCCTTTGACAATATCATGTTTACCTTATTTTTTGTGATCCTTGTATCCTTGTGTTGGTATTTGTGCATATGATTAAGTGGTCTCCTTTTCTAGACTTTACATGTTTGCTTTGGCAGTGAAAGACCTTCATCCGTCAGCTCAACTCAAAGTAATGGATAGATCAGTTGGTAGTGTCTATGCATAGGCAGGGCTTGCTAGTAGGCTCTTTAGTTGGGCCAGGCCACTGCCTGTACTCTGCGGTCAGGGAGGTTACCTTGGCAGAGCTCTGCATTTAAGTGAGACCGCTGGGTAGGCCCTCTGTTTGGACAGGGCTGCTGGTTGTGCTCTGAGGTTAGATGGAGACACTAGGGGGACTCTGAAGTCACCTCTGGTTAAGTGAGTTTTCAGGCTGTGTTCCCTGTCAGGGCGGTGCCCCTCGTTGGATTCCGTGTTTGGGTAGAGCTGTTGGGGCTCTGCAATCTCTCCTAGTTAGATGTTGCCTCAAGCTGGGCTCCCTGACCGTATGGTACAGGTGGATGGACTCTGTGTTCAGGAATGGCAGCAGGCAAGGCTTTATGGTTGTTTGAGGCCTCAGGCTGTGCTGTGTAATCAGATGAGGCTGTAGGTTGTGCCCTGTAGTGACATGGGGCCTCAGGCTGGGCTTTGTGATTTGACAGCCTGCTGGCTATGCTGCACTGTGCTATTGGGGAGGTTGCTGGCCTGGCTGTCTGTCCAGGTGGTGCCTTCAGCTGTATCTCGTGGGTTCGGTGCTCTGCTATTGGGCCAGGATGGGGAGGAGGCCACTGTCTGGGCCCCCTGCTTGGGCAAAGCTATAGGCTATATTTAGCAATCAGGCAGGACTGTAGCTTGGGCTCAGAAGTTGTTGGGACCATAGGCTGGGCTTTGAGACTGCCCAGGGCCACTGTTCTGGCTCCCTGCTTATGTGGGGCCAGAGGCTATGCTCCATAGTTGGGCAGAGCTATGGACTTGGTTTCCTGCTTGCATGGGGCTATAGGATACTCCAGGATCTTTGGCCAGGCTTCCTGATTGGGTAGGACTGAGTCTATGCTTAGCAGTTGGGCGGGGCTGTGGATTTGCCTCCCTGCCCTTGCAGGCCCATAGAACACATTCTACAGACAGCTGATCCCCCAAGTCAGGCAGAACTGCCAATTGAGCTCCCTGGCCAGACAGGGTCACTGATTCAGCTTTGCAGATGGGCAGAGCTGCTGGCTGGGATCTCTGCTTGGCTGCAAGCAGGTATGCAGTTTGCCAGATTCTGAGCACTGGTTGCTATAAGCCCCACAGCATCTGTCTGTGATCCCCAGTGGTGTAGTTCTGCAGATTCCCCCAGAGATCCCTTGGAGGTGAGACCTGAGTAGTCTTCCCAAGAAGAGTCTTGCAATGCTGCCGAAGCTGGAGGTCCCTCCTGGGACAAGTTTTCTCTATTTTTTATAAATTTCATAATTTTATATTGTATTTTAGACTTTGTATGTACAGTAACAATAGATAAAGCAGTATTATATTTTGTTATTTTTGTTTATTTTCCGGAGAATGCAAGTCCTTTATTCTAAGTTGAAGGTAGACGAAGGCTGATCTTACAGAGTCCTCCTAGATTTGAGTTTAGCAATGGCTGGTCTGCAATTTTGATTACATCGGGTTTACCTATGATTAGCCCAACGTCCATTCTTGACACCTTTTCAATTTTGTAAATTTTGAGGCTGCAAGATTTGAGCTGAAGTCTCAGATATTTTTGTTTTAACTTTGAATTAATGCCAGCAGGGCCCTGAAATGAAAGTTCTGTGAAATGAGTGGGTCTCTGAAATATCGCTTAGATTTTCAGCTCCTCTTTCATTGCTACTTTCTCAGCAAAGTGCAAGGTGGAGCCTTAGCAATGTGTCTGAATGGATTGTCAGGCTTTGATTTACATTTGAGACTCTTACAGATTCAAATCTACCTGCCGGCTCACGCTATTATTTGGGACTCTGCTCATTTCCCCTCAACCTCTCAATGTTTGTCTTTTTGGGTAGACATCCTCCTTCATCTAATCATACTCAGGCACCTCCCAGGTATGGAAGTTGCTGCAGTTTTCTGCTTGTCTCTTAAAAGCTCATTTCTCTGTTGAATTTAGTTTATGAAGATTTCTGTGTATCCACTTTTCTTCGTTTTCCCCATAGGAAAATATGATTTTTATTTTGTTTGGGTTTCTTTGGTGTCCTAAGTCTTAATTCGACTTAGCACGACTTTTAACAAGAAGTACTAATTCACAAGGAGTATAAATTCATACCCAAGACTCACGTGGATGATTAGGAATTCTCAGGGAAGACTCGTTTTTCCACTTAGTGTTTAGCGTGAGACAAACTTTATCGTCATCTCTTTGGGTTTGTTGGTAGATCTTGCTTCCTGTGAGTCCTGAGCTTCTGACTTTAGATGGAATTCTCAACTACAACCACCTACTTTTTGATGACCTGAGATATTATATCCTATTTATGTGGCTTCTAAAATCCAAGTTCTCTGGTTAATTAAACTGGTATCTGATCTCAGGTCCCATCCCAAAACATCCAGAGATTTAGGCTCTGGTAATCAGTACTTTCTCTGTGTTTTTTCTGGAGATGTGACTTTAGGAATGTATTTAAGGCGATATTTGGTATATTTTGTTTATGGCTTACAGGTTTTTCCACAGAT
The DNA here is from genome assembly GCF_949987515.2 of Delphinus delphis. Lineage (NCBI taxonomy): Eukaryota > Metazoa > Chordata > Mammalia > Artiodactyla > Delphinidae > Delphinus > Delphinus delphis. The sequence goes on along the minus strand of NC_082688.1, from coordinate 41,471,458 downwards.
AGGAAATTTTTGGTTATTTCAATCATCATGTTATTGGAAACAGAAGTTATCTTTTTGCTTTGGTACTACAACATCTGTTCATATCCCCCAACGTTCCTTTCCTCTTTTGTGGTACGTGAACTTAGTCGTTGACTCTGAATGGTATTGGGACCAGGGGGAGATGAGTTTTAGCTGGTGTGGAAGCATCCGTGGTGATTCTGTCAAGAGAATGTGTGCTTATTTTGGGCTATCCTAGTCTGGAAGCTGATGGAAATGTCCCAGTTATACCACCTTAGCACTGAGTACTTACTTTGTCTATGTGCACTCTCTCGACATGGGGATGACGACCTCTTGATGACAAGGTCAAATAAGTGAGTATGGGAAAGAGGCAGGTTCATTTTCTCTTTGGTCTCAGGAGAATTCATAGCTGACACCTTCTTAGACCAGAAGCTGTGTTCATCATCTCCTCTCTCCCCCCGATATCACTTAGGAGAGAAATTGTGTGGAGTTTTAACAGCACGGTTTTGGGAATCAGACTAGCTTGACTATTTACTTAAACTTTTCAAGTCCTACTTCCCCCCCACTCCCACACTTTATTGAGGTATAATTGACAAATAGAATTTTATATATTTAAAGTATACAGTGTGATGATTTGAGATACCTATACATCATGAAATATTTACCATAACCAAATTAACACATTCATCACCCCCACCCCACATATTTACTTTTCTTTCTTTCTTTCTTTTTTTTTTTTGGTGAGAACACTTAAGATCTACTTTCTTAACTTCCAAATATACAATACAGTATTTTTAACTATAGTCACCATCTGTATGCTAGATCCTTGGAACTTATTCATGTTATAACTGAAAATTAGTACTCTGAGTAATATCTTTCCATTTCCCCCACTTCCCACCCCCTGGTAACTACCATTCTACTCTGTTTCTATGTGTTCACCAGTCCTAATTTCTTTATCAGCAAAAAGAGTGTGATAATATGTATAGCATAACTTGCTTCTTGTTTTTTTGAGGATTAAGTGAAATGTGAGTTAATGCTTACAAAGTACTAAGTAGATAGCCCATCATACAGTAACCTCTAGATCGATGTTAGCTGTTACGATTTGTTAGTAGTAGTGATATCCCAAGTAATATGTGCAAAACATTTTGAAATATATGTGAGGTCACAATATGAACACCAACATCCCTGATACACAGTGATTATGAGACAGAAGGCCTTGTGCGCTCGGAAACCCATTGTGCCCCACTATTGTCTGCCAGCCTGTTATCACAAGTCAGACTTTCATGGGTGGTATGCCATACGATGTTTCTCACTTGGATATTATTAATGCTGTATCTAGAATGTGGGTAGTGTGTCTTTAAAAGATTGTAGCCTACTATTTCTACACAAGTTACTATGAAAAAATTTGCATTGTGTTGTAATAAAAGAGCCCTCTCAGCCAGAACTAAAGTGTTGTTTCCACAACACTGAAAGAGAGACTAAACAAAGCAAACTGGAAAAGCTGCTTGGTGTTGTGTGAGCAGTTCACATTGTTTTCCTTTTTTATTGTACTGTTTTACCACTGGCAATCAGTGTAGGGCCTTCACTTATGAAAATATAGCTGTTGGCAGTTTAGGCTCAATTTCATTCTCTAGCTGTCATAAGTAATCACATGGGAAGATAATACTTGATCGGAAGTTTGTTTTCTTTCCCATTTTTTCTTTTATTTTTCTTTGAGGCAACTTGTTAGAGAGAAGAGCAGGTAAGATTGATATCTATGGTATACTGCAATGCTTGGAAAATACACATACATTCTCAGAAATTCTTTTCACATAGGGAAAAAAAAGAGGCAATACCCCATTTAAATTAAGAATTAGCAATCATTGCCACTTGTTCCCTACTATTACCTCCATAGACTCTTTTTTTTTAAATTGAATTATAGTTGATTTACAATATATGTAAATGTTGTGTTAGTTTCAGGTGTATAGCAAAGTGACTCAGTTATATATATTATTTTTCAGATTCCTTTCCATTATAGATTATTATAAGGTATTGAGTATAGTTCCCTGTGCTGTACAGTAGGTCCTTGTTGTTTATCTCTTTTATATATAGTACTGTGTATCTGTTAATCCCGAACTCCTAACTTATCTCCATAGACTCTTGATGAAATAAAATACCAAAATTTTGTTCAGTGCATTATAGCAGATCTGTGGTTTTGTCGGCCCCTTTTATAATGAAGGCTGTCTTCATGCATTCTTGCTACAGATGTGTAACCTGAATTGAAACTGGGCATTAGTTTTTATTAAGGAATTCCCATGAGTTCCGTAGATGTGATAATGGTATTATGATTATAAAGGAGAATGTCCTTACTGGGTATTGTTTTGTTTTGTTTTGTTTGTTTTTTTGTAAGCATTTCATACTGAAGTACATAGGGAAGAAATGTCATCATATCTATTATTTACTTTTTACTACTTCATCAAAGCAGTACTTAGAGTAAATGTTGCAAAATGTTAAAAATGGTTAAATATGGACATTGAGCACATGTGATTCATTATTCTATGTGCTACTTTTCAGTAAGTTTTAAATTTTTCTTGATAAAAAGTTGAAAAAAATCTTTTTGGTACACTACTCTTCTTAAAAACAAAGAGTGCTATTTAAAATGGTATTTTCTGAAAAGAGAATTTATAATGCATAAAATGAAGAGTCATAGAAGTAGACTAAACAAAGTTTAACAGAATTAAAAATGTCCTCAAAGCAGAATCTCCAAATATACCATTAAAGATTTAGAGGTATAGAGGTATTTGCCCTTTTTTTTTCTTTTTTAGGAGGACATTCAGTTTATGACCATGATGACTTTTCTAGGTATAGGGAATAGGAAGATCAATACGATATGCTCCTTAGAAGACAAAGAACCATAGAAACTTTCAGACGGCAAGCTTGGTGCTTTAGTAGAGGGAATCGGCCTGACACAATGAGAAGAACACAGATTTTGCCTCCACGTGGCCGTGGTGCTGAATTGGGCCACTGACTGTAATTTACTAGCAGTGTGAACTTGAGCAGGTTCCTTGGACCAAGTCTCAGGTGTCTCCTCGGTAGAATGGGGATAATAAAATAATATCTTGCAGGGGATGTTGTTAGTATCAAAGGAGGTCACAGGCATAAAGAGTTTACCACAGAGACGTGGGAAATAAAACTCCTGTCCCTATTACTATTAGTAGCATTTCATTAAAGACAAGTAGAAGAGGAGTGATCAGGAACTCAGAAGAGGTGAAATTTGAGTTGAGCTTTGAAGAATGGAGAGGATTTTAAGACATGAGAGGGAGCATTCCAGGTACATAAGAAGGGTGGAGCTGAAGACAGCAAGTGGTTCAGTATAGTTTCATTATAGGCTTCTTGGAGTGGAGTAATGGAAAGATAGGTTAGAGCCTGATTATTGTAGCTTTTCACGGGTAGTCCAAGGAACTTTCCCTTTACTTTGGATGCCATGTGAAGAAGCATTGAATGGTTTGGACAAGCTTCGACATGGTCAGTTGTGCTCTGAGAAGTTCAATCTGGCAATCAGATTCACGTTGGCCTTGGGAAGTTTGAAGGCAAGTGTACCATTGCAGAGTTTCCTGAGCCTCTACCGGATAGGCATCCTCCTCCTTCCTTCCAGGACTCTGGTTTTGTTGGGGATGGTGACACAGCAGCTTGGAAAGGAAACAAACAAACAATCTAAAAAATGCAACCACATTTGCCATCCTTCTTTGAAGTTAGGGGTGGCATTGTCTAGTTTTGGCTAGTGTGATATAAGCTAAAGTCATAGAGTGGGTCTTCTGAGAATGTACTTTAAAAGTAGGAGACAGGGCTTCCCTGGTGGTGCAGTGGTTGGAGTCCGCCTGCTGATGCAGGGAACACGGGTTCGTGCCCTGGTCCAGGAAGATCCCTCATGCCGCGGAGCGGCTGTGCCGGTGAGCCATGGCCGCTGAGCCTGCGCGTCCGGAGCCTGTGCTCCGCAACGGGAGAGGCCACAACAGTGAGAGGTCCGCGTACCACACACACACAAAAAAGGAGACAGCCTTAGGCTATAAAACTGCCCTGTGAATACGCTTAGAATATAAAAGTATGGAAAGCCAGCAGTATCTTGGGTTTCTCATGACTCATTGGAACTGTTTCACTGCCCTACACTGCCTACCGCCAGCCTTACTGTTATATGAGAGAAAAAGAACTCCCAATTTTTTCCAAGATGCTGCATATATGGCTGTTTTGTGTTATGTGCAGCTGAATTCAATCTGCACCTGAGGTAAGCCCCAATTAGGAAGCTTTACGAGGGTGAGAAAGAAATGAGAAGCAATAGGGAGCTGGACTGTGGGTAGGGGCAGCATCAGTAGAAATGGAAAAGACTGGTATCCAGGAGACACATTAGGAATAGACATCATGAGACCGTTACTGATGGATGTGTGGCTGGAGGGAAAGGAAGGGGTCCAGTATGACTCTCAAGTTTAAGCTTGGGTGATCAGGAGAATGGTAACATTATTGGCAGACCAAAGATACCTGTAAAAAGATGGCTTAAGTGACATGTATATGAAAATAAATTAAATTTTAGATGACTGAGTTTGATTCAAGAAAGAAAAGACTGGATACTCCAAGGGCTGAATTAGTAGTATGAACTCTCAAGCCCTTAGAAAAATTGGTAGAAAGAAATAATAGGGTATGGTAAAGGGTCTCCTATCAGATTGCAGGGCTTCTATTTATTCAGTATGAAGATGGGCCATAGTGACTGGTCAGAATTTTCAAACATGGGTTTAAACGACACTTGGAAAATATATTATCATTTCCTCTAGGGCACAGTAGCTAGAAAAATGCCTTACTTATCTAAGGCGTAGGTCTGCTTTGAGAGTAGAATATGGACTAGGTGACCTCTGGATGTGCTTGATAGTTCTATGATTCTATAATTATCTCAGGCTTCAAATCACTTTCCAGGGAACAGCAAATCATTCTTACCAATAAAACACAATTTGAAACTTGGAACTGAAATTACACATTTTCAATGAAGCGTTGTAATAAAGTTAGTGACTGGAGACTCCCCCAGGAATAAAGAGCTAAATGTATTGGTTGGCCACCCATGCAAACCAAAGCTAAAGTCTACACTGATTCATCACGTGGAAGATGTGGATCCTCTATATAAGTTTTAAATATAAACCTGACAGCAAATGAGAGAACTAAAAGGGCATTGTTATTTAACCGTGGAATCTGCAGTTAATACTAATAGGCACTCCAAAGTCAATTCTGCATCAACCCCACTGAGAAATTGCTGCCTGGATCTAGTTCCTGCGTTTAGTTCCCATCTGAAACCTGTTTATTGGTACTGTGGATGGAAACTCATCTCTAGGTTCTTTATAATTTTGCCAATAATAAAAGACCAATGTTATTAGAAAAAGGTAGCAAGATATGGGGAACTCTATATCAAAAAAAGTTTATCCTAAGTTCCTACCCATTCAGAAGAGCAATTATTTTTTTTTAAAGCAATTATTTGGGTAATTTTGTTTGAAAGAGACTTCAGCATATGACAGAGAGCAATTATTAACATAAATGATTTGTGGTACAGTTGTTTTCTTAACAATTGTATTTCCCACAGAAGCATAGTGCTTCTGATCTGAAATGTAGGCTCATACAGATAGTAAAGTGCAGTGATTCCCGAAGTGGCTTCAGATAATAGTTGTTCCTCCAAAAATTTTTCCCTGGTCAGATAAGTTTGGGACTTTTTTTTTTTTTTTTTTTTTTGGCGGTACGCGGTCTCTCGTGTCCCCTGCATCGGCAGGCGGACTCTCAACCACTGCGTCACCAGGGAAGCCTGGGACATTCTTTTTAAATAAAATTAGTAAGTTGCTTTCTTGCAGTTCTTGCCAGAGCCTTTATAAAGCTCTGTGACTCACCAGAAAGGAATGGAAGAAGCAACATTTTCAAGAATATTACCTCTTAGAATGATTTTTGTGTGATCCCAAACTTCTTGCCACAGTGTACGGGGTCATCTATGGGCTCCTGATCCAGTTGGTCTAACTGAATTTCTTTCCTTGGGAATTTGACATTGAGATCAAGAAATTTACTCTCTCTCTCCTTCTCCTCCTCTCTCTCTCTCTCTCTCTCTCTCTCTGAGGCTAGACGCATAATATGTAAGCTCTAAGTGACCGTGGTTTTTAGTCCATGTAGATTAAAGAAACAAAGGAAGTCTGTCTGGACACAGAAGAAACAAACACAAAGGGAGGAGTGTGCAGCAGTGGGCAAGAGAGAGGAGGGGAAATGCTCTGAAAGTGCTTTAAGTCCCTCTTTACTTTTTTCAGCTATATTCTTTTCTTTGTGGTGGATTTCTTTCTTTCTTTCTTTCTTTTTTAAGGTTTAATTATTTATTTCCTTTTCCCTCCAAAAGGGGTATAATGACTACAGTCACACAAGTTTATGGCAGAATAAGACATAGAAAACAGGTCACTCCACAGTCAGCTCAATGCCTTTTCAATGACAAGGTTTGTACAAGTCTTGAATAATACTTTAAAAATATTAGCTTGTAGTTAAATTTTTTTAATGTTAGGAAATTAAAAGAAATCACGAATTTTTCCATTGCAATAATAAGCAAAAGTTATCCATGCGTCCTTATGTATATACATTATATTTAGTTCACTTAATATTTAATAGAGAAAATTACAAAATAAAAATAACACAGACTTATGTATCTACCACTTAAACTGAATAAATGTTAATGCTCATAATATTTGCTTAAAACCCTACGTCTGACCCAGTCACTCCAAACTCTCCACAAAGACCACCCTTGATATGAAGTTGGTGTGTATCCAAACCATTTTTTATATGCTTTTATGGTATAGGAATCTCTATTCAAAATATATGTATTTTAACAAAATGTATTTAACTGATATAAAATTTATAACACTATGCAATTGTCTTTTTGCACTTGACATTATGCTCGCATATGTATTTGCAATGCTTTTCCTATTTCATTTTTATTGAGCAATATTTAGCATTATTTTACCAACATTATCCTTTACCTGAGAGACATTTTGCCATGTTGTTGCATGGCTTTAGTATTTATACTTTATAACGCCTGGATAATCTCCCACTGAGTTGACAAATGATAGTTTGCTTTACTCTTCTCATATGGATTAGGTAATTACGATATTTTTTGGCTATGATAAATAAGAAAATAAAGAAGTAAGTATATGATACAATTTAGGATATTTGTATCTGAAATTAAGAGAAAGCCTCATTAGTCATGGCTTAAGCCATATTGGTATTGCTGTTTGCATAATAGACCAATAGGCTGCTTGCGACCTGAGTCGGGTTTTCTGTTATTCTTTTCCTCATGATTTTTTTTTTGAAAATCTATTAATATTTAATTTGTTGAATTTCAATACAAAGGAAGTATGGTGCCATTAATTTTCCAATCCTTCAAGTTAATAAAGTCATAGATCTCTTTTAATACAGCATAAACTGAAATATACAGAATTTGTCAGGAGATAGTCTGTGAATGCTTTATGAATGAATGAATCAGCTGATCTTTTCAAAGGCAGGAGAAAGGCCAGTATTTCAAAGGCAGGAGAAAGGCCACTATTCTAGTTTGAAACCCACTAAATAGGGAATTTCTCCTTACTCAGGAGAGAAGCAGTCCTTTTATTTTATTCAGGCCTTCAACTGATTTGACAAGGCCCACCCACATTATGGAGGGCAATCTAATTACTTAGTCTATTGATTTAAATGTTAATCTCATCCAAAAATACCCTCACAGACATCCCGAGAATAATGTTTGACCAAATATCTGTACAACCTGTGGTCCAGTCAAGTTGGTACACAAGCATCACAGTTGGCTAGGGAGGCAACCAAAAGTGTCCCCTTCAGAGGTAAGGAACATCATTATATAGCTTTTTTGGTGTTTTTAATAGTAGTGTTTTCCCAAGAATGGATTATTGAGTTCAACTGATGGGAAACATTTCTAACACTTTTGATGTGTGTTTCCTTAAAAGACTTAAAATTTGCATAGTTTGTAGTAATGTTTCAGAACATGTGATTCCTGCCTTATCCCCAGCATTAAGTTTCTTAAAAAATTGGTTACTTATTAGGTGCAAACTGTTACTTATTATGGCTTTAATTTTCTTTTTTTTTTTTTGACAAACGGGATACATTTTTGTCATGTTTGATTATCTCATATTTGTATTTTCTTTCTTATGCATTTCTCTAATGAAATCTTAGCAACTTAAATATTTTATAGGATTTTGTATATTATATATCAGTATATAATATATAAAAATATATGTCTCTATTCTTTTGCTATCCCTTTTCCTATTTGTGACATTTCTACCAACCTGCTACTTTCCTTTTTATTTAAACGTTGTTGCATTTTTCTTATTACACAGGTGTTTTAATTTTCTTAATCTTACCCATTTTGATCTTTTATAATTTATTCTTTTATTTTAATCTTCTTCGTTGTGGTACTTTTCCTTCCTTCCTGTGATTTAATTTTAATCTGTTTAGAGTTTGTTATGGAATAAAGCATAGTTTTCTTAATATCATTTATTAAAGAAATGCTCTCATTGTTTTTATATGTTTATGATTTACAAATGTTATAGGTATGAATACATATGAATTTGGTGTGGAGGGGGCACAATTCAGTCCATAATATTCCAGTATGACTGTATTTGGAGATAGGGCCTTTAGGGAGGTAAAGTTAAATGAAATTATCAGGGTGGAGCCTGAATTCCATATGACTGAATTCCATATGACGTGTAAGGACAAGAAGAGGAAGAAACAAGATAGATTTCTCTTTGTCTGTGCTCACAGAGAATAGGCCATGTAAGGACACAGAGAAAGTGGCCATCTACAAGTCAGGAGGAGAGAGAGGTCTCACCAGAAGCCAACCCCAATGGCAGCTTGATCTTGGATCTCTAGCCTCCCAGACTGGGAGAAAATAAATTTCTGCTGTTTAAGCCACCCAGTCTGTGGTGTTCTGTTATGGCAGCCTGAGTAGACTAACACAATAACAATCTTAGACTTACTGGGATCTTTTCTTGAGAAAAGATCTATAGTTGCTTCCATTAATATAGTCTATTAAGAGAGGTCTCAGTTTATATAAATGTATATGTAAACATAAAGTACCATCATAGCAAAATTTGGTTATTGTTTCTAGTTTATATTATATTTTGAGTGTAGTCTGCCCTTTTTTATATAATATTTTATTCAGGATATAAAATTATACTTTAAAACATGGTCTATCAGTTCTTCTGAGTTTCTCTGTGGTACCTAACACAAAACATCATGGAGCAGAGTTTATAAACCAGTCTTTCCTGGCTCATCTAAAATGTAAGGGACCCACATGGCTCAGCATGTCTTCCTTGTGTTAGGAGCTGGAAATGTGAGTAAGGGCAGATGAGGAGGAAAAGTGGCATTTCCTAGGGTCGCTCTGAGGCAAATCTGACTAAGCTAAGGTGGAGGAGTTGACATTTGCGATTGTTATCATTCTAAGTAAAACCAAGAACTGAATGTAACTACTTAGCATTTTGATTCTACAAAACATCTGAATATTTTCTTACGCTGATTTCCACCTATGAGTGCACTATTTGGGTTAAATATTTTAAACACCTTTTTAAAAATACAGATGACTTTTAATGATTTGTTTAGCATTTACCTGGGCTCCTATTAATGCAAGATTCTCTGGGAGACAAAAGGTGAATTAGATGTTGTCCTCAATGAGGCTATAAGAATAGTGTAATGAATGAGAACGTCATGTTATGAAGGTTGTGTTTTGGTTGTCTACAGGTTGGACTCTTTTGTCTGAATTGGCTGGACAGTTCGGCTCAGCTGCAGACTGATTTTATGTTTTCTTCAATAGCTTTAACTGAGTAATCAATTGATGTGTTGGCATTACATAGATGTGGCCCAAAATAAACAATTTCTTGCTCCAGAGTAGTTGAGTTTAGGCTATTCATTATCATTTAGGAAGAAAGAGTTTCCAAGAGAGAACAGAAATGATTCAGTATCTATGAGTTTATTTTGCTTTAAATTAGCAACTATGATGATGATGATGATAATAACAACAACAGCAACAATAATAATAAAAGCTTAGGAGCAGATGGGAGATTTGCCTCAACTCTTGAATGCTTCGTAGTGCTGCCTCAGCACTGTGGAGGGTTCAGAAGGCTCAGTTGCTGATGGTGAGTCTTGGGCCTCTGCCTGGTCCGTGTTCTTCTGAGAATATTTCTGGAAAGAGGTTATTGTTTCAGCATTAATACTAGTCTCACTACTCTTTGATCTTCCTCTTTCACCACACGAAGGACTTCTGGGTGCTGTTCTTTGTTCACACAAGGTTCAGCAAATCCCATTTTCAAATCTGATATTTGGGTCATCTAGATACCTCCAGGTCCATCAGGTCCCCTTTCAACAGGGCTGAGTAAGCATGGGTTAATTTTTTCCGGACTCTAGGGTACTGTGTGATTTGAGAGACAGCAAGTCCAAGTGTATAGGAAGCTAGTAGAACAGAATAGAATTTTTTTTTGTTGGTCAGACTTTTAACTAAATTTAGTACTGATCCCTTGAGGAAGAAAGAAGAAAACCCTAATTCGACACCCAATTATTTTTAAAAAAGGATCTAAAGACATAGCAGGAAATTAGACCAGCCAGTTTGACACCAGTTAAATCTCAGAAGCATTTTAAAAAGATCAAATGCTGGAACATTTAAAAAGCACAGCTTGATAACAGTCAATTAAGGAAGCCTCAGGATGTGGCCAGGAGATTTTAGTAATTTGTGTGTGTACAGCATGGATGGAAATTCTAAAAGGGATTGCCATGAGAATAAAGAAAAACATGGTGAAAGTCATAAAGCAGGATATGGCTGTTTGACAAAGCCCTACGTTTTCCTTTTTTACTTAATAACTGAAGCATGGAATCCTGGGGACCAAAAAAGCCTGGAAAATTGAATTAATAGTTGAGTAAACTTGGGTATAAGTCAAATTCAATTTCACATTTTTAGCAACTTAGTTTTGCTCAAACTGCTATTATTCAGTGATAGTAAGATTTGGGGGGTAAAGTGATCTGGTTATGGTAGGATCATCTAGGACAGTGCTTTTCTAAGTGTGGCCCATGGGCTGATGCTGTTCTGTAAACTGTTGTCTTCAGCAAGATAGGTGCAGAAATTAAGAATAAGTATTTATTTAGAAACTTTTATAGCAATGTGACCAAGTACTTTCCTGAAAACATGGACTTGAAATTTGTATATCTTTGCTTTTTTAAAAACGTCAGTCTTAGCAATTAATTTCATTGTATTTTAAAAAATGATAGGTCTGTGGCTTGTTGAAATAAAGAAATAGCCCTCCCCCACAAATAGTTTGAGAAGCACTGATCAAGATTTTTTTAAAAGAAATGGCATTTGAAGTATGATGTGTACCATGTTATTAGAAAATGCCAACCTATTTTTCCTGTTAATAAAAAAATCCAAGCATAATTACCTTGAATACATTTATACAATGGCTTTCAGAAGTAGACATTTGAGGAAACTCATTGGGTTGAGAGATTACAGGATCTGAACAAAGTCTTTTGTCATGAGCTGTAGATGTAGCTAAGGCTACAGTATGAGGTGAAAGGTAGATTGGATCGTTGTTCCAGTTCTTCCGGCCTTCCCTGTGTTAGAAATATACATGTCCTTTGCCGTGTGATTTTGCATTTCCTGTGACTGTATGTCAAGGACGTTACCCTGTCCCACTGATATCGGGCTTCACCAGGTGACTTGCATTGGACGATAGAATATGGGCAGAAGTGACAGTGTACCCGGTTCTGTGACAAAGCCTTAAAAGATGTTGTATATTTCTCTGGCTCTCTCTGGTTCGTGTGATCATCTTGAGAAGGGCATGCCCCAGCTGTCTTCGGCCCCTTCAGTATGAATCCAGGAATGAGACACTCATAGCAAAGCTAAACTTAACCCAGTGCAGCCACACTGCCGCCTGAGATAGAGTCATCTCTGCCAACCCACAAACGTATGAGCCAGAAAAATAACTGCTTTTTGTTGTAGGCCATCTAGTTTTGAGGTGGTTTGTTATACAGCATTACTGCCGAAATAGCTGGCCAGCACAGTTGGATTATGATACATTCCATAGCCAACAAATAGTCTTCGGTTTACCTTTCCAGCCTGGAAACCTCTTCTGCATGTCATTCTCACACATTCAGCTACCTATTTGACCTTTCAACTTAGATGTCTAATAGGAAGCTCAGGTGTAACATACTCAAATCTGAACTCTTGATTCTCCTGCTCCAGTCCCAACCTACTCTACTTCTTGGTAAATGGCAGCTCTAGTCTATCAGTTACTCAGACCAAGGTCCTTGGGGCCATTCTTGATTTGTCACTTTTTTTTTCATATCCCATATCTAGTGGGATGTGAAATACATTGAAATACATCCTGAGTCTGACCATTGCTCATCCCCTCCATCTGGGCTTCCCTAAGAAGCAGGGGAGCTGCTCTTCTTTATTCGGCTGTCAGTTCTGAGATCTGTTCTCCACGTGCCAGATGGGTTATCCTTCAAAATATAAGTCACATCGTCTCATTCTTCTTCTCCAAGTCCTCTCTTGCCTTCCCAACTCACTCAGACTTTCTTTCAGAGTCACTGTCGGGGCCTTACTGGCCCTACATGTTTTGGCCCCGAGTTTCTCAGATCTTACCCCCTCTCACAGCTCCCCCCCCCATCACTCTGCTTTAGAGACCTGGCCTTCTTGCTTCAGGTAGGTACACTAAGTGGGCTTCTGCTGTGGAATCTCTCCTTTGAATGCTCTCTTCCCAGATATCTGCAAATTTTGCTTTCTTGTTCCCTTTAGGAATCTGCTCACATATCATTCCTTCCCTGATCCCATCTGGAATAGTAAAGACCACTCCGTCATGTTACGTATTTATGATTTATTGTCTACCTCTGCTCACTAGAATGGAAGTTCTCCGAAAAGCAGAGACCGTCATTTACATGGCTAGATCCCCAGCATTAAGAACAGTCCTTGGCACATAGAAGGTGCTTATTAAAAATCTGTTGGTGAAAGCGTTAATTCAACATCTTTGGAAAGAATATGATTCTGTTAAGTTTTGAGTTTATTAAGTGTGAGTCAGGTATTCATGTGCTGACTGATGTTAGTGAAAAGTAAAAAAGACTCAACTTTCTGTTTTTAACAAGAAATTGATGTTGGCCGAATAGACAGAACAATATTTTGGTCCTGGATTTTAAAGACAAAAAGCACTTGGTTAACATTAGTATGAGGAGCATTTTAATTTTAACTTGAAGACATGAAAATAAGTTACATTCAGGGTTTTTGGTTTATATGTGGCATTCTATAAGGATTTTTTTTTGAAATCCATCCATTTTTGAACAAGGTCATTTACAGAGCTTGCTCATAGACAGAAGGTAAGAAAGAATTCTAGAAAGAATTCAGGGAATGTTAGAAGCATTTTTACTTTAGGGGGAAGAATAACACTTCCTCCAAGAACCTATGGGAAGATGAGGCTGGCCAGGTAGGAGGTGGTGACTGTCACTCTCAGATCTTGCCCACACTGGCAGTTTTCTGGCATTTCGGTAGCACACGGCTTTGGTGAGGATTCAGTATGTTATTTCAGTAGCAGAATCTCTGCCAAGATCATGAAGGGAGTGCAAACTCCAGGAAATCTTGTAAAAGAAGCAAAAATGTTGTCATATGCTTGGATGTCAGGCCAGCTGAGGCAAAACTGCAGCATACCTAGACCCTAGTGCTACCACATATGGTAATTCTGGGTCTTCCATCCGAAGTTCCTGCTCAGAGGTGACAGGAACATAACTTCAAAATCGACTCCTCAGTATTAGGCTGCTAATCTCCACATGTATGTACACGTATCAGTCCTTTAATTATTTCTATAATTACAGTGTTGCAAGTACTGCATAGGACTATGTGCACCGATACATATTACAAAAAGGCAAAAATGAAGGGAAGAATACCGTTGTCTTTGGGGAAAAAAATCTCTTAATTTTATTCTAACTTATTTTGTCTTAAGTGAACACAAAAGATGTTTAATTTTCTCTGGTGAAGAAAGGGGGTGTAAATAACACTTGTTAAATAACTGTGCCAGGCACAATGCTAGGAGCTTCACATATGTTTCCTTGGTATAATACATAAATTTGTATCTTGTGTATAACGTCTTTGATTCCAGAGTGAGATGTTCTCACAAATGCCTCGGCTGCAGCTGAGACAAAAGCAAATTTCCCCAGACAGGCTACCTAAGACACAGAAATGTTAAGTGTTTTGCTTAAGAACACACAGCAAGTCTGGAGTAGGGCAAGGAAAACTATTTTACTCTCATTCAGGATAAAAGCTTCCATGGAAGTATCAGCTGTTATTGTAAGTTGCATGGACAATTTACACTCTGACATTTAGCAGTATTACAATATAGGTTGTTCTGTGTGATGAATATTCAGTGAGACAGTTCTCCCACTGCCTCAGATAAGAAACTTTAAATTATTCAATAGCTTCACCTTAGTCTTTTGGCTTTTTCTTCCTGCATTCACAAGGACCCTTTGAAGCAAAGCCTAGTGCATTTTCTGGCCTTTGTGGAATTAGAATAGTGACATAAAGTGTTGCAAGAAGTGTGTTATTGGGGAGGGGGAAGGGGAAGCTGGGACAAAGTGAGAGAGTGGCATGGACATGTATACACTACCAAACGTAAAATAGATAGCTAGTGGGAAGCAGCCGCATAGCACAGGGAGATCAGCTCCGTGCTTTGTGACCACCTAGAGGGTGGGATAGGGAGGGTGGGAGGGAGACGCAAGAGGGAGGAGATATGGGGATATATGTATACGTATAGCTGATTCACTTTGTTACACAGCAGAAACTAACACACCATTGTAAAGCAATTATGCTCCGATAAAGATGTTAAAAAAAGAAAAAAGTGTTGTCCTTGTCCTGAACTCCCGCACATCTTACAGGCTTCTGTATCAGGAAGAGCCTGTAAGTGATGCCTGGGGTGGCTGTTGGCTGCCTTCAGCCTGATCAGCAGCAGCAGACATCATCACAAGTGCAAAAGGTACTGCCAGCCAACTGCCAGGGGTGCCTTGGGGGTTGGGCGAAATGTATAATGTTTGTTTACAGGAAGGGTGAAAGAAGAGGTTCTTCTTGTGGGATGTTTGAAAAATGGACCGTATATTTTTCTCCAGTGGAACTGCCACTTCTCTGATTTTCTTCCCTTCCATCTGCTTCACCTATATATGATCCCCGTGCAGTCTTTTCTGAAGTACTGTGCAGTATTTGAAAATGAATTGAATCCTGAAAGTTTTTCTTTTTATTTTTTCCCCCTGGTAACTGTACAAATCCATTAAGCATTTCTTTATTCCCTAGGGGTTGAGTGATTTATTATCCTGACCCTGCTGGTCAGATAAGCAAAAACCTAACTCAGAATGAACAACTGTCTCTGTTTCTTTGAGTGATGGGCAGAGAATTTTAAATAATGGTTGGTGTTTTTGAAAAATGGAGGAAAAGCAAGAAAAGAAAAATACTCGATTTTCACTCAACATTAGCTGTGGGGAGCTATAAGCAGAAAATTTTGTTTTTCTTCTATTCTCTGAAAATATGTTCTTCATTTATTTTCTTTATTGGAAATTAAGCACTTTCATTAAGAAAATGTATTAAGTTAGTAAATAATACAGTCCTCTAAAATGTTTTTACCCAGAGCTTTGTTCTTCCTTTCTTTTGTTTGTTTGTATTTAATTTCTTTGGTCTCAGTTTTCTTCTTTTTAACTTGGGGTGAGGGGGACTAGTAAGTGGTTTCTAGTTTCATTTATGGATTTGTTCATCGGTTGTTTGGATTACTTACTTTGTGCCAGGTTCAGTGTTAATACTTGAGAAAACAGGAGATGGGAAAATAAAATCTGCCCATAAGAAAAGGGCACGTGACCCAACAATTACCTGCACATACCCAGTCATACACTCCGATGAGGCAGCGATGGAGACGTGGGCAGTGCAAAGTGGGGTCAAAGGATCTGCTAGGCACTCAGGCAGGGTTTCAAAAGTAGTGATGTTCATGTTGGATCTTGAAAAATGTTTGCATACTGTTAAAATATAGAGAAAATTATTGCTAGCTAAGGAATATAACCATGCACACATGAGGAGGACTGCTCAGATCTGGGCTAGAAAGAGATGTGGCTAGAGATGCTGACATTTGTCAACATGTAGGTAGTGCAGTGACCTGGGAGGGATAATGCTGAATGGGTATCTCTGGGGGATAGAATTGCATGTAACTAGTGGGCATGGAAAGAGAGATTCACAAAGAAAACTCAAAAGGTTGTATGTACCCAGAGGTAGAAAGAGAACTGAGAGTGATACGACAGCTTAATAATCAAACTTTTCGTTTTGGAAAAATCTAGACTGAATCTCACCCTATGGTTTTATCTTCTAGGTTACCAGTTTTCTGAACAGGTACACAATTAAATATTTAATGTGAAAATACAAAGGACATGAATTACTGAACACTATTATGTTTTTAATTAATATTGAAGGCACACAAAAAAGACACCTCTACAAGCACTTGCATTAAGATATGATTTAAAGGTATTTGACAATGAGATACAATTATCTCCCTATCAGATTGGCGAAGATTACAGAGATTGGTACCACTCACATTATCTGGAAGGCCATCTTGCAGAGTATATAAAGATTTAAATGTGCCTAATCTTTGACTCTGAAATTCTGCTTTCAGGAATTCATTTATTTATTTAGCAACATTTGTTTAAGGTCTTTTTTAAAATTAATTTGATTTATTTGTTTTTATTTATTTTTGGCTGCGTTGGGTCTTCATTGCTGTGTGCGGGCTTTCTCTAGTTGTGGTGAGTGCGCGCTACTCTTTATTGCGGTGCGCGGGCTTCTCATTTTGGTGGCTTCTCTTGTTGTGGAGCACGGGCTCTAGGCACGCAGGCTCAGTACTTGTGGTGCATGGGCTTAGTTCCTCTGTGGCACGTGGGATCTTCCTGGACCAGGGCTGGAACCCATGTCCCCTGCATTGGCAGGTGGACTCTTAACCACTGCACCACCAGGGAAGCCCAGGAATTTATTTTAAAGAAATAGTATATATACATTCTTTGTCAAACAATAAGAGACTATTGAAATACATTTCACTGTACAGTAGAATATTCCCTGAAAATTAAAATGACGAGTCAGAAATACATTTATTGACATGAAAGGATGTCCTCATATTATTGCTGAAGTATAAAAGGCAGATTGTAAACAGCATATATAGGTTACTTTACTTATTTATTTATTGTTTTGCTGTATGCGGGCCTCTCACTGTTGTGGCCTCTCCCATTGCAGAGCACAGGCTCCGGACGCGCAGGCTCAGCGGCCATGGCTCACGGGCCTAGGCGCTCCGCGGCATGTGGGATCTTCCTGGACCGGGGCATGAACCCATGTCCCCTGCATCGCCAGGTGGACTCTCAACCACTGTGCCACCAGGGAAGCCCCAGTTACCTTATTTTTAATTTGCAGTACATATAGAAAGTGGCTGGAAAGATCTACATCAAATGTTAACTTTTATCTGGGGACAGTTCTCTAGGTGATTTTCACTTTATAATTTTATAACATTTTGTAATGTCTTTGGGTTTTTGTTGTTTTTGCAGTGAGCATATATTATTTTCACAATCTGATTAAAACACTTCTAATTAAATTATCATGTCATTGACTTGGAAATTCCATTGGCCACTACTACTTGAAAAAGACCAGTGCTTGACCATCTTTAATGGGCATATGAATCACCGGTGCAGACGTATGTGTGATTCAGGAGGTCTGAAGTGGGGCCTGGGACTCTGCATTTCTTACAAGATCCCAGGCATTGCCTGGTTGTGGACCACATTTTGAATAGTAAAGTCTTAGTAAACTATGAAAACCTGTTTTCTAAGATTTTATTGCTTTTGTTGTGCCTATTACAGGCAGAAACATGCTTGGAACAGTAAAACACTTCTGGAACACAAAACTGGAACAATTTTGTTATCATTTAATTGTTCTTTTAACCACTAGAGTAAATGGATTCCATCTCCATTCAGTCCAGAGATACCCAAGGTCCTCTTGGATTCATATGGCTATCCTGGACCGCCTAAGCTCATAGCAGGGCCTTCTGCTCAAAATAGTCTCATTCTATAGAGCTTCTTGGGTAACATCCTCACTTGAAGCTTGCTACTCATGTTTCTTTTGCTTAGAACATTAAATTGGTGATTTTTCTCTGATAAAATAATCAATGCTTAAATGTAAATACCTTCTTGGCTTTTGAGCGTTTTCCAAATTGCTTTAACTTCTTTTTTTTTTCGCATTTTAAAAACTGAAGTATAATTTATACATAACATTATATTAGTTTCAGGTGTATAACATAATGATTCAATATTTGTATATATTGTGAAATAATCACCACAGAGTCTAGTTAACATCCATCACCTTACATAGCTACACAAAATTTTTTTTCTTGTGATGAGAACTTTTAAGATCTACTTTCTTGGCAACTTTCAAATCTGCAATACAGCATTACTAACTATAGTCACCATGCTGTATATTACATCCCCATGACTTATTTATTTGATAACTGGAAGTTTGTCCATTTTAACCCCTTCACTCATTTCTCCCACCCCACCCTCTGCCCACCACTAGTGGCAACCACCAATCCGTTCTCTGTATCTATGAGCTTGTTTTTTTTTTTAATTTTCTTTTTTCTTTTTGTTTTTTTAGATTCCACATATAAGTGAAAGCACATAGTATTTGTCTTTCTCTGTCTGACTTATTTCACTTAGCATAATGTCCTCAAGTTCTACCCATGTTGTTGCAAATGGCAAGATTTCATTCTTTTTTTTAATGACTGAATAATATTCCATTATTTATATACGTACATACCACATTTTCTTTATCCATTCATCCATCAGTGGACACTTAGATTGTTTCTGTATCTTGCCTGTTGTAAATAGTGCTGCAGTGAACATGGGGGTGCATGTATCTCTTTGAGTTAGTGTTTTCATTTTCTTCAGATAAATGCCTAGAAGTGGAATTACCAGGTCATATGGTAGTTCTGTTTTTAATTTTTCAAGGAAACTTCATACTGTTTTCCACAGTGGCTGTACCAGTTTACATACCCACCAACAGTGCACAAGGGTTCCCTTTTCTCTAATCCACACCAACCAATACTTGTTGTTTGTATGTAAAAATTATAGCAGGAGTGAGGTGATATATCACTGTGGTTTTGATTTTCATTTCCCTAATGATTAGTGATGTTAAGCATCTTTTCATGTACCTGTTGGCTATCTGTATGTCTTCTTTGGAAATATGTCTATTCAGATCTTCTGCCCAATTTTTAATTGGATTGTTTGGTTTTCTTGCTATTGAGTTGTATGAGTTCTTTATATATTTGGTGTATTAACCTCATCAGATATATGACTTGCAAATATTTTCTCTCATTTTGTAGGTTGACTTTTCATTTTGTTGATGATTTCCTTTGCTGTGCAGGTTTTTAGTTTGATGTATTCCCACTTGTTTATTTTTTCTTTTGCTGCTTTTGCTTTTAGTGTCAGATTCAAAAAATCATTGCCAAGACCTATATCAAGAAGCTTACTGTCTATGTTTTCTTCTAGGAGTTTTGTGTTTCTGGCCTTATGTCTTAAGTCTTTACTACACTTAACTACACTTTAAGTTAATTTTTGTGTATGATATATGATTGTGGTTGAGTTTCATTCTTTTGCACGTGGCTTTCCAGTTTTCCCAACACTATTTATTGAAGAGACCTTTCCCCATTGTATATTCTTGGCTCCTTTATTGTAAATTATTTGACCATATATGTGTGTGTGGGTTTACTTCCAGGTTCTCTATCCTGTTCCATTGATCTTTGTGTCTACTTTTATGCCAATACTATACTTTTTGATTACTATAGTTTTGTAATACAATTTGAAATCAGGAAGTGTGATGCCTCCAACTTTGTTCTTCTTTCTCAAGATTGCTTTGGCTATTTGTGGTCTCTTGTGGTTCCATATAAATTTTAGTATTGTTTGTTCTGTGAAAAATGCCATTGCAATTTTAATAGAGTTTGCATTGATCAGTAGATTGCTTTGGGTAGTATGTTCATTTTAACAATATTAATTCTTCTAATCCATGAGTATGGACTATCCATTTATTTGTACCCTCTTCAATTTCTTTCAATAATGGCTTGTAGTTTTTAGTGTGTAGGTCTTTCATGTCCTTGGTTAAATTTATTCCTGAGTATTTTATTCTTTTTGATGTACCTGTAAATGGGATTGTTTTCTTAATTTCTCTTTCTGATAATTTTTTAAATGAATGTATAGAAATGCAACAGATTTTTGCATACTGATTTTATATCCTGTAATTTTACTGAATTCTTTTATTAGTTATACCAGTTTTTGGTGGAGCCTTTATATATAATATTATGTCATCTGCCAATAGTGACAGTTTAACTTCTCCCTTCCCAGTCTGGATTCCTTTTATTTCTTTTTCTTCCCTAATTGCCCTGACTAGGGCTTCTAATATTATGTTGGATAAAAGTCATGAAAGTGAGCATTCTTGTCTTGTTCCTGATCTTAGAGGAAAAGCTTTCAGCTTTTCACCATTGAGAATATTGTTAGTTTGGGGCTTGTCATATATGGCTTTTCTTATGTTGAGGTACATTCCCTCTGTACCGACTTTGCTGAGAGTTTTTATCATAAATGGATGTTGAATTTTGTCCAGTGCTTTTTCTTTATCTATTGAGATGATCATATTATTTTTATCCTTCATTTTGTTAATGTGGCATGTCACATTGATTGATTTGCAGATATTGAACCATCCTGGCCTCCCTAGAATAAATCCTACTTGATCATGGTGTGTGATCCTTTTAATATATTGAATTCAGTTTGCTAATATTTTATTGAGAATTTTTGAATCTGTGTTCATCAGGGATATTGGCTGGGATGTAATTTTCTTTTCTAGTGACATACTTATCTGTTTTTTTTTTTTTTTTTTTTTGTGGTACGCGTGCCTCTCACCGTTGTGGCCTCTCCCGTTGTGGAGCACAGGCTCCGGACGCGCAGGCTCAGCGGCCATGGCTCACAGGCCCAGCCACTCCAGGCATGTGGGATCTTCCCAGACCGGGGCACGAACCCATGTTCCCTGCATCGGCAGGTGGACTCTCAACCACTGCACCACCAGGGAAGCCCTCTTGTCTGGTTTTGATATCGGTACCGCTGGCCTTGTAAAACATGTTTGGAAGCATTCCCTCTTCTTCTTTTTTTAAGAAGAGTTTGAAAAGGATTGGTATCAATCCTCTTTGAATGTTTGGTAGAATTCACCAGTGAAGCCATCTGGTCCTGGACTTTTGTTTGTTGGGAGGTTTTTGGTTACCTATTCAATCTACTTACTTATAACTGGTCTGCTCAGATTTTCTGTTTCTTCATGATTCCGTCCTAGAATGTTGCATGTTTCTAGGAATTTATTTCTTCTAGGTTGTCAAATTTGTTGGCATATAATTGTTCATAGTAGTCTCTTATGATCCTTTGTATTTCTGTGGTATCAGTTGTAATGTCTCCTCTTTCATTTTTTATTTTATTTGAGGTCTTGTTTTTTCCTTGGTGAGTCCAGATAAAGATTTATCAATTTTGTTTATCTTTTCAAAAAACCAGTTTTACATTTCAGTTATATTTTCTACTGTCTTTTTAGTCTGTATTTCATTTATTGCTCTTCTAATCTTTATTATTTCCTTCCTTCTATCAATTTTGGGCTTCATTTATTCCTGTTTTTCTAGTCCCTTGAGGTGTAAATTTAGGTTGTTTGAGATTTTTCTTGTTTCTTGAGATAGGCATTTATTTCTATGAACTTTCCTCTTAGAACTACTTTTGCTACATCCCATAAATTTTGGTATGTTGTATTTCCATTTTTGTTTTTCTCAAGGTATTTTTTGATTTCTCCTTTGATTTCTCCTTTAATCTGTTGGTTGTTCAGTAGCACGTTGTTTAATCTTCACATATTTGTGAATTTTTCAGTTATTTTCTTGTAATTGATTTCTAGCATGTCTATAGGTTATTAATTTTAAAAAAATGAATAAAGCAGCAAATTCAGTCCAGACAGGGTTAAGAGAGATAGATTTTCCCAAAATATGTCAGACTCTGCTTACCAACACAGCTATCTACTCAGGTTTTAGTCAAATCTATCCCCTATTCTAACTTATATTATTAAGCTCACACAAATTAATTTAATAGTTCTGCAGTTCAGTTAAAGGGCTCATCTAATTTTCAAAAAGAATCCAAATTGCTAAATGAACCCTCTCAACCTGCTTAACTAACCAAAATTTCTATTTTATATTTGTTGTTCTTGCTAATAAGCTAACTAATAAAGCAGTTGGTATTAACAAGGTTTATTTCTAAACCTATATAGTTTTTGTATTAGTAAAGGACAGAACTATGGCAATATGCCATGTATTGATTTATTGTTAATTCACTTATTTGATACAGTTAGTTTGACTACAACTTGGGTTTCTTTAGTGTAAAGTAGTTCTTATGCAGTTGGTAAATAAAGAAATGATGTCAGCAGAGACAGATTTACCTTAAAGCTGAGAAGCTTTTTGTTCACATGATGGTGTGTTTTTATAACATTTACTAAAATAAAGTACATAATTTAACCTCCATAAATTAAGTTTTCTATCTGTCTCTCGTCCACCCCGCCCCCCTTTTCCTGTTAGCCTTTTCTGTGAAATATGCAATAGCTGAAGTTTGGGAGTTGGTGCCTTTGTAATGAGCAACCAGTGAGGTTTGGGAACTGGTGGATCAGATCCAGAAGATACCAACAGCAGCAATTCAATGAGAGCTAGAGATACATTTTTAAAATAATTAATGACTGGGCTCTTGGGTCATTATATAATCCAGCTAATAAAAGGAAGGAATAATATGAATACATTGGAGAAGTGTTTACATTTCCTGTTGACCTGACACAAAAGATGATCATTGACAAAGATAACATAAAACTCATAATATGGCACTAGAGAGATGACAATTAACTTGTTAATGGATGCTTAAAATTCCAATAATGTTTAAGAGTTGTCATTGCATGGGGAAACTTGAAGAACTCTGCAATCCTACATATATAAAAGACAGTTGATATTTTCCCAAAGTTAGCAAGAATTCTAAACATGTATAAGACTTTACAGTAAGAAATCATGGAGCTGAAAAAAATGTTTCTAAACTTTCAGTAAGGAAAAGCAAGTTTTGGACAACCTTGATTGAGGAGGGACTGAATTTTATTTTTTGTAAAGAAAATATTAAATTTTGTCATCATACAAAGAGACAGAGTGGACACAAACAAAAATACAAGTAGCAAGTATTATAGAGGCAGGCCAGGAAGTTAATTAGTAAAAGTATATATTTCTTCTGGATCTGTAAAGTTCTTGACGGTTATCAGGATTTTAAAAACTATTAATTGTTATGATTTACTTGCCTGCTATTATAAATGAATAGTCACTTTTCAACCAAATTTTGCATTTATAATGTGGCATTTTTTTTCTTAAAGAAGGATCTTAAAAGTGTAGAAGCTTCAAGTCCCGTAAAACATAGATATGTCCATGATATCAGAATAACTTGAAAGTCTAGTTGACTTATATGGGATGTTTTTTTAGCATGTTAATATTTTGAAGCCAAGAGCAAGGGTCTCTGCAGGAACTCACCTGCTAGCTCGCCGGAGAAGTAGTACTTGGCCTGTCCCCCTCATTTTCCCTGTGTGACCAAGGTCACTGCACTTGGGTTCAGGGGATTCTTCAGAGTTGAGCAACCTAATTAAATCTGCCCACTTCTCCATGCAGATAATAATCAGCCTTTCGGAGTCTTGGGTTACAGCGGGCAGGGGACAGCAGGTGCCAGACAGGAGAGAGCTGCCCTGTGAGACATGGTACCCCCGGCACTTGGAGCTTGGGTTTCACCTTGCCCCCTGCACATTAGGGCAACGGCGGCATGGTGAGTGACTTGTCGGCTCCCACTGGCTGTGGAGCCAGGGAGGCGAGAGCGTGTGGCGGCCATCGTGGAGCCATTTAAGGGCTGTGACTGTTGTTGCTGTCTCTATAATAATGGACTGGATATTGCCTTTTAGACTGAAGGAGGGGAGCAAACCCCACCAGATTTTGTGTCTGTTTTATATCAGCTTTCAACCTTAAACAACTCTATTAAGTGCTCTTTGGGTTACACTGAAATGCTTGAAGAACCTCATTACAGAGTTTAATTATCATGGCATTTGATGAAGGGGAAAGATGAGTCTGGCTGGGAGAATCCTGTTCTCTGAGTGCTGATGATGCTGGTGTGGATTTCAGCAACCACTAGAAGGTGCATTTTGCATTTCTTGCAGAGGTACTTTGCAAGAAGGGAAACTGGAAGGGGCAGCCAGGAAAGAAAAAAACTACCACCGATCTATTTTCTTTTTTGAAATTGTAAATTACATAAAAAAAGAAATTGAAACATGAATAGACAAAGGCTTTGTTTATTTATTGCCAGGAGAGACCCATTAGGATGCCGTGCTGTGTTTCCATGGCATTGTGGAGACATAAACAGAAAACATGGGCTAATGTATTCAGTTAGGCACAGATTTTAAAGTCTAATGTGCAATCTAAATATATATCACATGTATTCTTGCTATTTATTTATCTATTGTATATCCAGCAGTGAGGGGGAGACTGCCTAACTAATGGGAGCTGTGATCCATTTGTAAATGTGCCTACACGTTCAAGCCTTCAACCTTTGATGTGTGTCTGTGGCTTCTCCATGTTCTTTGTTACCTTGCAGTCCCTCCTTACCTACCTTTGCCTTTTCTAGACTGGAGGCAGGAAACACAAATGCCTTAATTGACCTTCCAGGCAGGTAACCTAAGGAGGGAAGCGAGTTAGGATAAGTGTCGATGAGTCATTGGGAGTGATGAGGATGCAGCAGATTGGAGAGTCCATGCTCTCTTGACAAACAACAATTCTCGACAAGCACAAATATAGGTTTATTTCATAAGATCTGACGAATTTTCAAGAGAATCTGTAAATCTGCATTTTTACTGATCCGGCAGATTTTCAAGAGAATCTGTAAATCTGCAGTGTTACTTGAAATTTATTGATTAAAAAATCAGTATATTTGTTGGTCAAATGCACTAGAGCAGGAAGTGTACAAGGGCTGCCAGTTTATGACATCTGATTTGTGATGATGACTTTGCCGTTGGCTTTTGTCTTCTTAAGGCAAAGAGGCTTTACCCCTTCAGCAGTGCAGATTGCACACTGCATATAAAACAGCTGTGTCAATCTCAGCACAGCCTAGAATCTAGGGCTTTGACTCCTACTTTGGTGCTCTTTCCTCATTTTCATAGTTCCTTCTTGCCTGTTGATTCTTTAGAACTTTCAGCTGGTTTCCTCCAAGAAAAGCATTAAGCAGAAGGGAATAGAAAATCACAAACCTAAAGTAGAGAATCATGTGGCATCAGTGTTCCAAAGAGCTCATGTTGTGTGAGAGAACACAGATCAGAACAGAGCAAGAGAGTGTGAACTCATACTGTTAGAGACCATGCTTACAAATAGGGTGAATGCCGCTCAAGAAGAATTCATTTCAAGCCAGGTAATCGTAGAACCAGAAAACCTGCTCTCCATGTTCAGGGATGCTGCTTATAATTGTTACTGTCTGCATGAAATCAGCTGGTATCATTTGGGTCCCATCCTCAATTTCAGGAATATTGGGATATTCCTATACTTGGGTGTCTGTCTTTAAGGGGTAGAGAGTAGAGTGAGAGAGAAACCTGTGTTCTATGTTCCTTTATAAGCAAATATGACAAAGTTTTACCTTTTTTCTTAAGCTCAGTTATGAAGTAGATTTTTTTTTTAGGGCAGTGTGGTTTGACAAAGGCTAGCTGAGAAATATAGTATAAGTCTTCAGAAAAAGAATATGAATCCTTATTGCCTGGAATCAAACAAGGAATCAAAAATATTATTTTGGAGATCAATGTATTTACTCCATCTCTAACAATAAAAATGAATTATTTGAAAAATGAGTAAACAGATGAAATAATTAGCTTGAAAAATATCAAAGCCTTCTCTTGAATTGTACTTACTTTCTTTTGTACTTGATTTGCCTGAAATTTTGCAAACGTGATGGAGGTCACTATTTTGGGTCAACTCCCTTTGCCTTTTGCTTTTCACGGGCTCATGCTTACACTCTGTTGGTGAACCACTTTTTCTTCTTAGGTCTTTCTTGTTCCATTTATTCTCAAAGGTCCATTAAATAGGAAACACCTTATTATAGCTGCAAAGTGAGTGTGCTTCTTACTCACCCCCTGGCCTGTCGCAAAGAGGGCCTGGTTTTCTGTGAAGATGATCCCCTTTCTACCCATATCACAGTGCACTTGGATTACCTGCCAAGTGCTTGCTGTATAAATTATAGCTGCCTGGTGGGAGCTTTAATGCACCTGCTTGATGTTTTTAAAAAAAATATGTTCAAGGTTGAACTCCATAAATCTAAGTTTTTTGACTGGGTTATGTCTGCTCTCATTTTTCCTTTTCTTCGTCTTGTGTTTAGAATTGAATCTTTTTTAGTGGGACAGGGAAGAAGATGCAGAAAAAACTCCATGAGACAGAATATTGTGTTTTGATGAATCTCAATTAATAAACGCTGAGTTACCGTAGAAATATAAGATCTATTAGCATAGATTACAGGCTAGTACTTATTTATGTGTTTATTCAGAAGAGCCAGCCCTCCTAAACCTCAGCTTCAGCCCTCAGGATTGCCTTTTCTATTTCACACACTGAAGTGCATGTGTCCACGGGTATACATGAACATTGGCGTATGCAAATTTAGTTACAGGCCACCAAGTTACTTATCATCATTGAGAAACAGAAAATGAGAAGTGTTAACTTGGTGCCTAGTCTCAAGTTTGGCAGTATCTTAATTCCGTTATTAGTTTTCTTGCCTTGTCTTTTCTCTTCTTACAACAACTAAACATAGATTGAATTTCCAGATTAGATAGTTGACATTCTGGACAAAGGGGAAGTTGATCCACAGGACTGGGGACTGGAGACAGACACAGACAGCATGAGAAAGCCATATCAGGTCTAGAACAGTGCTTGGAATAGGATTGGAGAGAAAAGTTGTGCCAATAAGTAGTTCTAAGGAGAGGACAGAAGAATAAAAGAATCGCTGTGAGGTTGAGTGATTAGTGGAGTGAGATTAGAATTAAATATGATGACATGAAGTAACTAAACATACTAATTTATTATTTTTTTATTGGAGTATAGTTGATTTACAATGTTGTGTTAGTTTCAGGTGTACAGCAAAGTGGCTCAGTTACATATATATTATATATTCTTATATATATATATATTTTATATGTATTTTCAGATTCTTTTCCACTATAGGTTGTTACAAGATATTGAAAATAGTTCCCTGTGCTATACAGTAGGACCTTGTTTATTTTATTTACAGTAGTGTGTATCTGTTAATCCCAAACTCCCAATTTATCCCTCTCCCTGTCCCTTTCCACCCCTGGTAACCACAAGTTTGTTTTCTATGTCTGTGAGTCTATTTCTGTCTTGTAAATAAGTTCATTTGTATCAATTTTTTAGATTCCACATATAAGTGATATCATAGGATATTTGTCCTTCTCTGCTCTGACTCTACCTCACTTAGAATGATAATCTCTAGATCCATCCATGTTGCTGCAAATGGCATTACTGCACTCTTTTTATCGTTGAGTAATATTCCATTGTGTGTGTGTGTATACACACACACACACACACACACACACACACACACACCACGTCTTCTTTATCCATTCACCTGTCCATGGGCATTTAGGTTGCTTCCATGCCTTGGCTATTGTAAATACTGCTACTAGGGCAAACATACTGTTTCAAAGTACTGTCTTTGAAGAGAGTCTCTTGTAGCTGAAGACCCTTTCTTTGCTGGATAGGATATGTGAAGTCTGGGTGAGAGAGGACTTGCTCTGCATAAGAAAGGGAGGAAGCAGTGGAGGTTCTAAAGAGAAAGGAAGAGCAGAGAAACACCGAGGGGTCTGGGGAATGGGAATTAAATTGGTGAGGCTGGCCCCAGCTCAGGGAAAGACAAACGAGGAAACAGCTGAATGGCCAGAAGAAACCAGACAGGGGAAAACAGATGTGTCTGAATGAATTTATAGACTTCACTCTCAGTAATGTGATGTAAAGCCTTTCATTTGCTATGTCTTTGGTAGTTCTCCATGGTTCCTGAATGTTTTGGGAGTGTGTGGGTTACTTTTGCGGGCTGTGAGGAGGTGCTGAGGTTGGCATTAATGTTGAATGCAAAAGTAGAGTCTCTAAGCAGGAGGAAGCCTACCTGGATTGAGAAGATAGCAGGTAGTACCAATGACAACGATGACGATGACATTGATGATGACAGTGATAATCCTATGAGCTATCACGTATTGAAGGCCTACTGTGTTCCAGATACTTCACATACATTTTTAAATTTAATTTGCATGACAACTCTGTGGAATTGGAACTGTTGGCGTCCTGTTCCATCCCTGTCTTCACCCGGCCCTCTGGATTGATCGGAATCCTTTGCGGGGCACCCGGAGAGAGAAAATCCTTTCTTGAGCTCCGGGTTGCTTATTTTTGGTATTTCCTTCTAAGCAATGTCAGTGGCACAGACTTGACGCTAGAACATAAATTTATTCCCCAACACTGACTAAACACTGTCAGCAGAAGTAGTTACAGGTAGATGACACTTAAAGCTCTCTCCTAGATGTATAGCTTCATCTTAACACATTAATAGATAACTCATTTTGTTCGCCTTTATAACATTCACAAACTTCTTCCCAGATTCTTTTCCAGGTAGAGCTAAGTAGACTCTGGTGCAACCCCTAATTATAGCTTATCTTATTTTCACATGGTGCCTCATTATAATGCAATTTTCATTCATCAGAGGCACCTTGCCAGGGCACTTGGGTGTTGGAGTGTGCTCAGTACACACTAAACCAAGAACATTAATTTGACTGGGTCGTTTCTGTCTTCGCTGTTGGCTACTCTCTCTCTGGAGGTAAAAGAATGCAAACTGTCCTTCTGTTTTCCTGTTTTCTTTCCTTATTTTGTCTCGCCCCCACCCAAGGACAGGCTGCCCTGCAACGTTTCTCCTGAATAATCTCCTCTCCTCGCAAACCATAGGTTCTCCTCTGATCAATACTTTACAGTGATTCAATGATATGTAGAGGTAATACCATTCCCCATTTTACAGATGAGATTTAGGGAGGTAAGATTCACACAAGGTCACACAGCTAGGAAGAGATAGAGCTAGAATTCCAGTCGGAGTCTATCT
Source organism: Delphinus delphis (assembly GCF_949987515.2). Lineage (NCBI taxonomy): Eukaryota > Metazoa > Chordata > Mammalia > Artiodactyla > Delphinidae > Delphinus > Delphinus delphis. Next base: position 41,442,151 of record NC_082688.1, on the reverse strand, counting down.
GCCTTCCAACACCAGCCTCTTTCTTTCCTATTCTGTCTCCCTTCACCAGGTGCAAAGGAGTTATGAAGGGCAGCCTACAAATTATGGCAGCTCTCTCCCTCCACCATGAGGGCATAGGCTGGACAGTTTGGGGGCATGGGGTAGCCAAGCATGTAGTATCATGGAGCTAAATTGCAACATCTATTTATCACATTTCCCTGAGATTTTTTTCAGTTTAAACATTTTTAAAATTAAAAAATATAAAATCACCATCTAGGCTTAAGTTAGTTCTAGTAAAAGTTGCAGTTGACATTAAATGTTTGTAATAATGCTTACAATATTGACTGTTTTAAGTGAGAATTCAGGGGCAACACACTTTCCATACATCTTTCCGAAGTTCAAGTGCACACTCTCCCCACCAAACTTACTGCAGAGGGGAAAAAAGAAAATCTTGCTTAACAAGAGGAACATGTAAAATGCCTTCAGCACAGGAAACACCTTCTATTTTACTCTAAGAATAACTCCAAAACATCAAGTATTAAAAACAGCAGTGAATAAATCTTTACAATTGTACTTCTTCCCACACTGACAATTGTTGAGAATATACTTTGCTCCTTACACTGTCTTATTATCATTGAGAGTGTAAATGATGTTAAAATATATCTGTGTGTTTCCATCCCAGGAACCACATGAAGCTACCTTTGCTATGTACTATCTGCTTGTCTTTCTACTAGCAAGTTACACTGGGATTTTTTTTTTTTTTTTTTGTGATATGCTGGATGAGAATCTCATTGTAAAAAAACTTTTTGTTATGAAAATGTTCAAACATACACAGTTGTACAGAGAATTTCATAGTTGACCCTCGGTATCTGCTTGGCATCAACAGTTATCAACTAATGGCCTATCCTGTTTCTTCTTTCTCTGCTCCCTAGGTTTTTTTTTTTTGGAGGGGGTGTGTATGTGGGGCGATTAAAGGGGAATTGAGTATTTTAAAGCAAACCCTAAAAATCTCATTGTATGCAAATCTGAGACTCAATTTAAGTTATCTCTAAATCAATTCCAATTTTTGCAAGTAGTTCCTATGTATAGTAGATACTCAAATTATGTTTCCTCATTAATTCTAAGAAATGATCCAGAGACCTAGAGGAGGATGCAGTGAGTATACTCGGGGCTTTTTTGTGTAGTTCCCCCTCTGCCAGATGTTGGACGAAGTGCCATTTGTGAAGTAGGCGAACCCAGAAGTGGTATGGACTGGCCACGTGCTGGATCTTCTTCTTAACGCTGGTTTCTCCTTTGCCATCTTTCCCGATTTTCAGTAGGGATCTATTTCCTAGACGAGGGAGTATGTGATGATAATAGGTTGAAGTTGCTTTGATGAAACTCATGAATTTTTCATGTAATTTAAATACAGTTTGGGCTACCAGGGACATGGTTCTAAGGAGTGCTCTCCTGCTAAGCCTAGGCCTTGTGTCTTCAAAGTCTTGACTCCCCCATGGAAATCTGAGGAAGGAAAATATGAAAAGAAGAAACCAACTTTGTTCTGCAGTCCTGACTTTTATGGATCCATTTGCTCTCATGGCTCTAGAGTCAAGGCAGAGGAGAGAGGTATTTTACACTCAGAACCTCAGCAACCTGAATAAGTGGCCTTTTCAAATGGCTCTGCACCTATAGGTTGATGGCTTCATTTAGCCAGATCTGTTCATGTGTTTATTCCTCTCAGTGTCTCACTATCAAAAGAAGGTACTTGGGAGTTTAGGGCCTGAACAGAAGTTAAAATGCACTGTAGACATTCAAAGCACACTTCTTGATTGACTGATTCATTTATTCATTTTGTGATTCTAGGCCCTGTTCAGCATTTTGGGGATACACAGTAAAAAAAAAAAAAAAAAAAAGGCAGAGTCTCAATCTGCATGGAGTTTATGTCGTAATGGAGGAGATAGATAATATGTAAGCAAACAAATAGATAATAATAGTTGTGTTAAGCCATATGGAGCAAATAAAGAGGGTGATGAGATAGCACCTGATTGGAGAACAGAGAGGTAGCAACTTTAGATTAGAGGATATGTCAGGCAGGATTGGCAGGTCAGTGCTACGTGAAGTGTGGCCTGGGAGCATCACCATCATCTAGAAACGTTTCAGAAATCCGCATTTCTAAAGATATGTTAGAAATTTGATCTAAAGATGAAAGATATATTGAACTTTTATCTCTGGGGAAGGAGCTCTCCAGGTGATTCTTAGGCATCGAAGTTTTGAGAAACACTGTGCTAGATCATGCAGTGACCTCCAAAACCCACTTTCCTGTTGCATTCCCATCATGGGTCAGCAGAAGGCCCTACTCCTAGTCTTTCTGTGGCCCACGTGCCAGCAGCTACTACTGTCTTTTAAAGACTGTCGGTTGTTATGAGGAGCGTGAAAAAGCTCTGGAGGGTCTTGCAACTAGAGACTCCAATCTGGAATTGACACATCATTCCTGTCCACAGTCAACTGGCAAACCCTGGGCCCATGGCTGTACCCGATCCCAAGAGACCCAGGAAGGACAGCCCTTCCATGTGCCCGGATAAGTGGTGCCTTATTTCTATATTGTTACTAATGACTACAAAGGCTAATGCCAACAGTATCATTTCATACCTTTGAGTCATCAGGATTCCAGGTCCAACCATATCTGCTGTGGTCTCCTTTTGAGAAAGGTATGATTTAGGGAAGTGGTACTACATAGTAGAAAATGCTTGGACCTTGGTTCCAATCCCTGATATGCCACTTGGGCAATTTATTTAAGCTACTTGACACTCAGTTTCTTTTTCATCTATAAATTGGGGGTTATAATACCTTCCTTTCAGGGTTATCACAAAGATAAAATGAGATAGGGAATCTAAGGAGCCTTTCTAGTACAATTAGTGGCATCTGTGTCTAATGGTAGACAAAAAAGATACTACTCTTTACATCTAACAGTAGGCACAAAAGATACTAAACAATGTTACTGATTTAGAGTGGAATAGATTCATTGAATCTGGGGAATTGAAAGAGATCTTAGAAGCCTCTTCTTAGTCCTTTATCCCATCCAATGCAGAAATCACCAGAAACTTCCTGGCAACTGGTTATATAATCATTCACTTGAAACTCTAGTGACAAAAATTCCTCCCTCTTTGAGAAAGCCCTTTTCAACCCAGAATTGTATTTTCAGAGGACCAGTTTACTGCTATGGTTCACTCATGCTTGAGGAAAAATTTGTTCTGTGGTCAAAGAAGTTTGTAAAGTTCTGGGTTTGACAAACCAATGCAGTTTTTTTCTTGTATACAACTTCTTAGAACCCTTCATATTTTCATGAACATTGTGATTTTCTAGAAGAGTGCTATGTTGTGCAGTATTTTCCAAGTAAGACTTAGGGAATAGTGTTTTGAGAAATATATTATGGCAAATATTGTTGTAAATATTAGACACCTATATTGAAGCAAATTCTGCTGCTTAAAAACTTGGAACTCTTCCTCCTATCTCTGTTCTCTGGAACAACAGAGGTAAATGTGCACTGCTTGCCACACAACAGATACCATACAATCGATGTACGAATCAAAGACGTGGTGTGACATAAAGTAGAATACATCTGAATGGTTGTTGCAATATACAGAGCCTTTTAATACCAGAGTCTTTGACCCCTGTTGTGCCCAAATATTGATTATCCAAAAACCAGAAAATGGGACAAATAGCCCTTTCTGATAATTCTAATTTTAACACTGAAGAATGTATTTATCTAAAGGACTAAAGGGAAATTGTATGTAATCCTTCTTCTTGAGTTCTTCTGATGCCTCTTATCACTTGGCCACCCCTCTGCAGCCAATATTACTGTGACGTCTAGGATGAACCAGGCAGGAAAGTGAAGGAATTCACCAAGGCCACTGAGGGAGTCTATGTGTCAGATCCCAGAATAGAAGGCGAAGGCGTCTGGCTCCTGTGGTCTTGGCCTGTGAGCAGCCATATCTCCTAAGAGGTCATTTGATGCTGGGAGGGGAAAACGAACTGGCGACAGAATGAAAAGGATTCAATGATACACTTTCTCTCCTATGACATCTTCGTGATGAGATCTTCTGATGTCTCCGTATCCACATTAGTTATGTAATACAATGAGAAATTGCTTTTGTCATCAAAAGCTTAGGACAGACAATTACAGATCTAACTTGAGCATTTTATTTGAGTAGGGAATAATCCTTTCACACACACACACAAACACACATATAGCTTATCTTTGTAAAAGCTTCAGCCCTGGCTGTGCCACTAATAAACTGTGCACTTATGGACAGGACATTACCCTCTCCTGAATCAGCATCCTTATCCTTAAAGCAAGGGGGTTAAACCAAATTACCAGTTTTATTCCACCTCCACATTTCTATAACCACGTTACAGAATTTTCAATGAAGGGCATCCTTTCAGTTCACAAAACCAGTTATGTAAGACATAATTTCATCCTTTTATTTAAATCCACTTAAATGTGACTCGGAGCTCTCATGTGTCCAAGATGAAGTTCAATCTCAGACATCACTGGCGTTAACACTTCCCACACAGAAATGTGGTTGTATTTCAGTGTCTTGTTCAGTGCCAGAATAGACCCTCAGTTCGTCAGCTGTAGGGCTAGACTGTTAGCATGCGTTGCCACTGTGCCCCCTGACCTTACGGCATGGTTCCCTGTGGTTTCAGGGTATCGTGCTTAAGGCATAGGTCCTTATGCCGAGGCTGGAAACCTGTGTCTACAGTCCTTCTTCCCCGGTGAATCATGAAGCCATTTCTTTCTTGGCCACCTTCCAAGAAGCTACCATAGTGGATCTCTGTTGTCATGGGACCTCTAAACTTTTGTCTTTTTCAACAGTCCAAGAGATTAAAATTATTTTCTCTTTTCTAGTAATCCTGAAAGACATTTGTCTTTCCCCCACCATCTCCAGAGGTTTATCCAGAAGGTAAACAATCTCTGAAAAGAATTTTATATTTCACAAAGGATAGGAAGAGTTTTGTCTTCAAGTAGCTTCTGCTTTATATAAAAAATATTTCTGGTGGGATAAGGAAGGTGGGAGGAAGACGCAAGAGGGAGGGGATGTGGGGATGTATGTATATGGATAGCTGATTCACTTTGTTATACAGCAGAAACTAACACATCATTATAAAGCAATTAGACTCCAATAAATATGTTAAAAAATATTTCTGAAGCAAGGAAATACTAAATGCCTGGCTATTTGCTTGAAACACAGGAAAGGAAAAACAGGGGGAGACAAACATATATTAACATTTTGATAAATTGTAGTGACCAGTTGCTAATACACACAAACTTGAGGATCTATGAGGGAGAAAAATAAACATTTTTAAACATTTTTTATTCCATACATAACATACTTTCAGCATAGAATATTTAAAATCAAGGTAGCAAAAATGAAATTGTATATTCAAAGCATTTATGATCCAACCTCTTGGAGAAAACTATTTTTAATATTTTGGTGTATATGTTTTCACATTCTCTCTATGCATAAGTACTATTACTATCATTATTATTAAAGCTGGCTAACATTTGTTGTTTGTTTGCTAAGATAGAAGAGGCCTGAGGGAAATCTAATTCACGAATGATACAGAGACCAAGTCTTTGAATAATGAAAATTTTAAGTAGCCAATGTTTATTGAGAATTTATCATATCTGTATATACCAAGCCTTATGCGAAATCCTTTAGGTGCATTTTTTTCATTTCATCTTTGTGTCAAAGCCATGAAGTTAGTTTTCATAGGAGATAGTGCTAGACATCTACCAAGTCTCTATGTCCCTCCCTTTCTTCCTAACAGAACTGCAGCTTTTTTAAGAATCCACCCTTCGCTTCTGCTTTGCAATTTATGTCTCAGGGAAGCTGTCCTATCTCTAGCTTGAGGGATGGGCTTGATTGATGTAAGAATAATTCCATTACAGCAGGTAGTGATTTGTTCAGCCTGTGAGGATACTCAGTCCTGGACAATGAGACATGAAGAAGAGTAGGCTGGGAGTTTCTGGAAATGATTCTGTGATCCTAAACAAAGAAGCCCAAGAAGAGGCTGTTTCTTCCTTTTCTTTTAGACAGCTGAATATGATGTCATGTTTCTTATTGTTTAATCTATTTTGAGTTAGTGTTTCTGTTTCTTGAGGTTACAAGCATCCCAACTCATACAGTATGATTATTTCATTTCTACAAATGATGAAATTCAAGCTCAGAAGTTCAGCAATTGCCCAAGTCAGTAAGAAAGATTCCATCTTGGTTCCATCTGAGTTCAGAATCTCCACTCCTAAGCTTGAAATTTATTTTTGCTTGTAAGTCACTGATCTTTATTTTTCGGTGAACTTGCTGTTCATGCCTTTTGGAAAGGCACAGTTTAAGCCCAGTGTATATTTTGTTTTCCATAATTTCAGATAAAATACTTGTGAAAAGCTTCTCACATAGTTCTTAAAATTCTTAAAGCTGTCACTTCTATTTGTAAATTAACCTCACCATTACTTTTTATTTTTGTTGTTATAACTCTAGGAGGTACTATTTCAGTATTAACCCAACACATTTTAAAACATGATGAACTAGCTATAAGTTATTATTTGAAATAAGTCACCTGGCTGCACAGTGTTTTATTTGGATGTCTCAGGGCATCATCCTAAATAGTACTGTGGTGACTTCTTTTCTCACCACCTATCAGTTTGTAAGTTTCTTGAACACAGAGGCTGTGTATCCTTATATTTTAATAGCTCAGTGGAAACTCTGGCCCATTTATGGGAGGAATAGGTAGCAAACTTGCATTTATTGAGTACTAAGTAATGATAGGTAATAGGCATGCTCTAGGGGTGTATATATAATATTTAATCATCAAATAACCTTATGGATTACATTTTATTATCTCCATTTCACAGTTGAGAAAAAGTTCAGAGATGATAAATACGATTCATTCAAATATTCAGTTAGTCAGAAAATATTTCTCAAGCACAGCCTTCCTGCCAGGTGATAGTTGCTACAGATACAATGGTGAACAAGTTATAGTTTCTGTCCACAGTAACTTTATAGTTAAGGGATAAAGACAAAGAAGGAAAGAGACAATTATTATAGAGCGAGAATGAGAGGGAAGCACAGGGAATTATGGGAGCAAAAAAGAGGGACACCTGACTAAAATGTAGCAATTAGGGAGGGTCTCCTTGAGGAAGTGACATCTGGTTTGAATCCTAAAAGGAAAATAAGAGGCAGCCAGGTAAGGGGGCAGGGGGTGAGGTTAGACTTCAAGGGAGAATGACCCCATGTGCAAGTCTCTGAGGCATAGTGTGAGCATGGTACCTTCCATGAGGTCAGAGAATGCGGTCTGATGGGGGAGGGTGAGAGATGAATCTGAAAAGGTACTTCACATTTCTGAATCACTTTAGTTGATGTGCTAAGAAAGTTGAATTTTGCCCTGTATGACTTGGGGGGCCATTTGGGCAGAGAAGTGATTTATCTTATTTCTATTTCGGAAAGGGTAAAGAATGGCTTGGAGCAGGGTATGGCAAAGGTTTTCGAAACTAAATATTTTCAGCTTTGTGGGTCACATGGTCTCCAACTTGACACTGTTATTGTAGCACAGAAGCAGCAATAGACAATATATTCATATGTAAACATGTGGACATGACTGAATTCCAATAAAACTTAATTTACAAAAACAGGCAGGGGTCAGATTTGGCCAGAAGGTTGTAATTTGCTGAACCCTTGTTTGGAAGGAAGTGAAAATCAGGAGACAAGAGGCTGTTATAGTAATCCAGTCAGCACTGGTGGCAATCTGAAAGAATAAAGAGATAATGTAAGTGAAAAGAAGTAGGCAGTTTTAAGAGATATAAGGAAATGGTTTGACCAGGGTTTAATGATTGATTTGATCTGTACATAGCAGAAGAAGGAATAAAAATGGCTCCTAGGGGACTGGTACGAATCATGGTGTAGATAACTGTGTGCTCCAACTGAAGACAGGACTAATTGGAAGAGCAGGTTGGGAGAATGAGGTGGGGAAAATATACAAACTAAAACATCAATATCCTGGTGGAGTCATTCAGTGGACAGGGGGGCATATTAAGTTTAGGTACTCAGGAGAGCAATCCAGGCTAGCCACAAAGATTTGTTAGTCCTCGGCATATATGAAGTACGATTGAATATAGAGGCATGGGAGACACCTTCCAGAAAGAGTGACAGGGAGGAGAGGAGCTGAAGCCTGGGAACAAAACCCCAGGGGATGCCTAAGATATAGGCAGAGGAAGTGATTTCTGTGAAGAGAGCTGAGGTGAAGTACTGGGGAGGTATGTAGAGACCAGAAGGAGAAATGTCATGGAAGGCAAAGGAATAGAAAAAAGAAAAGACAAAATCAACAGTATCTAATGCTGTGTCCTTTGATTTTTGGTCAGTGACTTTGGATGACCCACTATCAGAGGAGTGATGGGGAGGAAAACCTGTTTGTAATGAATTGAAGAGGATGGTAGGGGGTGAGTGTTGACATCTAAATGGAGAAAATAAATAGTCAGATGGGGGGTATGTATGATGTGTTTTAATAAAGGAGGGAGAGTCTGGATGATACTTACCTTTCTGAGGTGAAAATACTTGTTAAGAGAAAGTATTGAAGATACATACAAAGAGGGTAGTTGATAGAGGAAGGTCTCAGAAGAAGGGGATGGAAATGGGTTCCAGGGCCAAGGTGATGCATTTACCCAAAGGCTGCAGCTTCTTGCATTGGGACAGGAAAGCAGGAGGCAGAAAAGGTACATATTTTAGTGACTTAGTAGAGGGGAGGGGCAGGAAGCTGAGGGGGGTCTGTTTTCTCTAAGAAGTTTGAGGCAGGGTCTCTGATGAGAGGAAAGGGGTTTTTGCTGTTTGGGAACTTGAGAGATACGGAGAAGGTTGAAAACATCTCTTTGGAAAACTTTAGAGGAAAAAGTTTTTGGCAGGTTGTCAGATCATACATGGCAAACTCGGTATTGGAGTTTGTATTTCTGTAAGTCTAGAACCACTGTTTTGTTGAATATACCATGTTGCCAGTGAGACGTTATGCAATTTTACGTTTACATGGAACTATTGCTAGTTACAGGGGACCTATTTCCGAGGACTTGATCCTTCGCTCTGATTTTTCTTGCATAGCATTTATGAACTGCTAGTGGGAGCTTGTCTAAAATGTGCTGTGTGCACAGGGACTCCATATGTCCCCACGTGCTATGAAGATGACAGACTGGATGGGGAAACATTTTAAGATGGACTTTCCCAACACCAAGTAAACAGCCTCCCAAGGCATGGCTCTAAGTGTGTGTAAAGAGGATAGCAGAAAACAATAACAAAGATAAATCTTAATCAAACCAGGGATCAATGAGAAAATTTTAGCCCTACAAGAAGAGCAACGTGCAACTGAAAATTTCAGAAACTGTCCAGGCCCTACCACAATATTGTGCTTTCTTTATAGATTTTAGGGTTGTGAAAATGATTCATTCTTCCATGCTGTACAATCCTCAGACCAGAGAGTGAGAAGGGGTTGAAAAATTTACTTACTGTATGAAAGTTTCCTGTTACTGCCCTGTTACTTACGGTCAGTCCCTTTCTTCTGGCTCCATAGTTATTTATTAGCAAATTTGAAAAAGTCCAGTGTAAACTCACAGGTCAGTGATAAATCCACACAGATTGGGTGATGAGAGTAAGCTGCCTGAGCTAGCTGACCTTTGAAGGAACAAAACTACAGGGGAAGCTTTACTGCCGTTTCCTGATAAGGTATATTAATTTGTCTAGTCCTATATTATTAGATCCACTCTCTTGTTATCCCAAAGAAGAGGGCTTGTTCTCATAAACTGGTTGGGTCCTTCTAACGTACATCAACAGGAGAGAAGCATCAGAGGAAGTTTGAGTGAGTTGGAATTAGAATAGATATTATAATTTGCTTTTTTGTAGGGGGTGGTCTAGACAGAGCATTTCACCAAGTCAGTATTTATCAGTGTACATAAACTTGGCTATTTTGAACATCCCAATTATGTGCTACATTAATATTTTATGTGCAACACACTATATTTCATAGTGTCACTAAAATTAAATCTGACTACTACAAACACTGGCAGCAAACCAAGTCGTGTAAAATGAGGTTATAGCATCACTCACTCAGATGTCTACCCCATTCTAATCATCTCTGGTTCAAAGCAGCAGAAGGCCGCATTTCTCCCAGTAATAATTTGATAACTTAGATAGTGTTTCAAACATGAAGGTTTGACCTTTCCTCAACATGGAGGTTAATATTCCCCTTGATTCAGGATTCCATCACTTAGGTAACTCTCTCTTCAGAGACTGTAAGTGACGTGATTAGCTGTGGGGGGAATGGAACATGCGAAGCCTCCTTTCAAGGACCTGCCGTACATCTTGGAGGAGCCACTCCAGTTCAGGCTGAGAACCGCAGCTCTAGAAATTAGTGGGATTGTGATATATTTGTAAGGTATTTTCTATATTAGTAAAATATTTCTATATTTCATATGTGTATATATGAATTTACCTATGACTGCTAAGAAGAAAAAACAATTAGCCAAGTCGTAAATTATCCTTTTCTTCATGTTTTAATTCTGATTACCCAAATGCTTTGTAAGAGATTTAGCCTTACTTGCATTTTTTTGTGTCCAAAAATAAATGAAAATTTGTTTTCAATCTCACAAGTCTTGCTTTTCATATCTTGAAGCCAGCTGGGCCCACATGTTCAAATGTGGACAGTTCTGTTCTAGACTTTTATGTCACGAGCCATAGGCCAAAGGGACAATTCACAAAATATGAAATTGATCTGTTTCCTGGGAATGCTCTCTTAGGCATTGTTTTAATCTGTGGTACATGTTATATTTTAGCTGATCTTTATTGCTATTACTAAATATTTATTTAAAGAATTAAGGATTGAAAATTATTCCTCTCCCTTAGTTTCATTTGGATATGTTAAAGATACCACCCTGGTGGTTATTTTTACTTAAGCAAGATGCAGGTATTTTTATTAAACTTCAAGTTAAAACATATTAAGTTTTAAATAAATGATCCCAAACCTAAAGTACAGAAAACCATGTAATGGAGTCTTATGTACCCACCACTGAGATTCAACAGAAGATGACAAGTTTTAATATTGGCTTCAGAAAGGATATCTAGGATCTGAGCAGTATAATTAATGAACTTGATCAATGAATGATGACAGCTTTGTTTCTTTTCAATTGTTATTCCTTTATTTCTTTTTGTTATTGAGCTGGCCAGTGTCTTCCGTATTGATATTAAATAGAAATCTGCTTTTTTTTTTAACATTTTTATTGGAGTATAATTGCTTTACAATGGTGTGTTAGTTTCTGCTTTATAACAAAGTGAATCAGCTATACATATACCCCCATATCCCCTCCCTCTTGCATCTCCCTCCCTCCCACCCTCCCTATCCCACTGCTATAGGTGGTCACAAAGCACCAAGCTGATCTCCCTGTGCTATGCGGCTGCTTCCCACTAGCTATCTGTTTTACATTTGGTAGTGTATATATGTCCATGCCACTCTCTCGCTTTGTCACAGCTTACCCTTCCCTCCCCCCGTATCCTCAAATCCATTCTCTAGTAGCTCTGTGTCTTTATTCCGGTCTTACCCCTAGGTTCTTCATGACATTTTTTGTCCCTTAAATTCCATATATATGTGTTAGCATAGGGTATTTGTCTTTCTCTTTCTGACTTACTTCACTCTGTATGACGGACTCTAGGTCCATCCACCTCACTACAAATAACTCAATAGAAATCTGATTTTAAAAGGAGTAATTCAAATGTTTTACCATTAAGCTTGCTGTAGGATTTAAGGAGATTCATTTTACCAGATTAAGGATGCTTCCTCCTATTCCTAATGCTCTAAGTGGTCCCTCCTCCCCACTCCTCACCCCCAGGAAGAGCTGTTGAATTTTATCACATATTTTTGTATTCCTCTAGAGATGGAGGTGTTACTCTGATGGTTTTTATTAAGACTTTATCTTTTTAGAGCAGTTTTAGGTTCACAGAAAGCTTGAGGGGAAGATACAGAGTTTTCTCTCATACCCCCTCCCCCCAAAACAGGCATAGCCTCTCCATTATCAGCATCCCCCACCAGAGGGTACATTTGTTACAAGTGATGAGCCTATGCTGACAAATCATAATCACGGGGTTCCCTGGTGGCGCAGTGGTTGAGAGTCCGCCTGCCGATGCAGGGGACACGGGTTCATGCCCCGGTCCGGGAAGATCCCACACGTCGCGGAGCGCCTAGGCCCATGAGCCATGGCCGCTGAGCCTGCGCGTCCGGAGCCTGTGCTCCGCAACGGGAGAGGCCACAACAGTGAGAGGCCTGCGTACCGCAAAAAAAAAAAAAAAAAAAAAAAAGACATAATCACTCAAAGTCCATAGTTTACATTACAGTTCACTCTTGGTGTGGTAGATTCTATGGATTTGGACAAATATATAATGACCTATATCTATCGTTATGGCATCATACAGAGTGTTTTTTTTCACTGCCCTGAAAATCCTCTGTGCTCTATCTATTCATCCCTTTCCTCCTTCAGCCCCTGTCAAGCACTGACATTTCTACTGTCTCCATATTTTTGGAGAATTGTCATATAGTTGGAATTGTACAGTACGTAGCCTTTTCAGGTTGTCTTCTTTCACTTAGTCATATGCGTTTAATGTTTCCTCCGTGTCTTTTCCTGGCTTGATAGCTCATTTAGCACTGAATCATATTCCATTTCTGATGTACCACAGTTGATTTATCCATTCACCTACTGAAGGACATCTTGGTTGTTTCTTCCAAGTTTTGCCAGTCTGAGTAAAGCTGCTATAAACAGTGGTGTGCAGATTTTCAGGTGGATGTAAGTTTTCAACTTCTTTAGGTAAATGCCAAGAAGCATGATTGCAGGATTGTATGGTAAAAGCATGTTTAGTTTAGTAAGAGCCCGCCAAACTGTCTTCCAAAGCGGTTGTACCATTTTGCATTCCTGTGAGCAAAGAATGAGAGTTCCTGTTGCTCCATATCCTTACCAATATTTGTTGTTGTCAGTATTCTGGATTTTGGCCATTCTAGTAGGTGTGTAGTGGTATCCAGAAGATTTCAAGGACCTCATTGCTAGTCTAGTTGGTGTATGGGCTTGAATCATCTTTTAATCACTAAACTGTTTTGCTGTCCCTTTACCAGGTAGCCTGAATGCCTTTTACTAAAATTGTTAATCTTCACTGAGATGCTAAACTGATTTCTGTCACTCTTCAGTGTCAGAACAGACATTTTTGCATTTGAATCTTTACATATTTAATGGGTTGAAACTCAGAACATTCTCATCACTTTAAATCAGTTTTAGCCCCAGGGAAGTAACTTAGCAAAGTAAAATAAAATGAAATAAATAAGTAAAATGTGTGAATACATGAGATACGTGGGTGGTGGGAAGAGCAGTATTTATACTCAAAGTAGTGCCTTTCAAAATTGATTTAGCAGCAAACTGTATCTTTAAACAAAATGTAACCAGAATGCCAGTGTGAAAAATGGATAAAACAGAGCATCTTGTATTGGTAGCTTCAGGGTGAGCAGGGTGGAATGGGGACCTGGGTTTGTTCCTAAGAGGCAGCCCCCTAATTTTTACCCTTATTGGCTCTGAGAGGTCCCTCAGACTTCTAGGGATATCACAGAACATTGTCTATAAAGCACTTACCTAGACAATAACTCATATTTTGACAAATATTGTAGATTTCATATGTCCAAATAGGCCTTACTTTAAAAAGTTATCTTGGGAACTTGCACATTTCTTTCAGTACATTTTTTATAGTTGAAAACCATACAAACAAAAATGTAAGAAAAGAAAAGAAAATAACTTAGAATTTCTGTTCACACTAATAATAAATATTAATACTTAGACTTCTGTACCTCCATAAAGAAATCACCATGGAAGTTTATATTTTTATTCCAGTCATAGTAACATTGTTCAAAAAATATCAGAATTACTCATTGAGTCCATTTATGAACCACTATAGAAAGCAAATATCAATTAATTAAGGTAATAACCTGTTTTGAGGACAAATGGAATTATCTTCACTGGCTGGATCTTTGACTGTTTCCAAAAATCAAAGCCAACATCAAAAGGCTGAAGTTTTGCCATTACAGCTATTCAAAGCAAAAGGAATTGCAAATGCCAAATGTAGCTCCAAAAGAAAAGTTCCTAATGTGATATGAGTATGAACAATCACAGCATCATTAGAATAAATGCGGAACCTCCTTTATGGTGATTGCCTTAAAGAATTCTATGTTCCTGTGGCTGAGTTGTGGTATGCGTGTCATGCCTGGTAGAGCCCGAACAGAATATAGGGTACAGAAGGTGGAGAGCCAGCAGGAAGAGGATTTCTTGGTTGGGTGAAGCTGGTGAATCTTGTTACAACCTAAAGGGCAAAAAAGGTCAAGCGTGGCCACTGGGAGTTAGTGGCTAAGACTGAGAAATAAAATCAGTGTATGGGCTTAAGTGGAGAAAGGAATCTGATGGACAGGTGCAAAAGAGAGCAAATTAACAATTTTTATAAATCATGATTTTTAAATCATTGAAAGGAATTTAATGAAGGGCTAGGAGTGTGGTTGACCTAAGAAGGTAGCTTTGGTACAGTAGAAACCATTCCAGATTTGAGTTAGAAGTCATGGATTCCTTTCCATCCTCTACCACGTATCAATGGTATGACCTTGGGAAGGTCACTTGATCCCATCTGTGTTCATATATTATTTTGCCCATATCTCTGTCGCAGCTCTTATTACATAATAAGCCATTTATGCATTTGTCTTCCTTCTTAAGCTCTGGGTATTTCAAGACAGGCTTCTTAACTTACTCATCTTTGCATTTCCTAGTGCCTGGAAGAGAGACTGGCACAAAACAGGTGATCAGTCATTGTTTGTTGAAATAAAATGCAGTTGTGACTATTGAAGTGAAAAAAGCTCTTTGTGAAGTGCAGAGGACTGTAGAGTTGTAGACCATTTTTTACTAAAAATAAAAATCTGAGAACTGATTCGTAACATAGGAAATGAAGACTTTAATAAAAGATATGGCTCCACTTTATATTTTAATCCTTTCAAGTTCAAGAGGGTTGAGATAGTAAAGTGTTTTCGGATGTGTGAGTGTAGGCAGAGGTTGGCATTAATTCTAAACAATAGAAGTGACTACATTTTGGGCTTCCCTGGTGGCACAGTGGTTAAGAATCTGCCTGCCAATGGAGGGGACAAGGGTTCGAGCCCTGGCCCGGGAAGATCCCACAAGCCATGGAGCAACTAAGCCTGTGTGCCACAGCTACTGAAGCCCGTGCTTCACAACAAGAGAAGCTACTGCAATGAGAAGCCCTCGCACCGCAACGAAGAGTAGCTCCCACTCGCTGCAACTAGAGAAAGCCTGCACCCAGTGACGAAGACACAACGTAGCCATAAATAGGTAGATAGATAGATAGACAGATAGATAGATAGATGGATAGATAGATAGACTGCAGTTTGACTGGACTCTTCAGGGATCATGTTCACATGTTCATGAATATCACAGGTTGTTCAACTTGCCACTCACCTGGTAGTAGAATTTTGCTATGAAAGGACTAGATTTAATACCTAATTCTTTCTTGGTCACTTCCATAGGCTTTTTGTCTTCATTCCTTTGTGCTCTCATGGAGAGGGGACCGGTATTTTCTCCTGGCTTGAGGTTAATTTGAGTCACAACTCGGCATCGAAGAGAGAGTCTCGTCACATACTTTGTGTGGCACCAGGTTGCCATCTGAGGGCTTGCGTTTCATGTTTCATCAGGCATCCTACAGTGCAGTTATCTATACCCAGGCAGAAATAAGATCCACCCCTGCCTGAGCTGGCCTGGAGACTTGCCCATGGTGCCAGCCTTCTCTAGGAAACACAGGAAATGCTTCATGATGCTACAGACCTTGAGGAGAATAGCTTTGACAGATCGTAGGTCCCCTAAACTCAGACTTGGAGCTGCTTCTGGGATGACTCCAGTGCAGATGAGATGAAAGGAAAACAAAACATTAACAACCATTTTGACAACCCTCCAACTCTCGAATTTAATTGCAGCCAGCTTTCCAGGAAGGATGCTGAGCTACAGAGTTCAGTATCTTATCAGGTTAGGCCGTCTCATTTGATAAGTCCCTCCCCATTTATTATTCTCCCATTCCATCCTTGAAGAGCAGTTGTTCCCAAGCATATCTCCAGCTGATTATCCAGAGGTGTCAGGCATGATTAATACCCTGCCTTACATCATGCATCATCTTTCTTTTCCCCTTAGGGCCCCAAGAGCAATGTCCTTTTCTGCTCCTTGCTGCCACAACAAATAAGTTCCCCTGTATTGTATGTACAGAAAGACATATTTCCTGATGTCTGTGCTCTGCACATCTTAGCAGATTGGATGGCAGTAGCTAGGATCGTCATAAATTCGATGCTGGCATGATATGTCTAGGGTGCTGCCAGAGGTCAGACTCATGGAACTGCCATAAATGGCTCCCCGAGAAATGACAACCAGGAGTACGAAGGTTCTTCTCACCCCTCCCATCCCAATCTCAGCAAATAACAAAAGGGAATCCAGAAAGTCTGAGCATTGTTGTATGAGCTGAGAGCTGTCATCATAACCCATGTGTGGTGTGTGTGCTGAGTTTAAAGCCTTGTGGTGTCAGATGAGCATGCGTTCAGTCGAGCATCGGAAGACTCAGCCTCAAGAACCTCCTCTTTTCTCCTTCAGGTTTACACTGAGTCAGGTGAGGAACCTCTTTGAGCTTTAGTTTCTTCATCTTTAAATGGGGTTAATAATCCATAACCTGCCATACATGAGGATTAAACACCATATTATATATGAAAGTGGTTTGTAACCTGCCAAGTGCCGTAGAGACATGAGGAGTTAGTGTCTTCTGCTCTGTGCTGGAAATTGAGGTACTGCTCCCTTCTTGGTCTCCATGTCAGAGTGTATAGGTTCACCTGGCTGCTTCTGCTGTCCTCTTGCTCATCTAGCTTTGCTCTGCTGCTTTTCCCTGACGTCTGATTTTGGCATGACCCCTGGCTCTGGATGGACACCTCCCTACTGCTGTGTTTGGCTTCCGTGTGTGCCCTGAGCCCCAGTGCTCTGCCTGCCCTCTAGTGTGTTTTTGGCCTCCATCCTGTGTTCACTCATTCCGGCCACTGCCCTGACTCTTCCTCTTCTGTCAGGGGTCTATAGTTCCACCTGACAAAGTGTTTCAAGAGCTTTGTCAGGTTGTTATAAATGGGATTCACAATGCACTTAATCCTTAATCCAAGTGGAATCTGATTTTGTACGTGTAGAGGTTAGGAAGCTAGATTTTTGTCTTCCAGGTGGGATTCTGTAAGTTTTAAGTAAGCATTCTTGGATTGGAGAGGACATACAATAATTAAAAGCTCAATAGTAGCCTGAAACTAAAGTAGCTTAGCAAAACTGACTTTGGAAGTGGGCCAGCGAGGAAAGAGAGTAAAAAGCAAAAGCCTCTTAAAGGATTCATGTTACTGTGTGTGCTTATGGTTAATTTTTATTTTGATATAATCGTAGAGTCACATCCCCGCGTACTGAGAATTGAGAATTCCCGGACTAGTGTGCAGAACATAGCCCTGTGGGGAGAAGCAGCCCTGTACACACCAGATCTTCCTCACTCCCCACCTTGCCTTGTCCTGCTCTGCAAGGGGCTTCACACACACACATGTGTGGGCACTCCGTCCTGCATGGCTAAGCTCTCTCTGCATCCACCCCTATTCCACAGCTTGGGCCCAAGGATGTGCCTGTTGCCTTTGTCTGCAAGACAGATAAGGGAAAGTCCAGAGCGGGTGGAGCTTGTTTGGTCAGGAGATACTGGGTTCATGATCTTGAAGGGGACAGGTCAAAGACTCCGGGTAGGCATGTGCCCCCAACCATAGGAGGCATTCAAGAGTGGGCTCTAGAATGTATGAGTCCCAGGGCCGGGGCCTTTGTCGTGCTGTAAGTGCTGGACTACAAGTGCAAGGACTTAAAATGTCTTCTTTTTATTAGAACTCACAAAAGATTTAAAGAGGATTTTGGGCTCCCTCCCCATCCCCCAGGCCAGGATAGCTAGAGTCCCAAATGGGGACATAGGAGACAAGATTCCATCATTGGCTCAGAGAACACATCAGTTGGCTTTTCTGTCTGTGCTTTCCTCATTGGTGAAATGGGAGTAGTTTCGTCTCCCAGGGACATTTAAAAAAGATAAATGTTGAGTTTCAAGAATCTGAAGGAGTATACCCTGAGTTGATGAATGTGAAGGAATGACATGAACGTCTTTCCTCCTCTCCCAGAAAGTTGAGTTCCAGGACCGCCTGCCTTTGGGTCTGGAAATTCCACAGGTCTCCCAGCGGGAAAGCTGGTTACTCTTGAGAGTCTGGATGCTAGTGCCAACTGTCACGTTCTTCCTCCCATGACTTAAGTGCTGAGGGCTTATTTTTCCCCAGTGCACTTTCAATCTCTCTGTTTTTCCGTTCAGGTGCGCCCCAGCTGGCCAGGTGGCTTTGCACTGGGGATGCAGAGGGTGCTGCCAGCTGCCTGGCTTCTCTTAAAAGTGCACAGGCGAGGGCAAATGGGGCTCTAGAAACAGACCAGGAACATCTGACTCGGGCCCTAGTAATCATCTCTCCTTAATGGCACAGAAGAGCGTGTACCTTTCTTGGGAGAAAGGAGGAAAATCACAGATGTGAAAGTGATGAGAGGAGAAAATGATCTGGTTCATTTGGGAGGCTGAGCCGAGTTTTCCTCCCTTCCTTATTTGATCCTCCCGAGTTTATCCCTTCCCTGCAAATAAGCACCTTGAGGCAATTAAAAATGCTGAGCTCTCCAGTGCTTTCGTAGTGATTTGGTCTTCACAGGAGGAAATCAGTTCTGAGACAACAGTCAACAGCCTGTCGTCCTTCGAGGTGGCTCGGGAAATACAAACCTCACAAGTATTTAGAGCCTTTCTGCTGACTAACTGCCTTCGAATGGAAGGCTTTGCCCATTGTCTTTGCTTTCTGAAAATGCCAGAAATAATTGGGACCATGACAGGATTAACTGTAGTCAACGTCACCCCTTTCACTGGAGGTGGAAATACAAATGAATGCCTTAAAGTGCTAACATTTTCGCCTCCTGAGGGTTACATTTAAAGAGCATCTTTCAAATAACTGTGTATCTCCCTCAAATCACTAAAACAAAAGGTAAACCAAAACAGGCCAGCAGCTACCAAGAGGGGACAATTTTCCCCTCAGCTGAGGCACTATTTGCCGAATTACAGCCTAGGAGTGATTTTTATAGCCAAGTTATAAATGGCTGCAAATCAGGAGGTTTTGATGGAAATGCGGACTGACTTTTAGCAGTATTGATGCTTGTGAATGCTGCTGTGAAAAAAATGTCCTCCTTCTGCCATCCGACTCCCCAAGCTCTTTAATTCTTGTAAATAATGTGCTCGCATCAAATCTTGCACTGAAGCTGGTCAGTGAAGCAGCCAGGGGGATATGATTAAGGAATAAAAATTCCCATTCTGGGTCAGGAAACACGGCCATGGGTTTGATTTCTGATCAGTCAAGTGGCGTGCGTGTGAACACACACACACACACACACACACACACACACACACACACATACACACACCACTTCTAATGACACAATTATCTCTGATCAGAAGTGAAATGGTTAATTGCTTCCCCTTCCTCCAATCCCCCAACTAAGGATAAGTGAGAGCAGGAATGAGGCTCTCCCTGACCTCTATGCCTGTGCATCCTCTTGGCAAAATGTCTTGATGTGGAAAATAGCAGCGCCCTTCAGCCCTCAAGTGATTTCTTTCATTTCACGGTATCAGTGATGAGAGACACTCAATGTTTTTTTTTTTTTTTAACATCTTTATTGGAGTATAATTGCTTTACAATGGTGTGTTAGTTTCTGCTTTATAACAAAGTGAATCAGCTATACATATACGTATATCCCCATATCTCCTCCCTCTTGCATCTCCCTCCCTTCCACCCTCCCTACCCCACCCCTCTAGGTGGCCACAAAGCACCGAGCTGATCTCCCTGTGCTATGCGGCTGCTTCCCACTAGCTATCTATTTTACATCTGGTAGTGTATATATGTCCATGCCACTCTCTCACTTCGTCCAAGCTTCTCCTTCCCCCTCCCCATGTTCTGGCACCAGGTTGTGGTACAGACTCAGAAGTTTTGCCTCTTAGTCAACTATTTGATTGCTGTGAATTAAGCAGAGATAAGTCACCATTACCTCTGAGGGACATAATTCTAGCCTACCTCACATGAAACCAAGGTCTCTTCCTTTAGAGAACTCATAAAAAATTGAGACTTTTGTCATTGCTTTCAATCGCAGATTGCTCTCAAATCTTAGTTCACACACATTAATCACTTTGCACCCCACCCCCCCAAGTAAAGCATATGTTCCAATCTATTAAGTTCTTTGCACATCTGAACCACCAAAAAGAGGTCAAATAATATAGTTTGGCACATTTTCCACTTTGTCACTTACCATTGAGATTTTGTAGATAGAAAAAAAGTTGACAACTGCCCTTGAAAACACGAGAATATAGAGGTTTTTTTGCCTTGACAGGTTTCTTTTTCTCCCCCCATTTTAGTCTCACAAATCAGGCAGTCTCTGTAGTCTATGAAATGTAAAGTTTAGTTGGATGACTTTTCATAAACTTCATTTTTAACACATTTTCCTCCTCTTTGTATTTTTATAATATATGCAAAATGCCAGGCTCCTCAAAAGAACTTTACAGGTCATTTTCCTGCCATAATAGTTGAATCAGCAGCAAACGCACTTCATGGTTTAAATGCGGTGACAGAAGTAGCCTGACAGCAGAAATATGTACTGGACAGTAACTTCCACAAAAGCCTTGAGATTTTCACATGAGTAGAGATTATGGCTTTGGAAGTCACTTTTTTTTTTGAAGATCAGCTCTGTGTAAATATGGACGAAGAGCATTTATTGGTTCTGTACTGTCAAGTGCCCTTGACCTAGTGACATTATTGATTTTCCACCATTGTCTTCATATGCATTGGTCCAAGAGGATGGAACCATAATAGCTGCCTCCCCTGATAATTAATTTTGATCCGCTTGATGTGATGAGCCTTACAGATGCCCTTGGAAGAATGACTTCCAGGTCAGTGCATGCACGTGTGTGTGCACACTCAACGTCATATATTTTCAAACGAAAAGTTAGGTTACCTGGTCTGATGAAAGATTTGTCTTCTCCTTGGTGAGTCTCCTGATAGGAAAAGAGTTGCACCAAACAATAAAATTCTTTTTAGTTATGAACATAAAGAGATATCTTTATTTAAAAGGATAAAATTAAATGAAATTGCGACAGTTGTGCAAACTTTGAAATGCATATTGTCTCATTGGTAGTGAAATGATCAGTTAAAATCTCTTTCTCTTGCTCAATATTGAAAACTTCATGATGTTTTTTTAAAAATAAATTACCAAAATATAAATATAAATTTCCTCACATAGTTATATTGGTTTTTAAAGATTAGTACATAAAGAGGTTACTGGATTAGTGTCTTAGTTCAGTCTGTATAGCAGAATGCCATAGGCTGGGGGGCTTAAACAACAGGGATTTATTTCTCACAATTCTGGAGCCTAGAAAGTTTGAGATCAGGGTGCCAGCATGGTTGAATTATGATGAGGGAAGCTCTTCCTGATTAACAGATGGTAGTCTTCTTGCTGTATCCTCACATGGTAGAGTGAGGGGGGGGGGGCTCTGGCTTCTGTCTCTTCTTATAAGGGAACTAATCCCATTCATGAGGGCTCCACCCTCATGACCTAATTATCTCCCAAAGATTCACCTCCAAATACCATCACATTGGTATTACTGGGGATTAGGGCTTCAACATATGAATTTGTGGGGCAGGGGCAAGTGGCACAAATATTCAGTCCCTAACAATGAGCAAAAACATTCCCATTATTGAATCTCCTTGGAAGAATGTGGAAGATTTGGGCTAAGAAAACTTAATTTAGTTAGCCCCTACTTCATTGACCTTGCATTGTTATTTGTTGTTTTAAACTGCCATTATTTAATAGGAAAGAGAAAAAAAGTAGTTGTCTATTATTGGATGAAATACCCATTTCATAATGAAGATTAATTACTGTAAGTATTGTGTTTTGTGGATCAAAGCAGCATATCAACAAGTATACATTTTCTAGTGTTCCATTTCCTTGTTATAATTAACATGTTTTGGTTGTTTTGCTATGCTTAATAGTAGTATTTGAATCATATCGAAAGGCCTCCTTCTAAATACAAAGAATATAATAAGTACCTTTGGGATTTTTTTATTCATGACAGTCAAAATAAGGAACCAGTTGCCATTTTAGGTTTTGAAACTTCCATCAATGCGACTTTAATTTTTCATTCTGTTCCACTTTTCCTTGCTGTTTTTCTTTCTTATCTTGAATAAATGTAAAAATACAGAAAAGCTTAGAGAACAGTAACAAGCATTTTGTATCAGGCTGTTTTGCTGTGTAACATACCAGCTCAAAATTTGGTTGCTTATGTCATTAATCATTTCTCAGGAGTGCAGGGGCTACATGGGAAGCTCATGCATGGGTGGTGTTAAAAGATAAATTGAGGCATATTAAATTTTTTAAGAGTTTATTTTAGCAAAAATTGATTTGAATTGGGCAGCTTCCAATCTAGCAGATAGAAAGGAGCTCTGAGGAGCTGAACGAGATGAAAGACCTCAGTAGCAGAAGGGAACAGGAACAAGGAAGTTCTACTAGACAAAAAAGCAGGTTGGTTATATAAGGTTAGTTCTTTTTAGGAGATGGCAGGGGTCTATCAGGCCACTTACCTAACTAGTGCTGATCAGGCAATTCCTGATTGACTAGTTTACCATTCCATTTCTGGGAGAACTGAAACTGTAATTAAGTCTTGGTTTGATGACATGGGGCTTAGCATAAGCAACTCTATTTGGGGTCTATTGTCCTGTTTTTACAGTGGTCAGCTGGTTTATCAGCTTGGTAAGGGGCAGGGGTTGGCTGGTCTATGATGGCCACAGCTGGGCTGACTCACCTACGCTCCACGTGGCCTGTCATCCTCCAATAAGCTATTTCAGGGTTGTTCTCATGGTGAGCACAGACGTCTGAAAGAAAGAAAGCAGAAGTGTGCAAGATCTCCTAAAACCTAGTCTCAAAACTGGCACACCAGACCCATTGCTTTCTGTTGACCAAACCAAGTCACAAGGCCAGCCCAATTCAAGGAGTGGAGAAAGAGACTCTGCCTCTTGATGGGAGGGGCTATGAAGTGGTAGTTTATATGGTGTGGATATAGGGAGACCTTTAATTGGGGCTATCAATGCAATTAACCTACCATATGCATTATTCCAGACCTCCTAGGACTGATACTTACTAATATGTGTCATATTAAAATTCTTAATTCTCAGTTAAAATATTAAGGTATTAAGGATAAATGTGAACAAATTTTGGGTCATTTTGCAGATCCCATTCATTTCCCCCATGGAGCAATCACTATCATGAATTTGGTGTGTGCCCAGTTCATCTTTAAAAATACTTTTGTGTATGCATGTACATAAAACACACATATACACTCCCACACACAGATACTGGTGGTTTTTAAATGTATGCAAATTTTTGACATTCCTCCTTTCAAGATGTAATGTTTCATAGCCCTTACATTTGAATAAAGGCTGTCTGTAGTAACTCGCTGATGACATTTAAAATAAAGTGGAAGGGACACTGCATGACTTCCAAATCAGGGTCATCAAAGAGGATGCCGTTGCTACCTGGCTTTCTCCCTACTGGGACATACACCTTGACAGCTCTGAGCTGATGGGTGGGAAGTTCGGCCAAAGAATAATGGCTCCCCAAATACGCCCATGTCTTTATCCCCAGAACTTGTGAATGTTACAAGTTCATACATGGCAAAAGAGACTTGGCAAATGTGATTAAGTTAAGGATCAGGATTTAGGGGAGATTATCCTTGGTAATCTGGGTGGGCCCAGTGTAATCACAATGGTTCTCATAAGCAAGAGGCAGCAGAAGTCAAAGGAGAAAGGAGGAAATGTGATGATGGAAACAAGAGGTTGGAGTAATGTGAGGAGGTGTCACGAGCCAACAAGTGTAGGTGGCCTTAACTAGCTAGAAAAGACAAGGAAATGGGTTCTCTCCCAGAACCTCCAGAAGGAATCATCACTGCTGTCACCTTAAGTGTGAAGCATATTGTGACTTGTGATCTGTGTCAGACTTCTGAATTACAGAACTCTAAGATAATAAATTTGTGTTGTTTAAGCCAAAAACAAAACAAAACAAAACAAAAAAGCCTATTAGCTGAAGCCACCAGGTTGAGCTGGAGAGCCCACATTGAGAGACCACATAGGGATAGAGAGATGTCCCCAAGGAGTCCCAGCTCTTTTGGCCTCCAGGTGGCAGACAGGTGAGTGATGGAGTCTTTAGAGCCTCCAGCCTTTGAGCCACCCCAGCTGATGCTGAGTGGAGTGGGAATGAGATGTCCCCATCAAGGCCTGCCCAACTGTGGCTTCATCTTGTCTTAAGAGAGTGTGATGCAGTTGATGGCAGGCATGCTGTTCTCCTGTCAGGGCTTTTCGGAATTTATAGATGCCTCAGGGCCCCAAGCTGTGTGTGTGCTTGTCTGTCTATCACAAAACATGAAGCTTCTTCTGGGGTTGCCTTTGTGGGGTTTTGGAAGCTGCAGTAGAATGCAAATGCAAAGACCCAACTTTCCGTTAACCAGCTTTGTTTCTTTTATATTGTGATCACACTTGGCAAATATCTCTGTCCCAAGGAAATGATTACTGAGTCACATCATAATTACAACATTACTTACTATCTCCTTCCTCAGAATAAAATTTTCTCAGGGAGATTTTTGTCTTACTACTTTTGCATCCCACTGTACAGGGTAGGTACTTAAAGAAACATCTGTTGAAGAAAATAACATACCTTCTCTGGGTCTTTGTGCCCTGAAGAATTGGGGAATTAGAATCCATTAGCTGTAAATCCTTCTGTGATTCCATAACACCTGTGTAGCTATAATTATGTTTAAAGTGGCTAAGTGCCATGCTTCTGCTACTTTTCAGATGCCAAGGGGATGCCCATCTCATGTGATAAAACATAGAAAGAATATGGTATCTTCACAATGAGAGAGACTTTGAGAGGTATTGATGGGCTCATATTACAAGATACCTTCTGTCTGACTGCAGTACACATGTTGTGCCCAGTGGTGGAAACAGCTGCCCAGAGTAATGAGACAGGTATAACATGTATTTTATAGAGCTGTATTGAAGAAAAGGCAATCCACTGAATTTCCATATTATGCACAACTGTGTATTAGTTACAAACATTAGTGGCTCAACCATAGTACTAAAGCAGATAAAGAGTCTGCATTTAAATACTGAACTTTTGATAATTAAAGACCAATACTGATAATTTCCCTAGCAATGAGTATAACCCCAATACAAGGAAGCCATTATTCCAGGGCAGAGTACTGGACATAGATGATGCTGAACCTGGATGGTGTTTCTAGGCAATCTGGATCTCATTAGAACTGCCTAAAGAGGTTTTCTAATTTCCTGGTGAAAAGGGATTGTTGTTAACATCAGACCTAAACGTATTTATTTGTACTGTACACACACACACACACACACACACTCACGCACACACACACACACAAGCACAAACTACAGTACGTATCTGTGCTATTTTAGCCCATGCATGCTATTCATTCCCTATTGTGAACTCAGTTCAGATGGGCTCACTTGAAAATTGAAGTCAAGATTCTGGTGTTCAAAAAATGTACTGCCTCAGGCCTTTGGTGGAAACTGTGGGCCAGTTGATTCTGTGCATTTGTTTGTATCAATCAAAAACAACAACAACAAAAAAGATTCTGGTGTTCAAAGAATAGAGAGCCCAGAAATAAACCCACACACCTATGGTCAGTTAATCTTTGACAAAGGAGGCAAGAATATACAATGGAGAAAACATAGTCTCTTCAGCAAGTGGTGTTGGGAAAGCTGGACAAACGCATGTAAATCAATGAAGTTAGAACAATCCCTCACACCATACATAAAAATAAACTCAAAATGGCTTAAAGATTTAAATATAAGACATGACACCATAAAACTTCTAAAGGAGAATATAGGCAAAGCATTCTTTGATACAAATCATACCAGTGTTTTCTTAGGTCAGTCTCCCAGGGCAATAGAAAAAGCAAAACTAAAGAGATGGGACCTAATCAGACTGATAAGCTTTTGCACAACAAAGGAAACCATAAACAAAACAAAAAGACAACCTATGGAATGGGAGAAAATATTTGCAAAAGATGGGACAAACAAGGGCTCAATTTCCAAAATATACAAACAGCTCATACAACTCAATAACAAAAAACCAAACAACCCAATTGAAAAAAGGGCAGAAGACCTAAATAGACATTTTTCCAAAGAAGACATACAGATGACTAATAGGCATGTGAAAAGATATTCAACATCGCTAATTATTAGAGAAATGAAAATCAAAACTGCAAGGATTATCACCTCACACCAGATACAATGGTCATCATTAAAAAGTCTACAAATAACCAGTGCTGGAGTGGGTGTGGAGAAAAGGGAACCCTCCTACACTGTTGGTGGGAATGTAAATTGGTGCAGCTACTATGGAGAACAGTATGGAGGTTCCTCAAAAAACTAAGTTGCCGTATGTTCCACTCCTGGGCATGCATCTGGAGAAAAACATAATTCAAAAATATACATGTGCCCCTGTGTTCATAGCAACACTATTTACAATAGCTAAGACATAGAAGCAACTTTTTTTTTTTAACATCTTTAATGGAGTATAATTGCTTTACAATGGTCTGTTTCTGCTTTATAAAAAAGTGAATCAGTTATACATATACATATGTCCCCATACCTCTTCCCTCTTGCATCTCCCTCCCTCCTACCCTCCCTCCCTATCCCACCCCTCTAGGTGGTCACAAAGCACCGAGCTGAGCTCCCTGTGCTATGCGGCTGCTACCCACTAGCTATCTATTTTACATTGGGTAGTGTATATATGTCCATGCCACTCTCACTTCGTCCCAGCTTACCCTTCCCCCTCCCGGTATCCTCAAGTTCATTCTCTAGTAGGACTGTGTCTTTATTCCCGTCTTGCCCCTAGGTTCTTCATGACCTTGTTTTTTTTTTTTTTAAGATTACATATATATGTGTTACCATATGGTATTTGCTTTTCTCTTTCTGACTTACTTCACTCTGTATGACAGACTCTAGGTCCATCCACCTCACTACAAATAACTCAATTTCGTTTCTTTTTATGTCTGAGTTATATTCCATTGTATATATGTGCCACATCTTCTCTATCCATTCATCTGTTGATGGACACTTAGGTTGCTTCCATGTCCTGGCTATTGTAAATAGTGCTGCAATGAACATTTTGGTACAAGACTCTTTTTTTTCTTTTCTTTTCTTTTTTTTTTTTTGGTGGTACACGGGCCTCTCACTGTCGTGGCCTCTCCCGTTGTGAGCACAGGCTCTGGACGCGCAGGCTCAGCGGCCATGGCTCACGGGCCCAGCCACTCCGCGGCATGTGGGATCTTCTCGGACTGGGGCATGAATCCGTGTCCCCTGCATCGGCAGGCGGACTCTCAACCACTGCGCCACCAGGGAAGCCCATGACACTTTTTGAATTATGGTTTTCTCAGGGTATATGCCTAGTAGTGAGATTGCTGGGTCGTATGGTACTTCTATTTATAGTTTTTTAAGGAAATTCCATACTGTTCTCCATAGTGGCTGTATCAATTTACATTCCCATCAACTGTGCAAGAGGGTTCCCTTTTCTCCACACCCTCTCCAGCATTTACTGTTTGTAGATTTTTTGATGATGGCCATTGTGACTGGTGTGAGATGATATCTCATTGTAGTTTTGATTTGCATTTCTCTAATGATTAATGATGTTGAGCATTCTTTCATGTGCTTGTTGGCAATCTGTTTATCTTTTTGGAGAAATGTCTATTTAGGTCTACTGCCCATTTTTGGATTGGGTTGTTTGTTTTTTTGATATTGAGCTGAATGAGTTCCTTGTATGTTTTGGAGATTAATGCTTTGTCAGTTGCTTCATTTGCTAATATTTTCTCCCATTCTGAGGGTTGTCTTTTCATCTTGTTTATGGTTTCCTTTGCTGTGCAAAAGCTTTTAAGTTTCATTAGGTCCCATTTGTTTATTTTTGTTTTTATTTCCATTTCTCTAGGAAGTGGGTCAAAAAGGATCTAGCTGTGATTTATGTCATAGAGTGTTCTGCCTATGTTTTCCTCTAAGAGTTTGATAGTGTCTGGCCTTACATTTAGGTCTTTAATCCATTTTGAGTTTATTTTTGTGTATGGTGTTACGGAGTGTTCTAATTTCATTCTTTTACCTGTAGCTGTCCAGTTTTCCCAGCACCACTTATTGAAGAGGGTGTCTTTTCTCCACTGTACATTCTTGCCTCCTTTATCAAAGATAAGGTGACCATATGTGCGTGGGTTTATCTCTGGGCTTTCTATCCTGTTCCATTGATATATATGTCTGTTTTTGTGCCAGTACCATACTGTCTTGATTACTGTAGCTTTGTAGTATAGTCTGAAGTCAGGGAGCCTGATTCCTAGAGTTCTGTTTTTCTTTCTCAAGATTGCTTTGGCTATTCGGGGTCTTTTGTGTTTCCATACAAATTGTGAAATTTTTTGTTTTAGTTCGGTGAAAAATGACAGTGGTAATTTGATAGGGATTGCATTGAATCTGCAGATTGCTTTGGGTAGTAGAGTCATGTTCACAATGTTGATTCTTCCAATCCAAGAAGATGGCATATCTCTCCATTTATTTGTATCATCTTTAATTTCTTTCATCAGTGTCTTATAGTTTTCTGCATACAGGTCTTTTGTCTCCCTAGGTAGGTTTATTCCTAGGTATTTTATTCTTTTTGTTGCAGTGGTAAATGGGAGTGTTTCCTTAATTTCTCTTTCAGATTTTTCATCATTAGTGTATAGGAATGCAAGAGATTTCTGTGCATTAATTTTGTATCCTGAAACTTTACCAAATTCATAGATTAGCTCTAGTAGTTTTCTGGTGGCATCTTTAGGATTCTCTATGTTTGGTATCATGTCATCTGTAAACAGTGACAGTTTTACTTCTTCTTTTCCAATTTGTATTCCTTTTATTTCTTTTTCTTCTCTGATTGCTGTGGCTAGGACTTCCAAAATTATGTTGAATAATAGTGGTGAGAGTGGACATCCTTGTCTTGTTCCTGATCTTAGAGGAAATGCTTTCAGTTTTTCACCATTGAGAATGATGTTTTCTGTGTGTTTGTCATATATGGCCTTTATTATCTTGAGGTAGGTTCCCTCTATGCCCACTTTCTGGAGAGTTTTTATCATAAATCGGTGTTGAATTTTGTCAGAAGCTTTTTCTGCATCTATCGAGATGATCATATGTTTTTTCTTCTTCAGTTTGTTAATGTGGTGTATCACATTGATTGATTTGCATATATTGAAGAATCCTTGCATCCCTGGGATAAATCCTACTTGAACATGGTGTATCACCCTTTAAATGTGTTGTTGGATTCTGTTTGCTAGTATTTTGTTGAGGATTTTTGCATCTATATTCATCAGTGATATTGGTCTGTAATTTTCTTTTTTGTGATATCTTTGTTGGGTTTTGTTATCAGGGTGATGGTGGCCTCATAGAATGAGTTTGGGAGTGTTCCTTCCTCTGAAATTTTTGGAAGAGTTTGAGAAGGATGGGTGCTAGGTCCTCTCTAAATGTTTGATAGAATTCCCCTGTGCAGCCATCTGGTCCTGGACTTTTGTTTATTGGAAGATTTTTAATCACAGTTTCAATTTCATTACTGTTAATGTCTGTTCATATTTTCTATTTCTTCCTGGTTGAGTCTTGGAAGATTATACCTTTCTAAGAATTTGTCCATTTCTTCCAGGTTGTCCATTTTATTGGCATAGAGTTGCTTGTAGTAGTCTCTTAGGATACTTTGTATTTCTGCAGTGTCAGTTGTGATTTCTCCTTTTTCATTTCTAATTTTATTGATTTGAGTCCTCTTCCTCTTTTTCTTGATGAGTCTGGCTAATGGTTTATCAATTTTGTTTATCACCTCAAAGAGTCAGCTTTTAGTTTTATTGATCTTTGCTATTGTTTTCTTTATTTCTATTTCATTTATTTCTGCTCTAATCTTTATGATTTCTTTCTTTCTGCTAACTTTGGGGGTTTTTTGTTCTTCTTTCTCTCATTGCTTAGGTGTAAGGTTAGGTTAGGTTTATTTGAGATGTTTCTTGTTTCTTAAGGTAGGATTGTATTGCTATAAACTTCCCTTTTAGTACTGCTTTTGCTGCATCTCATAGGTTTTGGTTCATCGTGTTTTCATTGTCATTTGTTTCTAGGTATTATTTGATTTCCTCTTTGATTTCTTAAGTGATCTCTTGGTTATTAAGTAGTGTATTGTTTAGCCTCCATGTGTTTGTATTTTTTACAGATATTTTCCTGTAATTGAATATCTAGTCTCATAGCGTTGTGGTCGGAAAAGTAACTTGATACGATTTCAATTTTCTTAAATTTACCAAGGCATGATTAGTGACCCAGTGTATGATCTATTCTGGAGAATGTTCCAAGAGCACTTGAGAAGAATGAGTATTATGTTGTTTTTGGATGGAATGTCCTATATATATTAATTAAGTCCATCTTGTTTAATGTATCATTTAAAGCTTGTGTTTCCGTATTTATTTTCATTTTCTATGATCTGTCCGTTGGTGAAAGTTGGGTGTTAAAGTCCCCTACTATGAATATGTTACTGTCGATTTCCCCTTTTATGGCTGTTAGTATTTGCCTTATGTATTGAGGTGCTCCTATGTTGGGTGCATAAATATTTACAATTGTTATACCTTCTTCTTGGGTTGATCCAAAGTTCATTGATCGTTATGTAATGTCCTTCTTTGTCTCTTGTACTGGTCTTTGTTTTAAAGTCTGTTTTGTCTGATATGAAAATTGCTACTCGACCTTCCTTTTGATTTCCATTTGCATGGAATATCTTTTCCCATCCCCTCACTTTCAGTCTGTATGTGTCCCTAGGTCTGAGGTGGCTCTCTTGTAGACAGCATATGTATGGGTCTTGTTTTTCTATCCATTCAACCAGACTATATCTTTTGGTTGGAGCATTTAACCATTTACATTTAAGGTAATTATCGATATGTATGTTCCTATTACCATTTTCGTCATTGTTATAAAGCTGTTTTGGTGGTGCTGAATTC
Organism: Delphinus delphis; assembly: GCF_949987515.2. Taxonomy (NCBI): domain Eukaryota; kingdom Metazoa; phylum Chordata; class Mammalia; order Artiodactyla; family Delphinidae; genus Delphinus; species Delphinus delphis. Next base: position 41,410,895 of record NC_082688.1, on the reverse strand, counting down.
TCTTAGGTTTTGCTTGTCTGTAAAGCTTTTAATTTCTCCATCAAATCTGAATGAGATACTTGCTGGGTAGAGTAATCTTGGTTGTAGGATTTTCTCTTTCATCACTTTAAATATGTCCTGCCACTCCCTTCTGGCTTGCAGAGTTTCTGCTGAAAGATCAGCTGTTAACCTTATGGGGATTCCCTTATGTGTTACTTGTTGTTTTTCCCTTGCTGCTTTTAATATTTGTTCTTTGTATTTAATTTTTGATAGTGATTAGTATGTGTCTTGGCATGTTTCTCCTTGGATTTATCCTTTATGGGACTCTCTGTGCTTCTTGGACTTGATTAACTATTTCCTTTCCCATATTAGGGAAGTTTTCAACTATAACCTCTTCAAATATTTTCTCAGTCCCTTTCTTTTTCTCCTCTTCTTCTGGGACCCCTATAATTCGAGTGTTGGTGCGTTTAACGTTGTCCCAGAGGTCTCTGAGACTGTCCCCAATTCTTTTCATTCTTTTTTCTTTATTCTGCTCTGCAGTAGTTATTTCCCCTATTTTATCTTCCAGGTCACTTATCCGTTCTTTTGCCTCAGTTATTCTGCTACTGATCCTTTCTAGAGAAATTTTAATTTCATTTATTTTGTTGTTCATCTCTGTTTGTTTGCTCTCTAGTTCTTCTAGGTCCCTGTTAAACGTTTCCTGTGTTTTCTCCATTCTATTTCCAAGATTTTGGATCATCTTTCCTATCATTTTTCTGAATTCTTTTTCAGGTAGACTGCCTATTTCCTCTTCATTTGTTAGGTCTGGTGGGTTTTTACCTTGCTCCTTCATCTGCTGTGTGTTTCTCTGTCTTCTCATTTTTCTTAATTTACTGTGTTTGGGGGTCTCCTTTTCGCAGGCTGCAGGTTCTTAGTTTCCATGTTTTTGTTGTGTGTCCCCAGTGGCTAAGGTTGGTTTAGTGGGTTGTGTAGGCTTCCTGGTGGAGGGCACTTGTGCCTGGGTTCTGATGGATGAGGCTGGATCTTGTCTTCCTGGTGGGCAGGTCCACGTCTGGTGGTGTGTTTTGGGGTGTCTGTGGCCTTATTATGATTTTAGGCAGCCTCTGTGCTAATGGATGGGGTTGTCTTCCTGTCTTGCTAGTTGTTTGGCCTAGGGTGTCCTGCACTGTAGCTTGCTGGTCGTTGACCGGAGCTGGGTCTTGGTGTTGAGATGGAGATCTCTGGGAGTTTTTTGCTGTTTGATATTACATGGAGCTGGGAGGTCTCCTGTGGACCAGTGTCCTGAACTTGGCTCTCCCACCTCAGAGTCACAGCCTTGACGCCTGGCTGGAGCGCCAAGAGCCTGTCATCCACACGGCTCAGAATAAAAGGGAGAAAAAAAAGAAAGAAAGAAGAAGATAAAATAAAATAATAAAAATAAAAAATAATTATTAAAATTTTTTTAAGTAATTAAAAAAATAAAGAAGAGAGCAACCAAACCAAAGAACAAATCCACCAATGATAACAAGTGCTAGAAACTATACTAAAACAAAACAAAACAGAACAAATGGACAGACAGAACCCTAGGACAAATGGTAAAAGCAAAGCTATACAGACAAAATCACACACAGAAACATACACACTCACAAAAAGTGAAAAAGGGAAAAAAATATATATATCATTTCTCCCAAAGTCCGCCTCCTCAATTTGGGATGATTCGTTGTCTATTAAGGTATTCCACAGATGCAGGGTACATCAAGTTGATTGTGGAGATTTAATTTGCTGCTCCTGAGGCTGCTGGGAGAGATTTCCCTTTCTCTTTGTTTGCACAGCTCCCGGGGTTCAGCTTTGGATTTGGCCCCGCCTCTGCATGTAGGTCACCGGAGGGCATCTGTTCTTCGCTCAGACAGGACGGGGTTAAAGTAGCAGCTGATTCGTGGGCTCTGGCTCACTCAGGCCGGGAGGAGGGAGGGTACAGATGTGGGGCGACCCTGCAGCGGCAGAGGCTGGGAGGACGTTGCAGCAGCCTGAGGCATGCCGTGCGTTCTCTCGGGGAAGTTGTCCCTCGACCATGGGACGCTGGCAGTGGTGGGCTGCACAGGCTCCCCGGAAGGGAGGTGTGGATGGTGACCTGTGCTCGCACACAGGCTTCTTGGTGGCTGAAGCAGCAGCCTTAGCCTCTCATGCCCGTCTCTGGGGTCCGCGCTGAAACCTGTGGCTCGCGCCCGTCTCTGGAGCTTCTTTAAGTGGCGCTTTTAATCCCCTCTCCTCGTGCACCTGGAAATAAAGAGGGAAGAAAAAGTCTCTTGCCTCTTCGACAGCTCCAGACTTTTCCTGGACTCCCTCCCGACTAGCTGTGGCGCACTAGCCCCCTTCAGTCTCTGTTCACGCCGCCAACCCCAGCCCTCTCCCTGTGCTCCGACCAAAGCCCGAGCCTTAGCTCGCAGCCCCGCCCGCCTGGCGGGTGAGCAGACAAGCCTCTGTGGCTGGTGAGTGCTGGTCAGCACCGATCCTCTGTGCGGGAATCTCTCCGCTTTGCCTTCCGCACCCCTGTTGCTGCGCTCTCCTCCGTGGCTCCGAAGCTTCCCCCCATTCGTCACCCACAGTCCCTGCCTGCGAAGGGCCTTTCTAGTGTGTGGAAACTTTTCCTCCTCACAGCTCTCTCCCACTGGTGCAGGTCCCGTCCTGTTCTTTGTTTTTGTTTTTTCTTTTGCCCTACCCAGGTACGTGGGGAGTTTCTTGCCTTTTGGGAGGTCAGAGGTCTTCTGCCAGCATTCAGAAGTTGTTCTGTAGGAGTTGTTCCACATGTAGATGCATTTCTGATGTATTTGTGGGGAGGAAGGTGATCTCCACGTCTTACTCTTCCGCCATCTTGAAGCTCCCTCACTATCTCGGAAGCAACTTAAATGTCCATCACACACACAGACACCCACACTCACACACAATGGAAAATTACTCAGCCATAAAAAGGATCAAATAATGCCATTTACAGCAACATAGATGGACCTACAGATTATACTAAGTGAAGTAAGTCAGAAAGAGAAAGACAAATACCGTATGATGTCACTTATATGTGGCGTCTAAAATATGATACAAATGAACATATTTACAAAACAGAAACAGACTCACAGACATACAAAACAAACTTATGTTTACCTAAGGGGAAAGGGGGTTGGGGGGATAAATTAGGAGTTTGGGATTAGCAGATAACACACTAATATATAGAAAGTAGATAAACAACAAGGTCCTACTGTATAGCACAGAGAACTGCATTCAATTACCTGTAATACACCGTAATGGAAAAGAGTATGGGAAAAAAAAGATTCTGGTATTCAAGAACACTCCTGTCTGTACCGCACGTTTCAGTTTGTTAGTCAGTTTTGTTTAGAGGAAATGTGCATGGGGAATGGGGTTTCAGATATTCCAATAAGCTCAGTAAAACGAGAGTTTTAGTAGGAGGCTGAAATGGAAAACACTTAAAAATAAGCGAAAAATAAGATTACAGTTGGAGAAAAGTGCCATATATGATCAGTTGCCAGTGAGATTAGAACCGTGAAGAGGTGCAGCGTGATTTGAAATTAGGTGCAAAAAGGATGAATATATTTTATGAGGCACAGGTGCAAAATGAGAGTTTGTAATAGGTCTAGTGAGGATATTTGTAGAGCTGGTTCTAAGTCTTGAATTTACATTATGGTGAATCTAACCCAAATGCTGATCTTCAGAAAGAGTGACATCATTGTTGAACAAATGTTTGCTAGTCCTGAGCAATGAAATATATTTTTAAATGTCTACTTTCTTTTTCCTTTTATTTGAATAGTAGAAAAATTGAAATTGTTACAGTGCACTTCCATTTTTGGAGAAATGTACAAGATTTTACCTTAACTTACTTAACCCAAGAATCAATCCAAACTCCGTCTCCATGAAAAACTCGCTATGGCCTTTTGACCTGGAGCAAGTGGTTAACACAAGATTTTTTTTGCGAACCCAGACGATGTAATTTCTAGAAACCACCAGTAGGTGTCTCTTATCAGTAGTTTTGTCTATGGAAGGGGCTCCAGTCATTTCTATTACATTTCAGTTGAGTAATGGTCATTATGAGAAATTTGCCCACTGTGTAGTGCAGACAGTCAAAGCCCATTTAATATATTTCTAAACTAGATCAGTTGATCTTAATTTAAACCCCGACTTTTCAGGTAATGAGTTTCTAATAGTGATTGTTGTGCACATGGGTGTGTAGCAAATAGAATATTAAGTTCAACAATTAAGCTGATTTCTCTTGAAGTCTACCAAAATTATGATGAAAAACAAAAAATTCTTAAAGTAGAAGTTGACAATCCAGCCATGGAAATGAACATTTCCTTCATTAGACTGGCAAATGTGAGACATTTCCTAGAGAGCCCGTCTAGGGGTTTCATTATATATGAGGTTAATGTTTAATATCTGAAGTCTGCAGGGCCTTTCTAACAGGAAAAAATACAAAAGTTACTTCTTTGTGGAAAAGTTTTATAAAGAGATTTCTTTTGAGAAGATAAAATGAAGCAGCTTACTGAAAAGTTAATCCTGAAATGTTCAGTTTGTGCCCCTCTACTTCTTAGAGGTGACAATTTACCACTGCAGACTTTCCAGGACTATTGTCTTATTATCCTGCCCACCCCCTTTTTTTTTTTTTTTTTTTTCCTGCGGTACGTGGGCCTCTCACTGTTGTGGCCTCTCCCGTTGCGGGGCACAGGCTCTGGACGCGCAGGCTCAGCGGCCATGGCTCACGGGCCCAGCCGCTCCGCGGCCTGTGGGATCTTCCCGGACCGGGACATGAACTCGTGTCCCCTGCATCGGCAGGCGGACCCTGAACCACTGCGCCACCAGGGAAGCCCCTGCCTACCCTTTTGATATTGTTTCATTTATTGTCTAAATGTTCATCTGGTGCTGGGCATACATTGCCTTGTGAATACCTCCTCTCCCCAACCAGCTGGTGTTCTGAGGGCATATTACATCTTACACTCTCTGATCTCCCACATACTATCTAACCTGGAGTCAGCCTCATCCTAAATCAACACAGAAGGTTCTCAGTTGTCGCAGTATGGCAGTGAATCTTCTGGAGAAATGTGCTGTAGCTCGTGACAGCTTTTGTACTTCCACAGTCCCTGACAAGCACAGTGCCCATAGTAGGTGTCATATTGTTGTTGAATGAATAAATGAAGCACAAGGATGATAGAATAAGAAACACATATCCTAAGTATGTGTGTGTGTGTGGTATATTTAAAAAGGAGTATTTATTGAGTGTTTCATGCAAACCAGGCAGTGCATTGCACAACAGACTGAAGGTTCACCCTAAGTCCAGCTGAACTCAAACCATCATGGAAGAATTGGAGTTTGAGCTGTGCAGATTTCATGGGATTGATATAAACAGGGTCATGGAATGGGGTTCTTCGTCAGTGGGCTTTTGAGCTGAGCAAAGGAGGAAAGAATTTTGAAAGCTCTGTTTTGGAATATGCTAAGTGAAAAATTACACCACCAGAAATGCATTAATTATTTGATCATTCTGTCTTAGGTTGGGTTCCACAGAAAACAGACTCTAAGATATTTGTTTGCAGAAGCTTATTGGGGACACCTTCAGGATCAGCACTTGGGAGTGAAAGAAATTGGATTGGGCACAGGGAGAAGTTGAACTGAGAGGCAGACTCAACAAAGACTTCAGCCAATCCCACAAGGAGCTCTGGAGCCAGGGTGGCTCTTCAGATTTACACCCCCTTGAGTTAAGGGGACTGGCCTTGGTATCCCCACGTCCACCTGTGATTGCATATAGGCTATCCGAGGGAGGGGAGTGACCTTGAATGTGGTGGCTTTCTTCAGTTAAGGACAGTTCTCAGAAGGTGACCCAGCTGGGAGCCATCAGGGGCCAAGAGCTCTGGGAACAGGGAAGGGGTAAACTGGGTGTGTGTCAGAGTATCCACTAAATGTCCCTTCCTTTGTTTTCTCCCACCAAAGAAAATAAAATCCTCAGCTCCTCCATGGAGAAGTGAAATAAGGTTTGATACTCAGATTAGCTCTTATGTCAAGGCTTTTAGGGGACTGTTTTCTGACCTTGAATGTTTTGACTGCAAACCATGCTTGAGCCCCAGTGCTCCAGGGTAGAGGAGGGAAAAAATTCAAGGAAGTAGGTTTTGATAGTTCAGGTTTAGAAGAGCTGACAAAATTGTAGGGTTAGTCTTTAGGGTCGAGAGACCAGCGGTCCAAGTTGCAGAGTCCAAGAGGGACCAGACTTGATTTGGAGCCCAGACGGTTATAGAGGTGATGGGGATGGGAGTGGTGTAAATGGACGATTTGGAGGAGAGGTCATGTCTGCATATGTTTCAGATAGTGACGGTACAACAAGAAAAGCATAAGGAAATCTGTGGTTTTAGTGTATTCAGCAAGTTTACAGTAACCAGACAGTTGGGGGCACAGGACACAATGGTCAGGCTTTGAGGCAACCTACTAACAGGCAGCCAGATGGGGTCCATTCAAGAGTCTTAAGGAAGATGTCATAGTCTGTTCAGGCTGCCATAACAAAATACCATGGGCTGGGTGGATAAAGAATAGAAATTAATTTTCTTGCAGTTCTGAAGGCTGGAATGTCCAATATCAGTGTTTTGCTGATTCATTTCATGGTAAGAGCTCTCTTTCTGGCTTGCAGATGACTTCCTTCTTGCTGTGTCCTCACCTGATGTAGAGAGAGAGTGAGTGATCTGGTGTCTCTTCTGATAAGGACACTAATCGTATCAGATTAGGGCCCCACTCATATGACCTCATTTAACTTCAGTGACTTCCTTAGAGGCTGCATCTCCAAATACAGTCATGCTGGCGGTTGGGGGGGGGGTGGTTAGGGCTGCAATACATGAATTTTTGGGAAGTAAGCATTCAGTCCAAAACAGAAGTAACATTCCTATGGAGATATGACATCAGACACCATAGCAGAAACAATTGTCACTAGTGAACAACTGGACAGACATTGGGAATAGGTTGAAGCTCTGTGGTCACGCAGGGGTGCCAGGATACCCCAGCCCCCGTGCAAAGAGGACATTAACTGTTTAAATCAGCAAGGCTAATTCCAGAGCCTAATAGCCATACACCTCAAATCTCTGTAGGGGTTGGCTCAGAAGAGTGGATGAGGCTGAGGTTTTGAAGGAATAAACCTCATAGATAACACTGAATGAATAACCCCTCTAGTTTGGGCTTGGTTCACAACAAAAGGTTTAGCTTCAGAAATAGTACTGTTCTTGGAAACTAATTTCCTATAATGATTTGGGTTTTCTATCAGTTACTATTTCCTTTGGAGAGTGAAGCCTGCTGTTTTGTGAGAGTAATACCTTCACAAAATTTCAGTGCTTTTTTGGAGCAAGGTTATAGCTAAACATTTACTTCCAACAGAGTTGTATAGGTCAGTGCTGTTTTTTTCTTTTTTTTTGCTATTGTTTTCTTAATGATATTTTTTCTCCTTATGACAAAAGTAGAATATATGTTTATTTTAGAAAATTATCTGTAATCTCACCATCCAGAGATGTTAACATTTTTCTTGGTCTCTTCATTTTGTGTGTGTGTTTTTTAAGAACAAGATGGGATCATGCTATATGTACAAAATGAATATCCTAAGTATTTTTCTATTTTAAAAATATACTACTGTAGCACTATGTTAAAAGGCTGCACAGTATTGTTTTAAACAGATTTACTGTAATTTACTTAATCAGTTCCTTATTTTTTTTTGACATTTAAGTTTTTTCCAATTTACATTGTTATGAAAAGTGCTTTGCTGAACGTTCTTGGAGTATATCTTTGCACGCATGCTTGGTTATTTCTTTATGATAAACTCATACAAGTAAAAGTGTTAGGTCAAGTGGCATGAAGAAATGTTTGTTCATTATTTTCAAACATCCATGCCCAAAGATTCTAGCAGTTTGTACTTCCAATTACAATATCATTGTCTTGAGCATAACATATTTTTTTAAACAACCAACAGAATTTATTGTTGAAAATATTCCGACTATGAAGACAATATAAATATGTATTCAAAACATTTGAGTTGTTTTAGTTTATGTTTAGTTTACATTATGAGTAGTAAAGGAAATAATTTCCACAAATCTATAACTACTGTATAAAGACATTGAGAACATGTTTTCATATTAATATTTTTTCTAATGTTATGGTTTTTCATTCAAATTTTTTAAAACATCTTTCATATAAAGATATCAATTTTGTAATATTAGAAAATTTTCCTTTGTGTCATGGGTTTAGAAATTCACACATGACTAAAAACACAGCCACTTGTTGAGCATAATATTTTTAATACCAGTATGACAGATGAAAAATAGCATACCATTTTTTAATAGTCATTTCTCTGATTATTAATGAGGTTTAACATTTTTAAATACATTTATTTCCTTGTTCATTTGTTACGGTGGGTTATTGCTAATTTCTTATTGATTTGTAAAGCCCCATATATATTTCAATTCTTTTGTCACCTCTGCTGTAAATATTGCTATTAGTTCTTTGTCTTCAGTCTTGTTCATAATTTAGTTGGTTTTGTTTTATATCTAGAGATTTTTAATTGTGCACAGAAGTCGCATTTATATATATATATATATATATATATATATATATATATATGCGCCATTGGTGCTTTGCTTAAGAAGCCTTCTTTTGGTTCATATTTCTGACATGAGTTTCAAAACAGAAGCACATTATCATTTATCGTTTGTATTTCTATGGTCATCTCAATAGTAATTTGTGAGAGGGTAAGAAAGTGTTTCAGTAAAGATGTTCAGGTGGCCATCTTGAAACAGAGGTCAGTTCAGAGTTCCAATAGAGCACTTTAAATGTTTGGATCTTTCTCTTTTAGATCAGAAGAGTTAATTAAATTTAATTAGACATGATAGGAAAAGGAGTTTAGGTTACCTTCACACTGCCTGGGATTGTCCTCTACTCACATCAATGTTTGTTGGCCTTTGGTGCAGACCAGGAGCTGATGAGAGGGAAGAAGTGGGAGGCAGATGGGAGCCAGACAGATACGTAGGTACACTGGCCCAGGACCCAGCACAGCGAAGCAACGATAGCTCTAAATAACTGTCACTTTGCCGCTCGTATTCATTCTTCAAGATCCAGAGTAAGATTTATATTCCAACTTTTCCATCCCAGGCTGATTGCTTGATTCTCCAAATAGCTGAGGATATTAGTATATTTATTACTCTCTATCCAGTTTAGTTCTTTTCATATAGTCTCTAATATACAGTTTTGTACTCTCTAGTTTTTATACTGCCTAATGTAAAGCTTAAAATATGAATTTAGCTTTCTTTAGAAGACTTTAAGATTCCTGATATAATTTAGTCATAACCCAGACCATATCAGTCTATAGAAATACTTACTAATTTGTTGGTTGAGCACAGAGATTCACACAATATGAAATAAAACACATAGTGACTACTAACATGTACCTAATGAAGTATAGTTGGATTTCAAGGGATTGTTTGGTTTAAAAATACACATTAAATCTTTCAATCGTTTATCTCTTTTACAAAAGGTATGTATTTAGCAGTACATATTAAGGTATATTCTTTTCCCCATAATACTTAAAGTCAGTAAGATCTTGGGCTCAATTCAAAGAAACTCGGTTTGAATCCTGACCCTGCCATTTACCAGCTGTGTGAGCATGGGCTTCAGTTTCTGCATCTGGAAAATGGGGGTAATATATTACCTTCCTCAAGAAGTTGAATTAAGGCATGATCCAGTTCAATCTGAATTTCCCTGAAGTGCATCACAAGGAGGTGATGTAATTCTTTAGACAGAACTGCAAGATTTAAATTCCCTCCAACTCAAGTCATAGTTGTTAGGGTAGTAGGAAGCCAAAACCCAAATCATAACCCAGCAACTAGAAACTCCCCCAGTTCAGTCTTTACTAGAGCTGTTTTGTTTTAAGAATTATTTCACAGTTGAGTTGTTGGTTTTTACTCCAACTCAATTTGTACACATTATTAAAAATGGAATGAGTGAGCCTGTGGCACATCTGGAAAGAGGAAATAGGCCAAATTCCAATTCGTTATGCCTAACCTCCCCATGAAGTTTTCCGGTGGGTGCAGCAATGTTGTTTTTGACTATTAATGTTGAGCCATATGTGCCATGCTCATGGGTGGCTGTTAAGCAGCTGTCATTTCCAGTCCCCAGGGTGGGCAGAGACACAGTTATTATATGTATTTGGGGCAAAATTCTCCTCTTCCTGGCCCCATGGCAGGTTTTGACTCCAATATTCCATTCTCCTGATGTGTGGGTAATCTCTCATTGACATCTGGAGGCCTTGTGCCAGGGAAGCAGAATATTAGCTATGAAATTCTCCACATGGATCTGAAAGAAGGCTCTTCGCCTGCAATTTGGGAAGTTTTTGTGAAGCTCTTTGGGATCCTTCTGGATAAAGAACCTTCCATAAACCTCACTTATTATGATGATGACTGCTGGCAGAATTGAAGTTACACATGGGCGTCGGGAGGACAATCTATTCTCTTTGTGCACACATGAACCTCTGTTTATCTATACAAATATCTTTGCAAAGAGCAAAGCTGAAATGTCTTCTCTCCAGCTGGGGTGCGGTTCTGTTGTTGCCGCACAGTAAATTGGGTCACCGTCCAGCTTTGCATCCAGCACCTGCTCAGCCACATAATGGGGAAACGAGTGCTTCTATAGTGATGATGGCAGTGTGCAGCCAACCTGGGCCAGGGATCGCCGTGGACAGCTAATAAGGAGTCCAGGAGAGCCCATCATTCAGATTTTGCTGCCTTGTTGTTCTTGGCTGGGAGGAAAGACCTTACCAAAAGGAAAATTGTTCTTTTAACTCCTGCGTTTGAACTCTTCCTGTGCTTTCTGAGGAGAGTGATTTGAAAAGGTTAGATTTTGCTAGCGTGTGCCAATTTGGAGAAGGAAATGTCCCTAATGCACAGGAATACTGGGAACTGTAGATTTTTCTGGAGACTAAGTGGGGTGGTCTGAGACTAATTAAAAAGGATTTGGTGGTTGAATAAACAGAGTTGGGTTAATGGAGTGAGCACTAGACACAGAGTCAGAGCTCAGATCTTAAATCCACCATCCACTTGCTGTGGAGCTTTGCCTCAGTTTCGTCATCTGTGCGAGAGAGGGTTAGTGCAGGTGACATGAGCAGAGTGCCTGGCATATAGTGGGTAGTCATTACACACTCATTGACTCCAAAAAGTAACTGTGTGAGGAAGGGCTTGCATCAGTCAGGCAAGGTGAAGTTTCTCTTGGTAACGTGCAAGTTCCAAATCTCAGTGGCTTAAAGAGCAAAGTTTTATATCTGTCATATTTCATGTCCACTGAGGTCAGCTGTCCTGCTGACATGGTCATAGTCTACATGATCTTCAGTGCAGAGTCTAGGTCCACTCATGACAATGGAAATGAAAGCTCTGGAAGGATTTGTGGATGCAGTTAAATGATCTGGCCTGGAAAAGATGCATGTCTTTTCTGCTTAGAACTCACTGGCCAAAACTAGTCACATGGATCCTTCTGATCACTAATGATCCAGTGGGTAAATCCTAATTTTTCTCCAAACAAGGGAACCCAGAATATTTTGCAAGTAGCACTAATGACTTCTGCAGTGTCTCCCCAGGAGGCTCTGACAGCATATATCTATTCTACATATCAAAGTGCTGCTGTATGTTTTCTTGCCTCTTCATTGTAATATATAATCATTTTCTCTCTTTCGTTGAATTTTTAATATCACTGACTTGTTTTCTCTTTATTTTATTTTCTTCCAAATGGAACACAAGAAGAAAACTTTATATTTTCTTAGGATGGACCAAAAAGGCTTTATTTGACTTTACTGTGGACAATGATAGGAAGGCAATGCTGCCTAGTTTCACCTTTCTTTCTGGTCTTGGGAAGTTGTGGAGGAGGACAGAGTATGAGAAGTTGAGAGGGAGGGTGTGAGCAACCATTTGAGAATTTCATGGAGGGACATTTATGTTATCTGGCAAGGTAAAATCCAATTGGGGGTAATTATTCTGCAATAATTGTAGAACTTAAGCTGGTTATAAAGCTATGCTAAGAGAGGGAAAAGCTGGCTTTAAAATATGTATGGTCTGCTTGAGAAAAACCAGAGAGTTTTATGAATTTTTGTATTGATATTTTTTCCCTTTGGGGAATCTTTATTTCCCTTGGCTATTGAATGTATGCTAATGTGTCTGTGTTCCTTTAACAATTTGAAGAAGGGACTGAAGGAGTCTGAGGATTTATTGTTATAGCAGATACTGTTAATTGTCTCCCAATATCCATTTTCCCTTCTATGTTTTCATAAGAGAATTCTCACCACCCTATCCTGGCAGAGCTAGAGACTAAAGCCTCCTCTAGCCTGATGGATGCAGGGTCTCCCCCACAAAGTTATTTTTTGGATATAATTAACATTTAATAACTACCGATTATTCCAAGTGTATCTTGCAACCATGTGTGATGGCCATGTATTAAGGTTTAGCTGATGGGATATGGGCAGAAGCAATGGGCTCAACTTCTAGGTCATATTGTTAGTAAGGAAGTTGTTTAACTTCTGCTTTCTTTTCTGTCTTGCTGGTTTGGAAAAGACTTGCTGGAGTCATCACTTTGAACCCAAGGATAGAAGCCACATATTGAGGATGACTCTCAGTACTTTGGACTGACCGCCAACCTCTAAACTATGATATGAGAAAGAAGTCTTCTATGTTGATTAAGCCATTGTATTTTGGGCTGTGCTCTTTATTATAGGAGTTTAGCTTCCACCATACCCAACAACTTTCCCCTTTCCCAGCTCAGTTTTATTTTCAGCATCATATTTAGATTGATTTAATCTCTTCTTTACCATTTCATCTTCTCTTATATTGGAAGGCATGGGGGGTGATTGGTCCTTTGCTGATTGTGAAATTTAGGATGATACTTAACTTACACTTTGTGTGTGTGTGTGTGTGTGTGTGTGTGTGTCTGAATTTTGATCTTCCCAAATTAATCAGGCAACTGTGAACACAGGGTTTTTGAGTTCCAGGTTGTACCTAGGACTTGTTCTTCCAAACCAGTATTCTAGCTTGTATCATCAGCTCTATTTTATCCATCCAGGCAAGTTATTTTACCTAGTACAAAACCAAACCCTGTGTGATCAACATTCAGAAATGCAGTAAAAAGACTCCCAGGGCTTAATGGCCTTGTGTGTTATGAGAAAAATTCTGGAGTCATATTTAGGTATGAAAATAAGCCCAATCGGCCTTTGCACAGCCCTATTTTCTTCATTTGGTTCCACTTCATAGTTGAATAAAAGCCTGGAGTGAAGGTCTGCGATTTTAGAAAATGTGACTCTGGCACATTCTCAAGGCAGATGGACTTTTTCTAAGGAGCTGATGCCCTGTGGGTGGGTAGGTTTGCATAGTAAAGAGATAAATCAACTGTAGCTAGGACAAGGTGGAGAGACAGCAGGGATTCTTTGGGGGAGGCTGGGGTTTTTGCCTTTCCACTTGGAAATTTGATGGTTTATTTAGTGTCTTGAAATGGAATAAAAATTAGTGGGCTGTTTCTCTACATTCCCTTGCCAAACTCGCTTCCTAATGGGTAAAACAGACATAATCCATACCTCACTCCCCCTACCCTCCCCACCACACACAGCATTTGTTTGTTTTCTTGATATAATGATGGAAAATTCAGCCAGCCACCTTGCTCTTTCCACAGAAGGTCAGGCTGGGCTCTTGTTGACAGCTGTTTAGAGGAAACCAACTGAATCATAGAACTGAATGCATTCTTTGTTTTGGCATCTTGGAGACCAAAAGCATATTATTGTTAGCATGTTTTGCTCAGCATTTAAGCAGGCTTCAAGCAGAATTAGTGATAGTAATAAGTGGTCTGTCTAAATAATATAGTGAAAATCAGAATGCTGGGTTTTTAATTGTTTTTTTTGATAAAAAAGAAGGCTGTTTAGAGGATAAAAATATTAAAATGCTTTCCTGTAGAATTTTGTCTCACTCTTTTCTATCTTTGTATTCTTATACCCAAGCAAGTTACTGTACGTTACATCTCAAAATAAAATACCATTATTATAGCATGTATTTATAAAAGGGGTCCACTCTGCAGACTAAAATTCCTGTCAAAAAATTCTCATCCAAGATATTGTTTTATTAAATGACTGAAATACAGTTTTACAGCTGGGGCTAGAAGTCAGTGATTCTAAGAATACACATTTTAATTGATTTATTCTATGATCATTAATCATATTCATAAAATACTACATCTTCATCTTTTGCTCTGTTACTATTAGAAAGTCACAACTCCTATTTGTTCAGATTTTGTAGTCACTTAAATAAATTACAATGCAAATAAACTTTAGTCATGACATGCTATCTTCATGACAAATTTGCTTGAATTTTGTTCGCCTGTGTAAAAATCTGTTTCCGATGCTGAAATAATGATGGAAGTAACTCATTGGAATTACTAGGATTGTGTAAAGGAAGAATGTGTTCACTCCGGCAGCTCTGGGCAACTCAAAATCTTCACACATCATCTTAACTTACAGAATTGGAAAAATAGAGTAATGGGCTGGGGAACTCCACAGGAATGAGTTGTATTGAAACAATGAATGTAAATAATAAGTCTTGTCAGATTAATGTAACGTCTTGCTATGATCTAACAGAAAACCTTGTGACTTAAAAAGAATAAAGGGCAGTGAGGTTGGTATAATTGAATCTAACTTCAACTCATATAATTCGATCATGAAAAATTCTTGGCTAGCTTCTACATCTAATGGTGATGGAGAGTTTCTTGAAACATCAAACTTTAATTTTGTCTCTACTTCACCAAACCTTCAGGATTAGGAGTATTATACTCAGATGCCTGTTGGGTTCAGTTAGATAATTGGATAGCTGAACCAGAACGTGTAAGACTCTAGGAAATGGCAGTGACGGTGGAGAATTCATGTCCAGCTGATGATTGCCATGTGCAGATCAGGGTTGGGTGAAGAGATTGTCTAGTTTTCAAGAGAAATGGAAATCTGGGTTTTATGTAAAATCTGATTTTTAAATGTTGGTGAGAGGTTTTAAATACTGTGGGCTAGCTAGCTAGCTGTCTAAACTTATTTTAACTCGGGGACCACAAATTTGAAATTTCTGAACTGGATAGTTATAGTGAAAACTAATCATACTGATTTCTTTTTTAAACGTCTTTCATTGGAGTGGAAATATCTTCATGATTGTCTCAGTGCAGACCTAGTTTGGGGATATATACATGAGATAGTGTCTTAGAATCAGTGAATTTGATCCATTTATTTGTAATTCTCATATTTGGGAATAGGGTGCTGAATAAGCTCCTTGATAACCTTGACTTAGGTGGGTGTAGTAAGCAACTCGGACTTTGCCATTATAACTGTGAAAATTTAGCTGAAAGGAGCAAGTTAAAGTTCCAGTGGTGAAGAACTGCTCACCTAGAAATAAAAAAAGGAACACACACCTATAACATAAACATAAAATAACTGATGGATATAAAGACAATGGCCAGAAATATCCTTGAGATCATAATGACTTGGAAGTTAAATGTCATCTTTTGTAAGTTGTATGACCCAGGGAAGGTTAGGGTATAGGAAGAGGTCAGAAAATGTCTTTATCTTCACCATATATGCTGTTAATACTCGAAAGTTTATGAAGCACTTGTACCATATAACTAATCCATTTGATGTAGCCAGCATGTTTTTCTAATAGGCTCATCTAAGGTTCAATACCACTTCAAGGAGGTAAATATAAAAAATAAAAAGAGGGTCTTATCCAAGTAAGAGAGGGATAAAAGACACAAGGAAGGACTTACCGAAGAACAAGGACTCTAGGGCCAGAATGCCGAGGCTTGGATTCTGGCTCCACCATTTAACCAGCTCTGTATACTTGGGGCAAGTTGCCCTCTCTGTGCCTAAATTTCCTAATCTGTTAAAATGGGATAATGAGAGGATCCTCAGAAGCACATACTGATTGGTATATAATTATTTGGTATTACTATTAATGTTATAACTAGAAAAATTTAGTGGAAAGACAAAAAGGAATAAAAAAGTGGTTGTTACTATGTATTATGTTTATGGCCCTCATTTTAAGTACTCTGTAGGCTGATCTGCTTATTCCTCACAGTAAGCTTATGTGTTAGATGTGATTATCTTTATTTCACGGATCCAAGACTGAGGCTTAGTGAAATTAAGTATAGTAGAAACTCTTTTAAACAACTTCCATGTAACTACCTTTCTAGATTAATCTGAACTCTAAATTCCATCTGTAGAGCTCACGTGGGTGCCCATGACTTCTGAATGTCTGTGACTACAAGGATCCTCT
This sequence comes from Delphinus delphis, assembly GCF_949987515.2. Classification (NCBI taxonomy): domain Eukaryota; kingdom Metazoa; phylum Chordata; class Mammalia; order Artiodactyla; family Delphinidae; genus Delphinus; species Delphinus delphis. The sequence goes on along the minus strand of NC_082688.1, from coordinate 41,394,594 downwards.
GGTCACCACTGCTCCCACCACCAGGGTTGTGGACCTCCCAAGAGTCATCTGTGTGTGTTTCCCACGCTATTTATATGTCTTCTTGTAATCAGGCCTGACCCTAACATTGATAGGATCATGCACAAGAGTACAAAGGGAGGTCCATATCCCTTGGATCTAAATATTTAAAGGTATAACTTAAACTAATAAACTCTTCAAGTATGTTCTATTCCCCTTACTTGGTAAAATAAATCTTCATAATGATCTGGAAATCTAAATTCCAATTTCCAGTTCTCGAAATCTTTGATATTCCAAAACATGGTGGTGCAAAGAGGTCCCACTCTCACCACCTTGCCCTAAAGCCTTCTTGCCCTGAAGCCTTCTGAAGCCCTGAAGGCTTCAACCTCAAATCTGTCCCACATTGTAAGAGGTCTTAGGTAGTATATGAACAACTTAAACCATGCTTCCAAACTTTGTTCACACCTAAATTTTTTTCATGATATTTGGCCAGGGAATTTCCAGGCTTCATACCTGGAACATGGTTTGGGAAGTGGGATGTGTTCACTGGGCGGGCATGGCACCTTGGCTCCATTGAGAGGAGCATGGCGAGAATAGGATCAAAATGTGAACTTCTAAAGCCTGGGCCCAAAACGGGCGTCCCTGTTCCTGTGTCTGGAGGAGGTATTGATTGTGATTGTCAGTCAATTAAATGTTATGCAAAATAATGAATTGTTAGCATGCAAATAACATGATTAGTATTTCTATGAAAATTATGTTGGAAACTTCAGTTTCCATCTGAGTAGCTAAAACATCATTATTATGTCAGATGTAGGCAAAATTTATGGAAATTTTGGAAGAGAAATAAAAATGTAGAAATTTCCTGCATTCAGCTTGATTACCAGATGTTAAGTTCTTTATCAAATTTAGGAATTGAGAATTGTACGTGATGCATTAGGGATATGAGTTATGCAAGAAAATCAATGAGGAGCTCCAATCTGTGGACTCTTATTCCAAGAAACAGCCATGTTCTATGATAAAGAATGAAAATGGAATTTACATTTATTTATTTAAAATAAGATGGAAGAAAACATTTAAAATATAATTTCAAAATATATTTCCTGGGCTTCCCTGGTGGCGCAGTGGTTGAGAGTCCGCCTGCCGATGCAGGGGACACGGGTTCGTGCCCCAGTCCAGGAAGATCCCACGTGCCGTGGAGCGGCTGGGCCCGTGAGCCATGGCCGCTGAGCCTGCGCGTCCGGAGCCTGTGCAACGGGAGAGGCCACAACAGTGAGAGGCCCGCGTACCGCAAAACAAACAAACAAACCTCAAGAGCAGTTGGTTGTGTGGTTGGAGTGCAAGGTTCTTCTCACTAGAGTGGAGGGAGCTTTTAGGAATGCTTGAGTGTGACATACTTGCAGTGATGCAAGGGAGAAAATCAAGGGGTTATCTTGCTCCTTTAAGTTATTATCACCACTGATCTTTTAAAAAATAACTTGTGAAGTATGAGGTAGTATCTTTAGACTATAAAGAATGGAATACTTCCTTTCTTTTCTTTTACTTCTTCTGTGGCAGACCTCCTGAAATGTCAGTGATAACAATTCTGAAAGAGGCAGCTCTTTCTGTGCTGCCTGTAACATTTGGAAATCTGAATATTTCCAAGTCAACAGGCAGCTTTACGACAGGACCAGTGCTGTTGCTTGTCTAAAGCACTAGCTTGCTCAGTCTCTTACTAGGGACTTAAAACTTCCTATCAGGGCTTCCCTGGTGGCGCCGTGGTTGAGAGTCCGCCTGCCGATGCAGGGGACACGGGTTCAAGCCCCGATCCGGGAGGATCCCACATGCCGCGGAGTGGCTGGGCCCGTGAGCCATGGCTGCTGAGCCTGCGCGTCCGGAGCCTGTGCTCCGCAACGGGAGGGGCCACAACAGTGAGAGGCCTGTGTACTGCAAAAACAAACAAACAAACCAACAAAAAACTTCCTATAACCTCCACATGTGCTTCTCAAACTCTGTGTGCATGTGAATCACTGGGAGATCTTGTTAAACGAACTTTCTGACTTAATAGGTATAAGATGGGGCCTTAGGTTGTATATTTCTAACAAATTCCCAGTTGATGCCAATGCTACTGTTCTGAGGGCATTTGGAGTAGCAAGGACGTAGGCAATAGCTCTTATCTAAGAATGTAATGTTCACTTTGTGATTCTGAAATGAAGGTGAAGTGGTAGGAAAACTAGGTCTTAGAAATACAGCCTTTTTTATGGATAAGACAGAATTGATGAGAAAAAGGAAAACAACAATAGACACAAAACTACTAACTTCTAGCTTAGTCTCAGTAGCCAAAGCCAAGAGACAGATTCCGCTGCGGGTGAGAAGTGTTGTCTGCAGAAGTCTGGACTGGTGTTAGAGGGAGGCTGTCACAGAGCACAGCAAACACTTTGCACCTGTGATAGTTACAAGTAAATCCCAGGCCAGACTTCTTAGCAACTGCTAAGTGGATTCCACTTGCTCCCTTGATCCCATCCTTCCAAAGCTGATAATGAAATCATAGCGTTGAACACAAACCAGAGTGAACCACCATAAAATTAATAGATGATCTCACCCGTGAAGGGTAAACATAAATGTATTCTGTGCCTTGGAGAAAAGCCCATTGAGGCCTGTGTCCCTTCTAGTCTAGCTACAAAGGGAAAACTCTGTAGTCAGAGCATAGTGGTTGATCTGTCTTTCCTGGAACATGATGACTTGGGTCAAGATGCAATACATAAGGGCATGTAGCCACAAACCAGGATTGGGATGTGGGATTTTTCCAACCTCTTCTTTTTCCTCAGCCAAATCATTCAGTGTGTGACTGGGCCAGTGCCTGTTTAGTAATACAAAAATCTTACACACTACCACGTCCTGGATCATGGTGCCAAGCGAGCAATTTGGGGAAGAAGAAGGTCAGTTATAGGAAAGATGGCAGGGAAACCAGGACACGCAAAATTCCTGTTTCTCATTAAAGAGTACTTGAGAGAAAGTATAGAGAGAAAGTCAGATGACAATTTTGCCACAACAGAAAGTGGAATTAGGAGAATCAAAATTAGGTACAATGGTACTTGCTTTGGTAGAGTGAGTGTTAAAATAAACTCTGTATTCCAGTGACATTTAATAAAGTTGACCAAATTTCTTGGCCCCTGCTAGGATAAATAAGTCCTCAGAAATCCTGCAAGCTACACATACTTATGTTTTCCACACTTTTTAAAAAAAAATGTAGCCTAGAGGTTAGGAGCACAGAGCCAGACCCTCTAGGTTCAAATCCTGTTTCTCCCACTTACAAACTGGGAAACCTTGGACACATTTCCTAATTTTTTTGTACGCCAGTCTCCTCATTTGTAAGACAGGAATAACAGTGCCTTTTCCCAATAAGATTGTTATGAAAGGCCAGTGGGAGAGGATTACAAAAGTGCTTAAAGCAGTGCCAGGCACTGGGTAAGTACAATTCGGGTTAGCTATTATTACTGTTGTTGTTTTTGTTATTATTTTCATCATCTTGATGAAAAGCATGCAGATCATCATTCTTCCAGAAACAATCTGACAAGCAAGGTCAGGTAAAATGAAGAGCAACTTGAAAATGATTTCCGATAGTTCCGTTAATTGTAACATGGAGGAGACTGTTCTTCAGGGGAGCAGTTGCTTATTTTGATAGGCTCTTAAGTTAATATACTGTTTAGTTTTTCAGTTCAACAATTGAATAGCTATGGTGAGCCAGAATTAATTAGACGGCGATGTCTAAAGTATGATTTTTGTTTCTGAAAAGCTGTTATTCTAGAGGGGATAGAGAGCAGTTACTACTCTTTCCAAAGTTCTCTGTAGCATTCATTGTGTTATGGCTTCAGCAACTGCACCTCTTTTTGCTGATTTCTGTCAGTTGGAATTTTCCATTGGTTTGTTTTAACATTTCATTTAAAAGAGATGTCTAGACCAAGGCCCTGCATAGAATGACTACCAGTAAATTATCGGGGGGATAGTTTGGGAACACAGAAGGTCCAAACATGTACTGTTCTTTTTGTCCTGGGGCTGCCACGTTCTGATTGCCACTGTGTGTGTGCAGAGCCTGAGAAATGCTGTCCTTGGACACTGGGCCAGAAAGAAAAATCTTAGGTGAGAGACATGGCTGCTCTGGTGTTTATTTATTGGGGGCTGTATGCTTTTAATTCCGGCTTTAAATTCCACAGCTAGAAATGCAGTCTGTGGGCCAGGGACAGGTGAATTTCCAAAAGTGATCTCAGAAGGTTGACTTTAGCAGCCCTGAAGATGGGGATTAAAGGGGGACAAGTGCCCACAATGGCTTTATTACCACACTGCTTCTTCACACTGTAGATTACACGAAGGCCTGGAGACTAACTTCAGCAATAGCCACAATTTACTAGCTGTACTGGGCCTCAGATGAATAGTTTCTTGTAAAATCAGTGGCAGCTTTATCCTAGCAGAGCACAAATAAATCAGCTCTTATTATTCCACATTCATTTAATCCTGGGACATTAGTCAGTGAGACCTTTCTGCCTCCTAATAAACAGCAGCAGCAGCAGTTTTTCTTTATGAGAGTAGTTGTTCATCCTAAATTAGAGGCAGCATTAGGCGGAGGCAGAAACTTTTGCTGGGTGATTTAAAGATATATAATATGAGACCATAATAGTGTATGAAAATGGTACCCATGTGTATAAATAGAGCAGGGCCATAATTTTGCTGTACATGGGTTACTTTAGAACACGTGGCTTCTTTTATCGCTCTTTTTTTTGAGAGTTTCCTTTGTTGCAGGTGATGTTGTTATCCTGTCTCTCTTGACAGGACTTGAGTGTCCTTTAATCTCAGTTGGGAGCTGGGTAGGCACTGAAGTTTCATCCTTCTGTTTCTGTTTACCCGGAAGGAACTCAACCAATTTCCAAGCTGGTAGAGGAGGATGCAAGTGAGGTGTGTCTGGAATGTACACCTGGCTATTTCAGTTTGAACTGTTGCTCAAATCAAAATCATAACCCAAACCCAAATAAAACTTTTTTAATACCAGCTAAGCTGGGGTCACAGCGTTTTCTGTTGTAATGTCATCATGTATGTGGAGAAAACTACTGGACTCACATTGTTACTGATGATGTGGTTTAGTGAGATACTTTCAAATAAGCCTTCAACGTATATAAATTGGCCTTACTTCATGTGTGGGGGGGTGTTTCTAAATAGAGACAACTGTGTTTTTCTTCATCCACAGCATAAATATGACCTCAGTAAACTGTGGGCTAATTCCATGCAGGATGTTCTTTCATAACCTCCATCAGAAAAAAATACATCAGGAAGCAATCAGCTTAATAAAAATACATGTGGAATCACTTGCTCTTCACAAGCAAATGGAAAATCAAATATGAATTTGTTCACTTCTGTGTGTAGTGTGCAAATCACTTTTACTATATTGATTGAGTTTATAGACTAATACAATGCTCTTCACAGATCAGCAAGCATTAATTGAATACCCACTATGTGCACTCCACGCCAGTGGAATTTTATGTTGATCTGCTTTTTTGAAATGCATTTCCTGTGGTGGAGAGAAGAGGGAAAATAGTCCAGGCCACTGGATTGAGAAATATAAACAGTGGAACTAATATAAAATTAATGAGGTACATTTTTCCATTATGGATGTAAAATACAGTTTTCATAACTAGGTGTCATTGATTTGACCAGTAATTCTCACCCATTCACTTAATGAAAATGAAGGTATTTTGATACAAGTGGAAATAATAAAAATAGAAACCAGAAACTGAGAAATATTACACATAAATAAGCATTAAGGAGTTGCAGATAGATAGCACTGAAGTTGACTTGTTTTTCTGTAGCTAAAGTAACTTGAGTTTTTCAATACAATGTGTATATAGTCAAAATATTCTGTTTGCCCACAAGGATACATCAATACCCATGATCCTTTTTCTAAGGAGAATTACAATGGTTTGACAAAAAATACACTAGAGAATTTAAGCAAAATCCACATAGAAATCATGGATCCTGACTTTTCTATATTGTGTTGCTCCTGTGTGGCTGAAGGGTTCCTTTCCTATTCAAACCCCTGGCTACAGGTGGTAGTCAGAATTCCAGCTCATCTTTGTGCTGTTTCCTAGGGTGGACCAGATGGTCCACAGACCATCTTTGTGCTTAGACACAGAGGATGTCTAAGCACAAAGCCATTGTAGCATTGTCACTGTAGAGAAATGACACCACGTGGTCAGTGCCTTATCTTCATGTGGCAAGACCAGCACATTATTGAACAATGATTTTAGAAATAGATGATCAGCTTTTTGAGCACAGCAAAACAGAGCTCATACCATATTTGTTTCTAGTTATATGTCAGCACAATTTAAGTGTGACAATGTTGGGTAATATCTGTTTTTCTAATAGCGTTTTCAAAGCCTAAAGTAACACTCAGCAAGTAGTAGATGTACACAGCACTGTCAATTGACCAGTTTCTAAGACCAGTTTCTTCCACTTTTTGTTCACTATTCTCGTACACCAACTTATTTATAATATTTAGAATGTAAATTTTTTTGGAACTAAGAAATGAAATAGCAACGTCTTCAGTTCATGTTCATCTCAGGCAAGTAAGGCAGAATTGACAATTATTTGGATAATTTTGGCAAAAGGCTTAGAATATGCATACAATTCACGACACCGTTAGGCTGAACAAGCTGAATTTTGGGGGTATAATCATGAGACAATTTGATTTTTGACTCTCAATGCTCTTTAAAAATGTATTCAGTGTGGAAAGTTCCTTTCCTGCCCTGGGTGAAAATTCAGCAGTCTCATGACTTTTCTCATTACTCTTAAGTTATTAAAAATCCAGTCCATATAATAATTAAAATTCCAAACTTGCTTAAAGTTACTTTTGTCCCAATCCTACCTAGGGATTTATCATTTCCCTACTCTTCTTCCCCCAGCTTGCTTCCTGTGGTTTCTGATCCCTTTGAGCTTAAGGGGCTGAAAGGAGGACTTAAGGAACACGAGAAAGTTCATAACTTAACTGATACTCTCAGGCAGTCCAGGTTGCTTCACCTTGTCAGGCAGTTATGAAAAGCTTTTTCACGTGGATGTATTGGGAAACATGCTCCTTCCAGTTGTTGGAATATGTTATTGCTATTTTATTGATCTGTCTCTCTTGTGTCTGGTTCCTTCCAAAGACCTTAGAAATCCTTTGGCTTCCATCTTCTGAGATAGCTTTAAGCAACCTTTCAACTCCACACTGAGTTGAAAACAACCCAGCCCAACTTCATTTCATTCATGGCCCCCATATAATCCATGAGAACGTCTTATGGTTTTGTCCCCTCCCCTGCCAGTAGACTCTAAAAATCAGGCTGTTCCCTAATTCAGTATTCAGACACTGAGTTCACCTCTCACAGCACCAGTCAAGCTCCCTACATGATCCTGACAATTTTTATACCCTCATTATGGGCGAGGGATTAAAGAATCATCCAAGTTTCCCAGTCTATAGTCTATGCAAGCCCCCCAGCCTCACCCCAGCCTCACAACTCCTCTTGGCATCTGCTGTTGTTTGTACACCTTGTATAAAAATAAGGCAGGAAGAAACTTCAACATTCTGTTATACTGAGTTGCACATTTTCAAAGAATGAAATTGATTCAAATGGTTGTGCTATTTCTTTGGTATTCTTAGTCTCCACCTGACCTTAGTCAACACTGGAGATTTTATAGTTAATTTTGAATCTGTGTATCTGCTGTGCTTTGGGTGCAAAGAATGAGAGGTAGTAATGAGTGCTTTTTCTTGCTTATACCAGTTTTCTTTCAAGCAGATATTACCCAGCATTGCCACATTTAAATTGTGCTGACATATAACTAGACACTAGAAACAAATATTGTATGAGCTCTGTTTTGTGGGTTAATTGTGTGTTTTCACTTTCATTTTGGAGTCTGTATAACTTCAGCTATGAATCTGCATGAGTCTTCTAATGAAAATATGGCTTTCGTACGTGTCTGTAGTTGTGGGGTAGGGAAGAGAGAATGTAGAGGAGGAAGAGAGAGAGAGTAATTGGTAGAAGGGAAAACAAGCCCTTTTTGTTTGAGTACCTAACTATAATTCTCAATGCTTTATGTCTCTGGACTAGAACCTATATTCTTTGCAAAGGCAAATGTTTTCCTACTGAATTTTAAAATCTGGATAGGTTTAGAGATGATCGTGTGGAACCTCTTGATTTTACGGTTTACATTATATAATGGGTTTGGAAAAGTTCATCTCTTTCAGTTGTAAAATTCTCAATTCTATAAAGCTGAATTTACATTTTAAGTGATTTTTTTCCTCCCAGGTCACATAGCTGAATAGTGGCAGAGATGGAGCTAGAACTCAATTGCAATATGTCAAGCTTTTCCTTTGTTGGAGCTAAAACTGGAAAGAGATTTTCCAGTGTTTATTTCAGGATCTTCTATTTCCATAGGATCTAAACAAAAATGCATTGGCCATTAGGGATTTTCATACTACTTATGTCATCCATGCTTGTTACAGCTTTCCATGGTGAGGGAGTGTGCGCAGCTGAGTGATGGTGACAGATACACAGGTAGTACAGGTAATTACACTGACAATTTTCCTAAAATATTGCAACGATTTCTCCCATGACTATTCTCAAGGGTACATTAAAAAGCAAAACAAAAACTTCACTAGCAAGTGCAGTTTATGAAGAATTGATGAGAAATATTTGCTTATGCAACTTAATTGTACTTACCTATCAGACTCCAATATAAATTAGTTCTTTTACTATTTCTCAGACAGTTCTAGGACATTAGATGACTTGAATTCTGTATCACTGTTATCTTTGCAGTGTAAAAAACTATCCTAAAATTTAGTAGCATTAAGCAGTAACCAACTTGTTATGCTTCTGGATTCTCTGAGTCAGAAATTTTGAAAGGGCTCAGTGGGAATGGCTTGTCTCTACGCCATCATGTCCAGAGTGTCAGCTGGGGTGACCTGACTGGCTGGCTGACCTGAACAGATGGCTTCTTCACACACATGTGAAGTGTCTGGGTTGAGATAATTGAAGGAAGGGATCAGATATGATTATTGATTAGAGGCCCAATTCAAGCTCTCCAGCATGGTGGTCTAAGAGTAATCAGACTCTTTATATAGTGACTCAGGGCTCAAAGAACAAGAGAGCAAGGTGGAAGTTGCACCTAGCCTTGAAAGTCACATATTGTCATGTCTTCCACACTTTATGGATTTAAGCAATCACAAGTCCACCTAGACTCAAGAGAATGGGATATAGTCCATAGCTCTTGATGGAGGAGCATCAAAGGATTTGTGACCATGTTTTAAAGACAACATATCCCAGTTACCTGACTTTATTTTTCTAATTGTTGTCATACTTTTACATTTTAAATTTTTCAAGAGATTATTACTGATTAAAAAAATAAGTATTTGTCCAGTGCAGCACTATTTACAATAGCCAGGACATGGAAACAACCTAAGTGCCCATCAACAGATGAATGGATAAAGAAGATGTGGTACATATGTACAATGGAATATTAGTCAGCCATAAAAAGGAATGAAATTGGGTCATTTGTAGAGATGTGGATGGACCTAGAGTCTGTCATACAGAGTGAAGTAAGTCAGAAAGAGAAAAAGAAATATCGTATATTAACACATATATGTGGAATCTAGAAAAATGGCACAGATTAACCTATTTGCAGGGCAGGAATAGAGATGCAGACGTAGACAATGGACATGTGGACACAGTGGGGGAAGGGGAGGGTGGGACAAATTGGGAGATTAGGATTGACATGTATACACTACCATGTGTAAAACAGATAGCTAGTGGGAACCTGCCGTATAGCACAGGGAGCTCAGCTTGGTGCTCTGTGATGACCTAGATGGGGGGGTGGGGTGGGAGGGAGGTCCAAGAGGGAGGGGAAATATGTATACATATAGCTGATGCACTTCGTTGTACAACAGAAACTAACAACATTGTAAAGCAACTATGCTCCAATAAGAAAAAAAAAAAAGTATTTGGATTCATCTACATATATACCCCGTTGCACTTTATTTCTTCCTGCGTCTCTATTCCTGTCTGAGATAATTTCCCTTCCACTAGAACAACTCCTTCTATATTTCCTTTAGTGTGAATCTTCTGGTTTCCATTTGTCTAGAAATGACTTTATTCCTCTTTTACCTTTGAGAATTTTTCTTCCTGAGTTTAGAACCCTAGGCATTGGCATTGTAAAGATATTTTTATTTTTGCATCCATTGAAAAAATTAATCAACTATCAGACTTATTTTTATAATGATAATATATTCTTTCTGTGGGTTTTTTTATTTTTGTCTTTAGTTTGTAGCTGTTTGTGGTGAGTCTAGACATGGTGTTCTTTGTATTTATCCAGCTATCATTTCTTAAATATGTGATTTGATATCTTTCATCAGTTTTAGAAAATATTCAATTTTTATCTCTTCAGATTTTGTTTCTGTCCTATTCTCTGTCTCCTTTGCTTTTGGGACTCTAATTATACACATGTTAGACTTTTAACACAGTGTCACACACATACTCTTTTAGGTACTCTCCATTCTTTTGACTCTCAATGCTTTAGTCTGAATATTTCCTACTTGAAAGTTTCAGTTAACTAATTCTCTCTTCTGCTGGGTCAGTCCGCTTTTCAAACTGTCTTTTGTGTTCTCCTTAATTTCAATTATTGTATTTTTAAATTATGGAATTCCATTTAATTCTTTTTTATGGATTCTGATTTTCTGGTGATAATTTCCATTTTGCCATTTTTTCCTTTGACAATTAAAATTGTTTTCACATCTGTATCTGATAATTCCAGTATATGGGTTACTTTTAAGTCCATTTCTGTGTTTCCCTCTGTTTATTCTGTATCTGTCTGTACCAGTAAGTTGTTTTAATTGAATGCCTGGCACTGATTATGAAAAATATGAATGGTCTGGATGTTTCTTCCTCCAAGGAGAATTTATTCTCTTCTTTAAGCCGTAGAAGGGCAGATCATCTCAGTCCAAGCAGGGACTGAGCTGACTTGAGGCTGATTTTCAGTCTTTGTAAGGCTCAGTCTATTTCTAGTTTGCCATCACCTCCGTGGTATAGCTCTCCAGGCTTCCTGACTGAGACTGTGTCCTGTTCTCTTAGTAGGTCTTGGACTTCCATTTTTTTTTATCCCTAATACCATAAGACTGCCTCAAACTCACCAGTGTTTTTCAGCTGATTTCTTCTTGGGGTTTTAGTGTTTTGCTGTGTGCAGCTTATTAGGCAAATGTATCAAAGGGAAAACTGAGTATCCAGCTCAGATTTTTGCATCTGCCTTCTTTACAAAATCTTGGCCACTCAAGTCCTTCCTACATTGGTAGTTCTGAACTCAACCTTTTGCCTCTTTGCTCTATGAGATGGCATAAGACTCAGCTGGCTTCTCAACATCTTTACTGTCCCAGGAATGAACAGATACTCCCCAAAAGAAAAATGACATGCAGAAAGTTTGACTTTGCTCAGTGAATTTCTTCTTTCCTCAGGATCTGATTCCACAAGTTCTGGCACTAGGCAGCTCTATGATGCCTTCAAATAGATGTTTAAAAAATTAAAAATTTCCACATTTCAGTAGGATCATTGGTCTGCTACAAGCTACTTCATTGTAGCTAGGATTAGAGATCTAGCTTATTCAGCAAAAGAGAAATTGTATAGAAACAACTTATAAAGTAAATTTAATGTTGTAACCATTTCTTCTAAGTGATTGAAACTATTTTTAAAATCTCATTGTAGATTAAATGATACTCTTTCTGTTTATTTGCCTGGCTGATAAACATTTTTTAAATTTAATATTTTAAAGTCTTGAAATAATTGTAAATTCACTTGCAGTTGAAAGAAATAATACAGGGTGATCCCATTGTATACTTTACTTGGTTCCCCCCAGTGACGACATCTTGCGAAACCATAGTACACTATCACAGTCAAAATATTGACATGATATGGGTCAAGAAACAGAACATTTCCATCACCATAAGGATCCCTCGTGTTGTCATTTTATAGCCACACCCATTTCCCTCCTGCCTTCATCCCCTCCTTAAACTCTGGCAACTACCAATCTTTTCTCCATTTTTATTGTTTTGTCATTTCAAGAAACCATGTAACCGTTTGGAATTTCTTTTCACTTAGCATAATGCTCTGGAAATTTATTAAGGGTGTTGCTCATATCAATAATCTGTTCCTTTTGCTTGCTGAGTAGGATTATGTAGTATGGATATACCACATTTGTTTAACCACTCACCCATGGAAAGACAATAATTTTTAGCTATTATGAATAAAGCTGCTGTGAGCATTTGTATAAAGTTTTTGTGTCAATCTTGGTCTTCATTTCTCTGGGATAAATGCCCAAGAGTGCAACTGATGGTTTGTATGGTAGCTGCATAGTTTTATAAGAAACTGTAAACTGTTTTACAGGGTGGCTGTACCATTTTACATTTCCACTAGCAATTTATGTGTGATCCAGTTTCTCCTCATCCATTGCTAGCATTTGGTGTTGTCACAATATTTTAGGTTAGCCATTCTGATAGATGTGTAGTGGTATCTCATTTTAGTTTTAATTTGCACTTTCCTAATGGGTAATCACATGAACATCTTTTCATATGCTTATTTTCCATCTGTATATCATCTTTGTTCATGTATTTGCCCATTTTCTAACTGTAATTTTTTCTACTGTTGAATTTTGAGAGTGTTTATTCTAGATACTAGGCTTTTGTGAAGGATGTGGTTGGCAAAAATACTTTCTCCCATTCTGTAATTTGTCTTTTTATCCTCTTCCCAGGGTCTTTCAGAGATCAAAAGTTTTTAATTTTGATAAAGCATGTTTATTAAATTTTCCTTTTATGCTTTTGGTGTAAAGTCCTAGAACTCTTTGCCTAGCACTATATCCTGAATATTTTCTCCTAATTTTTTAAAGTATTACAGTTTTACATTTAAGCCCATGATTCATTTTGAGCTAATTTTTTATAAGGTGTGAGACTTCTGTTTAGGTTCATTTTTTTTGCCTATGGCTGTCCAATTGCTCCAGTACCGTTTGCTGAAAACATGACCTTTCCTCCATTGCATTGTTTTTGCACCTTTGTCAAAATCAGTGGAGCATATTTGTGTGGGTCTATATCTGGGTTTTCTGTTGTTTTCCATCAATGCTTGTGTCTGTACCTCTGCCAGTACCGCACAGTCTTCATCATGGTGGTGATATAATAATTCTTGAAATTAGGTAGACTGATTCCTCCCATTTTATTATTCTTTTTCAAAATTGTTTCAGCTATTTCAGTTTCTTTGCCTTTCCACATAAATTTTAGAATAATATTGTTCTAAATTAACACACACTCTCTCTCTCACACACACACACACACACACACAGACACGCACACCGTCTTTTGCTGGGGTTTTAATAGACATTGTTTAAACCAGTGAAGTCATCCCTTGGTATCCATGGAAGATTGGTTCCGGGACTTCCACTGATACCAAAATCTGTGGATGCTCAAGTCCTTTATATAAAATGATGTGTTATTTGCATATAACTCATGCACATCCTCCTGTATACTTTAAGTAATCTCTACATTACTTATAATACCTAATACAATATAAATGTTATGTAAATTGTTGTAAATTCCATTTTAAGGAGAATTGACCATCTTTACCATGTTCATTTTTCCAATTGATGAACATGCTATATCTCTCCATTTGTTTAAATCTTTGACTTATTTCATCCGTATTGTGTAGTTCTTAGCATATAAGTTCTGTTCATGTTTTATTAGATTTACATCTAAGTATTTTATTTTTGTGAGTGATTGTAAATTGTATTGCATTTTTAATTTCAGTGTTCACATTTTCATTTTTAGTATATATGAATACATTGATATATTTATGTTTATCTTGTATTCTGTGACCTTGCTGAACCCACTTATTAATAATAGGAGTTTCTTTCTTTCTTTGTTTTTTGTTTTAAGATTCCTTGGGATTTTCTACCTGGACAATCATGTTATCCACAAATAAGCACAGTTTTACTATTTACTTTACAATCTTCATGTCATTTATTTTCTTTTTTTGCCTTATTTCACTGGCTAAAACTTCCGGTGGTATCTTACATAAACCTTGCTCTTGACTTTAGAAGCAAATCATTCAGCCCTTCACCATTAAGTATGTTAGCTGTAGGTTTTTGTAGCTGGTCTTTAATCAAATTGAAAAAATCCTCTTTTATTCTTATTTTTCTGACTGTTTTTATCTTACTAATTTTTGTCAAGGGCTTTTTCTGCATTGATGATTATGATCATGTGATTTTTTTGTTGTTGTTGTTAATTGGTTGTGGTGGATTACATTGATTGGTTTTGAATATTGAACCAACTTTGCATTCCTACATTCACTAGGTCATGGTGTATAATTCTTCTTATGTATTGTTGAATTCTATTTGTTAATACTTTGTTAAGAATTCTTGCATCTGTATTAATGAGGGATATTGGCCTATAGTTTATTTTTTGTACTGTTTTGTCTGGTTTTGATATCAATATTTTTAGCTTCATAAAATGAATTGGGAAGTGTTCTCTCCTCATAATTTGAAGAAGATATGTTGTATAACTGGTGTTAATTCTTCTTTAAATGTCTGGTAGAATTCTCTAGTGAAAACATCTGGGCTTGGAGATTTTTTTGGGGGGGAGTTTAAAACTTCTGAATTGTTAAGTTCTTAATAGTCACGGGGCCATTCACATTATTTATTTCATATTAGGTGAGTTGTAACAGATTATATTTCGTGAAGGATCAGTCCATTTCATCTAAATTATCAAATTTATGTATGTGGAGTTGTTGGTAGCATTTTTTATTGCCTTCTTGATGCCTGCAAGATCTGTAGTGATATCCCACCTCATTCTTGATATTGTTAACTTATGTCTCCTCTTTTTTTCTTTGTCAGTCTTGCTAGAGGCTTGTCAATTTTACTGATACTTTTTTCCAAGAGCCAGCTATTTATTTCATTAATTTTCTCTACTGTTTTTCTGTCTTAAATATCTTTAATTTCTGTTCTTAAGGTTACTATTTCCTTTCCTGTTTGTTTTGGGTTTATTTTATTCTTCTTTGTCTAGGTTATTGAGGGGAGAATTTAGATTATTGATTTGAGACTTTCCTTCTTTTCTAATGCGTACGTTTACTGTTATACATCTTCCTTTCAGCACTGTTTTAGTTGTGCCCCGCAAAGTTTGATATGTTGCATTTTAATTTAGTTCAATGTATTTTTAAATTTCTCTTGAGAATTCTCCTTTGGACCTATGAATTATTTAGAAAAATGTTGTTTACTTTCTGAGTGTTCAGAGATTTTCTTCTTATGTGTTTGTTCTTGATTTCAGCCTTGATTCCATTGTGATCAAAGAACACACTATATGTGATTTAAAGTTTTAAAAATTTGTCACTGCTTGTTTTATGGCCCAGGACATGTTCTATCTTGGTGCATGCTCCACGTGCACTTGAAAAAATGTGTATTCTGTTGTCTTGGGGTGCAGGGTTCTATAAATGTCAATTAGATCCTATTGGTTGATGGTATTGTTGAGTTCCTTTATATCTTTGCTGATTTTCTATCTAGGTCCTCTACCAATTTTTGAGAGAGGCTTATTGAAATCTCCAACTATAGTTATTGTATTTTTCTACTTCTTTCAGTTCATTAGATTTTACTTCACTTTACTTCACTTCATTTTACTTTACTTCATATTGTACCTTTGTTGTTTGGTGCATATACATTTAGCATTGCTTTGTTTTCTTGGTAGATTGATGCTTTTATCATTATATAATGTTCCTCTCTATGTCTGGTAATTTTTGTTACTGAAAAGTCTACTTTATCTGATATTACTATAGTCACTCATGCTTTCCTTTGATTAATGTATGCATGATATATCTTTTTCTGACCTTCTACTTTCATCTTGAATATATCACTGTATTTAAAGTGAGTTTCTTATAGACAACATAAAATGGTCATGTTTTTTAATCCACTCTGCCAATCTCTGTCTTTTAATTGCTGTATATAAACGTTTTACATTTAACGTAACTATTTATATGTTGAGTGGCTTTTATTTATTTCTTGTTTTCCTTTTGTTTTCTTTTTTTGCTCTTTACTTTTTCCTGCATTCCTGTGGTTTGCTTAATCATGTTTTTAGAATTTCATTTTGATTTATCTATAGTGTGTTTGAGTGTACTTTTTTGTACAGTTTTTCAGTGGCTGCTCTAGGCAGTACATTATATATTAATAACTTATCCCAGTCTTCTGGTGTCATCATTTTACCAGTTAGAGTGAAATATAAAAATCTTACCTCCTTTATATCTCTTTACTCCTTTACCTCATTTTTCCCTTTTATAATATTTCTTCACCCTTTTTTATCTCATAGCCATTCTTTTAAGGTGGGTCTGTTGATGACAAATTCTCTTACTTTTCCTTCATCTGAGAATGTCTTGATTGTCTATTTCTAAAGAATATTTTTGCTAGGTATGAGGTTCTGGGTTGACAGTTCCGTTCTTTTAGTACTTAAAAAATACTTTACCATTTCCTCCTGGCCTCTGTGATTTTGGATATTATTCAAAAAATTGTTTCCCCTGTATGTAAGGTGTCAGTTTTCTTTGGCTGCTTTCAAGACTTTTTTCTCTGTCTTTAATTTTCAGAAGTTTAATTACTATGTCTTGGCATGGCTTTCTTTGGATTTATCATGCTTGGGTTTGGTCAGCTTCTTGAATCTGTAGGTTTATGTCTCTTGCCAAATAAGGGGAGTTTTCAGCCATTATTTCTTTGAGTAGTTTTTCAGCCTTGCCCTCTTTTTTCCTCTCCTGTGACTTGATCATGAATGTTAGATACTTTGCTGTAGTCTCACAGGTCCCTGAGACTCTGCTCACTTTTTTCCAGTATATTTTCTCTGTTGTTCAAATTGGGTAATTTCTCTTTTTCTACCTTCCAGTTCAGCAATTCTTTCTTCTGTCCCCTCCTTTCTGCTCTTCAGCTCCTCTGCTGAGATTTTTATCTTGGTTGTTGTATTTTTTAGTTTCAAAATTTCCATTTGGTAAATTTATACCTTTTATTTCTTTGCTAATACTTTCTGTTTCTTTGTAGAGGCTTTCTATTTTTTTCTTTCTTATTTCCTTTTAATTACTTGTTAAAGATTTTTTGTCATGGCTTTAAAATCTCTGATAATTCTGCCGTCTCTCTCAGTGTTGGAATCCATTGATTGTTTTTTCATTCAATTTGAGCTCTTTTTGGTACTTGATATGACCAGAGATTTTTCATTGAAATGGAGACATTTTCATATTACATTATAAGATTTTGTATCTTACTTAAGCCTTCTGTTTCAGCTAGTTTTATCTGACATTGATTTGACAGGGGAAATAAGGGCAACATTTTGTTACTTCTAGGTGGAGACAGAAGTTCAATTTCTCCACTCAGTCATCCCTTACATAGAGGAGGGGCCTCCTTGCTTCAGGTAAGTAGAAGTGGGTGTTCTTTCTCCCATATGATTTTCTATTGATCACTGGTGGGAGCTGGTTTCATTACTGTTGGAAGATGGGGAAAGTCCTAGCTCTCTAGGAGGCCTTCTCTGATACCACCCCAGTAGGGAAGTGGACAGGTGTCTTGTTACCGACAGATGGAGGTGGAAGTCCAGGATCCCCATGTGGTCTCCACTGACACTATGGTGGTGGGGGGAAGGGATTGTTACCAGCTGGCAGGGATGAAAGTCCTGACTCCGTTCTTACCTTCTGTGAAAGTACCCTGGTAGAGGTGTTGGGACACCTTGTTACAATCTCATGAGGATGGGAGTCTAGCTTCTCATTTGGACTTTGCTGCTGTGGGTAGGAATGGCACCACAATTTTTTCTGCGTTTGGCTAATATAGAATGATTATTGTCTGCATATTTTCTGTCTTGTTAGGATGTTCCTTTTCTGGTCTTTTGGCTAGAGACAGCAGGTTTTCATTGAGGCTTTTTTGTCTTCTCTTTTTGGCATTTCTGGGTTGTTCCTTCTTTGGCTCCAAGTGTAGAATACACAAGGCAAAAAGAAAACCCAGGGAACTCACTACCTTGTTGTTACATGGGCACTGAGATTCCTAGTGAGTCTTCTTCTCTCCAACTTTGAGTCTTCCTATGTTTGTTTTATGTATAATGTCCAGTGTTTTTCATTGTACTTAGTGGGAAACACAGGGAAAACTATACCGATTGCATCTTCCTGCATGTGGACAGTCCTAAAACTCTGGCAAATATTTTCCTTTCACCTTCCCGTTCAATATAGAACTTTGAACTTAATTTTTGGACGTGATTTTTTTAATGACTATACCTCTTTTGCTTTGAAGGCACAGTGTTTTCAGATGGCAGAATAAGGTTTGACTGGAATGGTAAGAGGAGTCTTCTGAAGTACCCCCTTCAACTTACAGATTCCTTAAGATATCTCTTGATTGAAAACCATTGGTGGATGCAGGCTTCGATGTAGTTAAACCAATGTCATGGCTAATCTAACAGTCTGGAATTAGATCTTGAGATGTGTTCTAAGATAATTTTCATCAGCATATTTGTTGTATTGGATTAAAAATCATGGAATCTTTATGTTTTGAGGAAACTTAGCAGTTGGCTACCTGGATTTACCATTTACTTCACACCCTTGGCAGATGAAAGATTCATGTATCTCTTAAGAGCTTCCAGTGATTCCTTAGGCAGTCATATAGAGTAACCAAGGGCATGTAGGAAAGCATGTAGGCCAGAGTGGTAAGGGGGGAATGGATACAAACTGAACAGGGATAAAGAAAATGCAGTGATAATCTTTTTACTATTTTACTATTAAATTATTTGTATGTTATAAGATGATTTGTTGGCTGCAGGGCTGAGTATATTGTAACTCTATTCCTCAATGTTGCCCACCTTTTTCTTCACATTTTTTAACACCCCTAGTTGAAAGTAATGGAACAGCAATTTTATTACATTCAAACAGCTTCATGCTATATGATTAATTATATGACTTACTGGGGGATAATTCTTGCCAAGAGTGAGGTGATAGAAGAGCTAAGCATTTTAATATAATAGCATGCAGTATTCAGTAGTCTTATTTGTTTACATGCATTATGGTGATAAAAATAGCATACTAGAATTATTATATTTAAGCCACTATTAAAAAATCTTTGGCAAGTGTTAAAAAATATCCTGTGTACCTTCCTCTGAATGGAGGGGTGCCACTGGATCTGTTCAGCTAGTTCAGATTAAAATTTAGCTACTGAATCCTAAGACATAAATACTGCTCTGTCTTCTTGACTTCAATACCTCAGATGTGGAAATCTGCAATTAAGGCTCACTCACATGAGAGCTCTGCCGGGCTAATCAGTGGACTTTTCTCACTTCTTCTCATAATATATTTTAGGATGGGTAGGCTTATCTAAATGACTCAAAGATGGAACTAGGCACAAATGTTATTAATATTACATGAAATTAAATAATTGTTAATGTGACCATACTGCAGGGTTCCCTGGGGGACAATTCCAGTTGACAACTGTTGTCCTGGCTTACTTATTAATAGTTTCTCTATCACTCTCAAAGTGTCCTGATTTAGACAATAAATTATGTGGTCACCTAGTTATTATGCTTTGTATTTGTTGTCTTTGTCTTTGCTAGCCATAGATTTCATAAAAAACACCTAACATTTAGATAATGAGACTTAGCTTCTGATCATTCTAGAACTGATATACACCATGAGATGCCAAAAAAAAAAATCCACTTTGATTGCTTGACTGGTATGGGGAAGTAGAATTTTGTAAAACACATTTATATCGGAGGAGTCTCTAGAATCTATTTCTCCCACTGCCTAAATGATGAAAAGGGGGACTGGATAATATCAGAATTTATTTACAACAGAGATCCTTAACTTTCTTTCTTTCTTTTTTTTTTTTTTGGTATCGTGGATACCTTTACAGTCTAGAGAAACCACAGAGCCCTTTTCAGAATAATATTGTAAATACATACAATAGAATACATAGAATTTCAAAGGAAATCAATTACTCTATTGAAATACCAATGTGTGATACAGTAATATATGTCCTTCTTTATGACTGTATTAAGTGATAAGATCTAGTAGCAGGTTTAATAACAGCTATAATTTCAAAAGAGCAACAAACAAAAATGATGATTTGTGGTATCTGTGACAACTGTAATGTGGTGTGATTATACCTGTGATTTTTCTTGGTGACACAGTCACAGATTCTGTCAATGCTCTATGGTCTATATTCAGAATTGACTGAAATGTTAAATTACAGCTGGAGGATAGTGAAAATGAAGAAGTAATACTTTTCCATCCAAAATCTCAGACCTCCTGAATCATATCAAAAGACTCTTAGCTGGGGGAGGGGTTGTCTATAGACCCTTGGTTAAGTACTCCTGCCCTAAAATAATATTCACTAAATTGGAGGAAGTTTAGGCTTCCCTGGTAGCACAGTGGTTGCGAGTCCGCCTGCCGATGCAGGATACGTGGGTTCGTGCCCCGGTCTGGGAAGATCCCACATGCCGCGGAGTGGCTGGGCCCGTGAGCCATGGCCGCTGAGCCCGTGCGTCCGGAGCCTGTGCTCCGCAATGGGAGAGGCCACAACAGTGAGAGGCCCGTGTATCGAAAAAAAAAAAAAAAAAAAATTGGAGGAAGGTCGATTATTTTCACACTTCTTATGTGCTGAGGCAGTAAAACCATCCAAACAAGGTAGAAACATGCTTCTGGTAGAGTAAATAAAATCAGGTACTGTTACTGAAAAACTTCTGTTTATTTGCATTCACATTTACAAATTTGTGCTTTTCTGTTGCATACACTGCAGATTATGTAAAAGGTCCTTCATTTTTATACAAGCTATGATGGCAACACCTTTCCATTTTACTCCATGATGCTGTTCTCTCCATTCAAATATCACTGGATTTGAAAGCTTGAGAAACTCTCTACATTCAGATAGTAACAGATTACATTATGCAGCCAATCATTCTGCTTATTTATTGGATCAGAGGATCATAGGTGTGTGTTTGTAATCGCACATGCATTTTTCCCTTTCTCAGGGTTAGGGTTATGCCCAAAGTAAATACTAGCCATACTGCTCAGCGCTGAGGTAAGTTCTCAAGGTATAGGATGACCAGAAGTAACAAGGATGGGTACCCCATGTTACTAAAGAAAGCATTGGTCCATGTTGAATGGGGGTTAAAAAGGTATGGCAGGGAGTCTGGAGGGATGCAGTTGTAGGGTGGAAAGTGAAGTCTAAGGCAGGAATCTGGTGACGGGCTCCGAGTTGGGTAACAAATGCAGCTGGAGGTGTGTAGGGCTCATCATGATTGGGTCCTGAACACAATGGTGCCGGGATCCACTGTGGAGAACAGTGCCATTTCAAGGCAGATGTGTGCAATCCCTTCTTATCACTTTTCTGTATTCCCAGCCTTTGTCATCAGGGCCATGTTCTTGCCCTTGTGTCTGGAATGTATTCCATAACAGGACAGCTGATTTTGGGTGGGGAATCAACAAACTAAGAGAAACATCACCTGGCTTTCTTCCCATTTGTCTTCTGCTTTCCTGGTCTGACCTGTTTCTGGGTTTGGTCATAAGCTTGATCCTCTTCTAGACAGAGAAGTGCACGGGGAGAAATCTGGTTGAGGCATGACCTCTACAATCATGTATCATTTCAGATGAATCACCTTCCCTAACACTGCAACATAAAAGCAATCCCGTTGTTTCTTTTGGCTTGACCCTGAGGTCAGGACACACCTCCGAATATTCTGTATGTCGCAGTCTCCTCCCTGTTCCCAAACTAAGCTGAATTCCCAAGGAAGAAAGAAAGTCAGTCATTTGGGGCCTCAGGATGTGGAAGCATGAGCATATGAGCGTAGGTCAGAACATGAGAGCTGGTACAGAAGGCCCACCAGCAAATCATGCTTATGACCCATCTCTATCATGCTATCCAGGTCCTCTTTAAGTTTTTCTACAGGGTGTTATTTGATTGTTCTTTCCTCTACCACATGTATCAAAGACAGGAGTGAGGATCAAAAAAGTGTTAATGTAAGGTGTTTCTGCCATAAATAAAAAAGGCAGAAGGGTCATCCTGCATGTTCCATTGTGAGGGCAGACTTTGCTTCCAGCAGCAGGGGCGGGAAAAGCCTGGAGAGGGGCTGTAGGTATCACAAGGTTGGAACGTGTCAGTGGGGCAGCTAGAGGGGGGGTGGTCAGTGTCCGCCTTTCTCTTCCCTTAGGCTTGGGGACAGTGTGGGAAGAAGAAAGGAGAAGCAGAATGGCGAAGTGAGCAGCTAGGAAGCAAAATGGAGGGAGGTGGAAGGAAAGCAGTTCCCAGTGGCCGACAGATGTCAGTTCATCATTGTTGATTTTGGACTGAAACCTTCTTTCCAGCGAAGCAGGCAGGCAGAGGTGAATTTATCAGATGTGATTTTTGTCAGAACCCACTGCATGAGGCGGCCAGAGCAGTCACTGCGGGACCCCAGTGCTTGTGATTGGCTCTGACACATCCGGCCGAAAGGGCTCTTATTCCAAGAATGATCTTCTTTTTTCGATGGTATTGAGCTGGGACTGATTTTGATAGCCAGTTTCAGTCAAGAATCATAAAGTTATTGCACATTTAAAACCATCGGTATGAGAATCATTCTCTCCCTCTTTTCTCTCTCTCATCATTTCACAGGGCTGCAAGGTTACAGAAAGGTCTAATCAATTGTCAAACTCTTTTATCACTGAGAAGGTGGTAAAGAAAAAAAGAAATCTAACTGCCCTACTGTAGGGGGTTCTTCGACTATACGGCACCCTTTTCCACACACAATGCCGCCGTGATTAATGTCCTCCCACCTCAGACCTTGTTAAAACCTGTTCTCTCAAGCAGCCTGGTGGAGCACAGTTAAGAGTGGGGCCGAGGTTGCATAAATCAACGTGTTCTCACAGCCCCCAGGATATCCATTATAGATGCCAGCTGGATGGCTGGAAGACAGAGAAAAATGAATATTGTATCCTGTGGCCTTTTGCCTCTAATGACCACTTTTCAACATTTTTGAAGGCGTGATTAAATTTTGATAACCGGGGAAGTCACTCTGAGCAGGCTGAAATAGAGATAAATTGATGGAGGGTATGACATCTCAGTGGAAAGCAGGCAACTAATTAGTGTGGGAAGCGCACTCTGAAAGAGAAGTAAAAGGGAGACAGGTTTAATCAGAGGAGCTGCTGAGGTACAGGAATAGTCGGGATAATTGCGGCCTAGGTAGAAATCACAGGCTCAGTGAGCGGTTCTTTCTGTCCTCTTGATTGGCAGCCGCTGACCTAGTGGCCGGCACCCTTGAACCTTTACAACGGGAACAGCCTTGTCAAAGCAATTTGCTTGCAGCTCTCCGTGACCAGTTATTTCAGCCGCCGGAGCTGGGACACCTGATCTGAAAGGGCACCCTGCTCCCCCGGCTGGCTGGGAGCTGCGCAGAGCAGCCTGTTGTTTGCGATGACTTGACTTTTGAAGCTGTGGCCCTTTCTCAGCCCTGGCCCTCTCTGTGGCCCACTCACACTTAGGTGAGCTCCCAGGACAGCTTCTGCCAAGACACAGTGTCAGGGCAATTTGGCCATTCCTTTGGGGAGCGGGGGAGGCGGGGCAAGAGGGGATGCATGGCAGTTAGGGGGAAAGGCAGTGTCAAGGCAGGCAGAGGGGAAACCCCCAGAGGATTGGCCCCGGGAAGAACGGCTTTCTCTGGTTGCCTGCTTTTTCACGCCCCAAGGCAAGCTAGGCAAAGCTGGGGTGTAGGGGTCCCCACCTTCTCTTCTGGGGGGGCCTGTGGGGGGAGCTTAGAAGCCTCCCGGTTGAGCCCCTTCGCCTCCCTTTCACGATGGGCTGGAAGGTGCTGCCCAAGCAGACAGGCCTTCACTGCACTTTGTTCCAGTGACCCTGTAGGATTTTGTTTATTGCTAGCAGGGAGTTTGCTGATTTAAACTTGTGTTGAGGAGGATCATCTTTTTTTTTTTTTTTTCCTTGCCTTCAAACCTGCGTTAGCAGCTAAGACGTTATTTTTTCCCTTTGTTACGTTGTTTTGGGGAAAGGAGACTGGATGGGAGGAACCAAGGTTGCAGCAGAGAGATGGATGAGAGGCAGCCAGGGGACTGGTGTACAGGCTCTGTTCTTTAAAGTCATGAATTAGTGTTTCTCCCTCCTTCCCTCCCCCCCTCCCCTCCCCTCCCCCCCTCCCCTCCCCTCCCCCTCCTCCTTTTCTTTCTCTCTGTTCTCCTCCTTCCTTCTTTCTCTCTGTCTTCCTCCTCTTGGCTAAGAGCTTACTAGTTTCTCTTTTTAAATGCATGTCACCTGGATCTGGAAAAATGCCCCAAGCCAGGAGAGTTAATGTGATTTCTGTTCGTAGTGGCAGCTTATGGTTTCAGAGAAGCCTACAGTTAGAGTTGTCTATTTTCGTTTTTTAATATGGCATTTTTTTCCCCCACATAAAAATGAGGCCTGGTTATTAGAGGACCTAATTACATTCTTTGAATGTACTGATCCTTCTATATTTGCCATGCGGCTTGGCCAGTGGGAGCCATGTGGCCGCCTGCTTGGTGAAAATGGACATGGCATCAAATTGTTGCCCATTGCCCTGAGCTATTTAGAGCTCGGAATGTTAGATGGAGAGGCTGCTCCTTTCTAACTTAGGGGATCCTCTCTCTCAGTCTCACTCTCCTCAGAGACTGGCTGCTCCAAGTGAAGACTGGGGAATATTCTCCAGGTACCTGGCCTAAGGGTTCCTCAGGAAACTGGAAACTTAGGAGTCTTATGTTCCTGTACCCAAAAATGACACCTGGCTTCAGGAGTCCCAGTCCCTAGGAGATGGGCACCTGTCATTTTCAGCATAGTACTCCCATTGCTTACATAACAACGTGGTGATTTACTCTTCCTTTTTCATATCTTAGTTGGGAAGTGCCATACAGAATGACAGGGACAACACAAAAGATGACGATATCTGGACTGTAGGCTCTCCCAACTCCCAGACAGACAATTACAATGCACCATAATAAATAAGCCAGAAATGCTGGGGCAGACAGAAGAAGGAGTCTGAATTCTGCTTCAGGAGCTGAGGAATTCTTCATAGAACATGGTGGCCCTGAAGGATGAGTAGGAGTTTAGCAGTTGAAGATGGAATGGAAGGGAATTCTCGGCAGCAGAGAGTCTGTGCAAATTCCTGGAAGGGCATTGTGTGTTCAGAGAGCACTGGGCTGTGGCCCGGGCATCGTGAGGAACATAACCAGTGAGGCAGGTGACAGCTGGGTTGCCAGAGGTCTCGGATGAGCTCAAGGCCATGTCTGTATCCATTTTACCACCAAAGCTCATGTAATACGGGGCACACAGTAGGTGCTCAATAAGTGTCTATTTAATGAATGAGCGGAAGAACTAATGAATGAGGAACCCGGATGTTAAGAGGGAAACTTGGGATGAGATTTTTTAAAACAAGGAATGTAACCCATGGATAACGTGGAGGATGGTCCGCCTTGGGGTGAGTGCTAAAGGCAAGTAGTCCAGGTGAAATAGACAAAGAAAAAGGAAGACAGGAAGGCTGAAGCAAAAACATACCAGGAATGCAATGGAGGGCAAAGAGTCAAGAGACAGACATTTCTGGGATGAACCCATGGTGCTCAGTGGATGTGGGGGGATAAGTGGAGTGAGAGACTCCTGAGAATGCCTCTCGGATGTGTGGCTTGGGTGAGGCGGAAATAGTATGGCACAACTAGAGGGCGGTTGTGAGAAAGCCAGAACTAAATAGGAATGAGCAGTTATACAGTCCAGGCAGTCATGCAGAGGGAAGGGAGGTGGGGAGAGTGCCACTAGGGCTTATTACCAGCATTTCCCCTAAATGCTCCATGTGGGCCTGTGGGTCTGTGTTCATCTCAGCGGGACATCTCTGCCTTACTGGTATCTGCTCTGAAATTTTGATAAGTATATAACATTATTTTCCCTGAATTTTAATACTGTTACTATGATTTTTATTCTGTCATAAGAAAATGTTGCATTGAGTGGATTGTCATTGGATTATGTAGATTATGTGGAGTGGGGTATAATTTTTTGAAAGTAATAGAAACATGAATAGCGTCAAATCAAGGCTGATACCAAAGAAAATGATACATGTAATATTTATTTATGAAAAAAAATATTGCTTAGCATGTACCAGGTATTTGTCTAAATGTTTTCAAGTATCAATTAAATAATTGTTTCTAATATCCCCCATGAGGAGGAGATCATAATTGTGTGTGTTGTGCAGATGTGGAAACCGAGGAGCAGAGAGGTTAAATTATTTCCACGATTGCCATTGTAGCATTAGCTAACACCTCTATCAACATCATATAATTATCATTTCTTCTTTGTGGTGAGAATAATTAAGACCTGTTCTCTTAGCAAGTTTGATGTCTGTAATACGGTACTGTTGTCTATAACCACTATATCGTGCATTAGAGCTCCAGGATTTATTTATCTACAGTTGCAAATTGTACCCTTAAACAGCATCTCCCCAGTTCCCCCACCCCCGACCTATAGAGCTAACAAGTAGGAGAGGTCAGATTCAAACCCAAGACTCTCTCCATAGTCCCTGCACCTACCCACTCCTGCAGGCTGGCTTCTCTTGTTAAACTGTGTCCTGTGTGGTAACGGCCAATGCAGGAAGTGATGAGTGGTGGGCCTGAAGATTAACCACAAACAAGTGACATCACAATTATAAATACTTTTATAAACGTGGAGATGATGTAAAACTTTAGAAAGTACTCATTGGTCGCAACTACTGCGGATCTGTTTAGTGTTATTTTCAGTCTTTCAATCTGTTTACCTCTGCTGATGAAATGTTTAATGATTGGCAAATACAAAATGGCTGAGAACCCTTTGTCAAAACTTGCCATTGATTTTGTCCAGAGATAAAATCCCCGGGGTAGAGGATTTAGATCCAGGGACCATGGAGTAGGGAGGATCTGTGAGATTGAGGGAGAACTCCAAAAATAGTTCAAGAACTGTTCTGCTTTGTACGAGTGTTTGTTGCAGCTGTCTGGAGCCCCTGGTAGTGAAGCAGAAGAGATTCAGGAGTGAGACCACCTGACTGCAAACTCTGCCTTCACTACTCACCGGTCATGAGACTTTGGGAAAGATATATTACTTTACTGCTCTGTGTCTCAAGTTTCCTCAACTATGAAATGATGGTAAAAATGGTCCCTACCTTAGAGGGTTATTGAGAGGTTTGAGTTAATGCTTGCTCAGATAAGCTCTTAATACGTGACTCCTTTCATTATTAGTGTGCATATAGGACCCCAGAAACCCATCCACCTACCTCCTCTCCTCACAAATTTACCTCCTTTTTGTTTTGTGTCCCCATAGCATCTATTTGAATTGTTAATCCAACAAAGATAAGGTGTTTAGGGATGCAGATCTGTGATTTATTCCTCAAATGAGATGGCAGGTGTTAAGGAAGCGGGGCATTCAGATGGAGGCTTTCTCCTGACATACTCCTTCCCAGCTAGGCTCCTTGTGTCCATAATTAAACCAAAAAAACAAATTAGAAAATGGTTGGTATATGAGGCATTTTTAAAGTGTCAGTGTGGCTTCAATCCTCTGGTTTTTAGAACATCTATTGATATAAACCCTTTACTGTTTAAAAAACGCACGTATGATCAACGTTGAGGACATTATGCTAAGTGAGATCAGCCAGAGAAAGACAAATATTGTACAGTATCACTTAGATGTGGAATCTAAAAACAGCTGAATTTGGAAAAACTGAGTAAAATGGTGATTACCAGGGGCTGGGGGGTGGAGAACTGGGGAGATGATGTTTAAGGGTACAATTTGCAACTGTAGAAAAATAAATCCTGGAGATCTCATGCACAGCATAGTGATTATAAACAACAATACTGTATTATAGGCATCAAACTTGCTAAGAGGAAGATCTTAATTATTCCCACCATAAAAAAGAAATGATAATTATGTGATGCGATAGAGGTGTTAGCTAATGCTAAATATCAGTCATCTTGCAATATGTAAATGTATCAAATCAACATGGTGTACACCTGAAATTTACAGTGTTACATGTCAATTATACCTCAATTAAAAAAATATAAAACATTGTCTCTTCTGATGATCATAACTCTATAGGTCAGTGTAATTTTATTCTATTTCTTTTTGTGCTTCACATGTAAAAATTAGTGTGGGTGATAACACACTCTCATCATCAGTCTATACACGGTGGCTTCTTCAGTACTCTTTGTTGTTAAATTGCCTGCCTATGGTAAAGTGCCCCAGTGACATGCCTAAAGCAGGGCAGTGGGAACTGTTTGGCCCCAATAGGAAGAAGTATTTTATCACTGGCATAGTTTAGAATTGCAAGGACATGGGGATTAATAAAAAGAAGACCTGACTTTTGGTCGGTGTTACTATTATTGTGAATTCTCTAAGGATGAGACACCCTGTGTTGCCTGAGCCTGGGCCCTGCCCTTGGTGCACCACTATCATGTACAAATCATACGTATTCACTTCATTAACTTTTTATAAGTACACACTCTGACAGCCACAGTGTAAGTCAAGATGCAGAACATTTCTACCACCTTAGAAGTTTCCTTCACATCCTTCTCCATCAGTACTCATCCTCACTCCCAATTTAGAGGGAACCACTGTTCTGACTTTTATCAGCATAGATTAGCCTTACGTGTTCTTAACTTTGCCTAAATGGAATCACACAGTATGTACTCTTTGGGGCAAGGCTTCTTTTTTTTCACTTTGTGCATGAAATTCATCCAAGTTGTTGGGTGTAGCGGCAGTGTATTCCGTTTTACTGGCTGGCATCATTTATGTGACTATGTGACAATTTATTTATCCATTCAAATACTGGTGGACATTGGGTTGCTTCCGTTGTTTTGACTTCTATGAGTAAAGCATCTATGAAGGTACTTGTGAATGACATGCTCTCATTTTCTTTGAGAATCTACATAGAGGCGAGGTTGTAGGAGCACCCCTCCGGCATGGGGCATGGCTTAGCTTCAGTAGATATGTCAAACTGTTTTCCCAAGCGGTTGTGCCAGCATGGTCCACTTTTGTTTATCTAACTAATTAATTATTTTTAATAATTTTAAAAGTATCCATAAACCCATCATTGAGTGAAATAAGTGTTATCTTCCCTACTTTACAAATGAAGAAACTGATTGGAGTGAGGTTTAATGCTCTTACGTATCACACAGCTAGAAAATAACATAAATGGGAGTGACGCCTGGGCCTTTTGAATTCACCCTCTCCCTGCTATAGCTTTATATAACAGCTCCTTTAAAGACATTGAGTTATCTGTAAGCAGAAAAGGCACTTGTAAAGCATTCACTGGGACAAAATCGGGAGGAAAAAAAAATCTCAAATTCTGGCCAGAAAAAAATAGGCGTTTCTCACTACTGCCAAAGAACTTGCTGGCAGAGAGCAAAATGCCTGTCGGACATGGATGCTGGCATGATTTCCGGCACAACCTGCCTGTAGCTTGTTTGGCATCACAGATTCAAGGTTTTATGCGTCCGTGGGGCCAACGCATGGCATCCTTGCACAGGTCTACTTGTATTTGCCACTAAAGGTTTCCCTTCATTAAAAAAAGATAACCTACACCCTTGCTGAGCAAAGTGTGGCCCAGGGACCAGCAGCTAGGCATCAGCAGGAACTTGTTAGAAATTCAGAATCTTGGGCCTCATCCCAGACCTTCAGATGCTGCTTTTCAACAAAACCCCCAGGTGATTCCTATGTTCATCCAATTTTGAGAAGCACTGATTTGTACAGTTGCGGATTAGAAGTCACTTCCTCCTGCTTTGGGGTTTTGGGGATGCAGTTTTTCATCCCTCAGTCTCAGTTTCCCATTCTGAAAAATGGGGCTGACAATATGTACTTTGCAGGGTTGTAATAAGGACTAAAATATAAAATAGAAGAAAAACAGCAATCACGATTCCAGATAAATGTCGGTGTTCAGCCAAGTGATAGCTGCTTTTCTTGGAGGTTTTCTCAAGCAAGGTGGGCCTGACTTTCTCAGTGGTAAAATGCGAGCCTTTAATTGTCCTAAATGCCCAGGGCCCAGCCCTCCTCTTACCTACACCAGTGCTGCAAGAGAATCACGTGCTTGGAAATGTCAGGACAGAGTTGGAGCTCTCCCTGGAAGTTACCCAAGCGTGAGGGCCAGGCTCCAGGCCTCAGCTGATGTTCTTTGCTGACTGTTCTCTGAAAGCCACAGAGCTTAACTTAAAAAATGGAGAGCTGCAGCCATGGAATAAAAAGAGCCCAACACCTGCCAGGATAATAAGCAGGTTCTCCAGAGGAAGTTGGTTATACAATAGGACAGAGACATTCATGGGAGCAGAGGAGGGGAAGTGGGGTGGGAGATTTGACATGTCAGAGAGGCTGGTGTGTATAAATATTGCTCATAGGCAAATTAAGAATTTTTTAAAAACAGGCAAGAAAAGGTCTTCCCAGCTGAGCTGTCCTGAAAATTGAGATGTCCCTGAAGTACAAGTTAGTGTATTTTTCCTGGTTAAATAGGAAAAATTATGTTTGATTGGACAAATGTCTTTAGCAATGGTAATTACATGGGTACCTGAAACATTACCTGCCTGGTCATTTTCTGCAGGGTTAATATCAGTGGAACATATTAAAAAATACGAGTTTTATTTAATGACCTTTCTTCTCTTTTCCTGGTACCAGTTTTCACTGCGTGATTTCTGACTTTGGTGTCAGATTGTACAGGAAAGCAGTTTAGAAGGTATGGGTGGTAAAAACAGGCCCAGTCAATTTTTATAGGACCAGCAGCAGTGATGACTTAATTGCTACCTTGGTGAAAAGGCTGTGATCCTTATGCTAAATTATTTAAAAAATAGCTTTCAATGTATGTTTTCAGAATTCTGCTCAGTCTCTTGGCGTTTGAAATAGTACCAGCAGTTTGAGTGCAGAAGGGCTTACGAATGGAAAGCTCACAGCTAATTTGAAATACAGGGTTTCAACAGCTCAGTGGAGCTGGGTTGCTGGTGAGGGTGGAACAGGCGAAGGGAAATGCAGACTATGTACATAATGAGGGCAGTCAATCCAACTTGGTAGCCAGCAAGCTCTGTTGTGTTTTAAATGGAGTATTGTACCTCCTGTCATGATGACATATTCAATTAAGTGATATCGTATTATTATTCCTCACCCTATGTGATTTAACAAAAACGTTATTGAAACTCAAGAGAAATCATTCTAAACAAGCAAAAGAAAATTCTTTGATTGGGATTATAATGATGTCTTTCACAATCTCTGACAGGTAAATTATGAACATTTGCAGCAAAACTTTGGAGCATAATGTTAATTTGAAATAAGTTCTGACTGTCTATGGGGCTTTTATTTTTATAAATGCGGGTCGATATTAAGAGGGATGGAAGCTACTGCTTCTTCCTTTGAAAGGCAGTGACTTTAGCGTTTATCTTATAGATAGTAATAATAAATACAAAGTGGTGAGGGTCAGTTTAGGACACAGTGCTTCCCGGGAGGAGCCCCCTATGGACAGCCATCTCTCAGGGCTCTATGTCCCCAATGTTTTCAAGTTGAGGTGGATGGTTTTCACTTACTGTGTACATCACTTTCCAAGTATGACGTTTGCAACTGATAATATTTTCTAAGCTACTAATTTTCTAATGTTTCAGCCTAACCATAAAAAAAAAAGATTTACATCAAATTATTGTTAGAAAGTTATATCAAATTACTGCTGGGCCAAACTTGGGAGATTTTGAATTTCATTTTCTGGAAGAACAAAAAAAAGCCCCCAAATGTAAACAACAATATCAAAACTTGAAAACAGACATTGAAAATATTTTGTTAGGAATGAGATGGGCCAAAGGCAAGGTCTTAATATGCATCATTTCTTGTGTCTGCTTTACACAGCCCAGAAGCTCAGATTCCTCCCAAGAATTTTGTAATCTACAGACAATGCAAGCAAAATGTAGCTGTAGTGTCACTACAGCTGCTGCTCCCTGAAATGAGTCACTAAGAAAACTTAAAAGGAGGTTCATTGGAATCTTAACAATGATGCAATAACTTTAAACACTGAGCAGTATAGGAGATGAATGAATGAATGCTACAGCCAATAGAACAGTGAACACATGCACTTTTGTAAAACATATAGGGTGCTATGAACTTCAAATAGAGTCACAGAATCATAAAGACATAAGGGCATTTGGTGTCCTATAATCCAGCCCCTAATCTGTAGTCCTCCAACAGTTTTATTGTTTGACCTCTGCTTGAACACATGAAATAAAGGGAAAATTAGAAACCTCATTAGATCTTAAATACGTTCAATTTTTAAGAAAATTTTAACATTCAACCTATCTTTCCCTCTCTATTGATTTACTTCATGGTCATGGATCTCCCTCTATGGCCACATGGAAACATACTGATCCCTTTGCTGGAGGACATAATTTCAAATATCTATAAAAACTTGCATATTTGGTTGCCAGAGGTGGGCGGTAGGGGGTGGAAGAAATGGGTGAAGGGATTCAAAAGATACAAACTTCCAGTTATAAAATAAATGAGTCATGAGGATGTATTGGGTTGGCCCAAAAATTCGTTCGGATTTTTCCATAAGATGTTAAGGAAAATCCCGAACGAAATTTTTTGGCCAACCCCATAATATACAGCATGATGACTGTAGTTAATAATACTGTATTGCATATTTGAAAGTTGCTAAGAGAGTACATCTTAAAAATTCTCATCACAAGAAAAAGAAATTTTGTTACTATATATGGTGATAGATGTTAGCTAGACTTATTGTGATCATTTTGCAATATATACAAATATCAAGTCATTATGTTTTATATCTGAAACTAATACAATGGCACATGTCAATTATACCTCAAAAAATCAGCTTATCAATCCTTGTTGAGATTTTGACTGGAAAAGCATTAAACTTATAGACGTATTTGAAGAAAATTTGCAATAGGAATATGTTATTACCATTTAGTCTGGAAATTGGTTTGAAAATGTAATAGAAATACAGTTGTGCCAGACCAATGATGTTTTAGAATTCATTCCCTTTTTTTGGGGGAAAAGGTCCCATTCACAGTAACAATAAAAACTGCAGGTTGTATAATCAGTTAAAGCCATGAAGAAGAGAGAGAGAAAGAACTTTAAACCATCATACAAAAACGAAAAACAAGAAACACAAACTTATAGATTACTTCAAAGTGTTTCTCTCTCTGTTTCAAGCATTCATACAGTTATTTATTCATGCAATCACCCATGCAACATTTACTGGGTGCATACACATACAGTGTGTCACAGCTGTATTGGGCACAAGAAATACAATATTAAGTGTACACAATAACATTAAAATGAACTCACAATGATTTATCACTTACCATTGTTATTGACACTTCATATGCGTTACGCCATTTAGTTCTCACGATAACCTTATGAGAGAAGTACAAGTTTTCTCTCCATTTTACAGATACAAAAACTGAGGATAGAAGGAGTTAAATATTTTCCCTCTAAACTTAGATAGTGGTGAAACAGAAATCTGAACCAGTATTTCCTGGACCGTATAATGCATGCTTTTAACTATTCACATCTTACTCCATAGCCTAAGTTGGGAGAGACACATACAAGAAATTACAATACAATTTGGTATGTACTATATAATGTAGATAATATAGGAAACATGGGAAGAGATGGTTTTAAGTCTGACTACAGGTTTCAAGAGCAGGTAATTCTTTGAAAGATGCACCCTTGAAGAATGAGTAGGACAGCCAGGGAGATGAGCAGATAATGCACAAAGTAGATGAGCATGAAAACTTAAGGTAGTGGCATATAGTAAGTATTAATGGAGCATAAGGTACAGGAAGTGGTGGCTGGACACATCAGGAAATCAGTAAGAAATGAGGGATTAGAATTTGGAGAGTTGCTAACATCAAAGATGCTAGAAAGCAATCCTTAGAAAATGGTGGGAAACCATTATTGGGAAGTTAATAATTAGATTTGCGTTTTCGAAAGTTATTTCTAGCAGCATTTTCAAAGTTAAATGAGGGAGGGCTAGGCTGGAGACGTGAAAAACAGTATGAGGGGATGTAGTACAAAGGAATACTCTTGAGGTCTCCTATAAACACTATACCCATAGAAGAAAATACTGCCCTCCCAGTGAGTTCAAAGAAGAACAGAGGAGAGCAGGGGGAACAAGATATCAGGTGTGTCTGCTTTGCATCAGGAACTGTTGACTTTGGGGCCCGTATGTGCTTACCTCCCAAAGTATGCTTCTTAATTTCATGGGGCAAGGACATTTGTATCTAAATGAATGGTCTGCCTTTGTTGCGGGTTGGTGTGACTGGCCAACTTTGGCTGTTGTTCAGCAGCAATTAATGGATATTTTCTGTTTCATCAGAGCCTTGCTGTGCTGGCTACCCCTTGTGTATTATCAACTGCCCTTTTTATACCAATTAAGCCCCAAAGATAACAGAAGCAAACTAATATGTGATTCAATAGAATCTTTGCAATATTTTAAAGTTCTAATATTAAGGACTATATTGGGTTATTGAGCATTCAATTAAAGAGCCTCAAGTGTTTAATTTAGGATTTTCCATAGGACAGGTATTGTTTGTTAATTAGTTAATTAAGTAACAAATGATTATTGAAAACATGCATTAGGATTAAGCAAGCTGCAAGAGAGATAAAGATATCTCCAAGGCAATTAGCTCACTGTAATCTTAATGATAAATATGTAATTAGACTCTTATTCTAAAGAGATTGTTTAGAATGGTTTTCACAAGCATTAAACAGGCATGCAACAAGATTATTTACTTACATAACAAGCAAAATATAATTCTAATTCTTATTCGGCATTAGGCATCAGCCAGTGTGTTCAAATGATACCTAATTTGCTAAAAGCAAAAGTTTACAAGTAATAGTACTTAAAAATATAATCCATTAAAAGCTTATATAACTAACAATTATATTACAACTAGATTTATCCCCAAGCCTGTTTATTTCACCTCCTGGGCAATTATCTGAGACTTTCAAATGTATTATGACTTAATAGCCAACATTTATACATTTATGTATGCAATACTTGAGGGGATTACTAGTGCATCACAAAATGAAAACCCTTCCCCCTTCCTGTAGCGTCAACTTGTCAAGAGAGAAATAGATTCCCTTCTCGGATGGCTAGAAACTACCACAGTTCCTGGCACATGGCACTCCATAAATGTCTACTAAATTGATTTGAATGAGTGGAATCAGGAAGTCTAGATGTTTCTTAAAGTATATCATTTGGTTTAATCCCCGTTTTGTTGAAATTCCCTGGCTGCCACCACTGCATATGCTATTCTTCTGTATATTTTTTCCTACATCCAGCATCCCAGTTCAGTAGGGCTAAGGAAATTGTATCTTCAAAGGACTAGCATGGATTGGGGATGTTGTGAGAATTACAATAATGATGATAATCATGATAAATACCAACACACATTTATTAAGTGCTTACTATTTCCCAGGCATGGAGAGAAGCTTTTATCATTGATTACCACAGTTTAGACTGTCAGTAATCCTAATAGGTAGATCCTACTGTTATCTTTGTATTTCAAATGGGGAAACTGAGGCTTAGAGCAGTTACATAATTTCCCCAAGATCACGCAGTTAATAAGTAGTGAAACCAGGATATAATCCCAGGTACCGTAAAGATAGAGTCCATTTTTGCCTGAGATTGGGTTCTCTTGAAGCAAATCCTGGGATGGAGTTACTTGTGCAGCTGTTTTATGAAAGCACGCTCTCAGGGGACTCTGCAAGGGAATGAGCCAAGCAGGGTAGGGTGGGGAAAGAAGCTAGGCAAAGATGTGAGTTCATTTCAAGTCTAGCCTCAGTCTGATTGCACAGGAAGCTCTGGAGTGTAAGTAACACCACCAATAGTCCCATCTTCAGGCATGGGGACAGAAATTTATACCCCTGAATTTGTCTCTCATGGGCTGTTGGCTGCCACTGGGGAAGGAGACATAAGCTCACAGGTATGTTCTAGTGGGAGATAGCTCATTTTTGCAGAAGCCAGTACCCAGGACAAGTTTGTTTGTTACCTGTTGCAACTAACTCTCACAAAAGCAGTGGGATGCATGCCCTAACCAGCTGCAGAGCAAGCAGAAATGTCTATAGCAGAAGCTGCTTCCACAGTGGTTCTCTTGACTTCCAGGCTCCCATGGAGAACACAAGATTTTTGTCAAGCAGACTAGATTTTTATCCTGATCTGCCTTTCCTAGCTTAGTGCCTTTGGGAAGTTTGCTTCAACATCCTGAGTCTCATTTTCACTGTCTGTAGAGTAGGTGTCTTAATACTACTAGCCTCGTGGGATTGTTATGATGACTAACTTGAAAATGTATGTGAATGCATTTTGTAAACTAAAGCAAAACATGAATGTTGTTTGTGGTGTTGTTTATTGCTGTGTCTGACTTCCCAGGCTCAGGGGCAGCTAGTGGATGGGAGCTATGGAAGCCCTGGTCTACATGACAAATCAGGAAATAAAAGGACGAAGATGAAACTGAACCTGTAGGGAAGATGGCTGACCACCTAGATAGACTCTTTAAAGATTTCTGCTGAATATTGATAAGCTTAATTAATGTGCAAAAATTGAGGGTCAGAAAAATGTATCTACCCAAGTTCCACAGTGAGTAAATGGCACTCGAAACCTAATTTCACAGTAGTTTTCAGTTATACCGTATTTCTTTGATGCCTTCAATATTGGCAAACCCAAGTGATTTTTGCAAAGAGATCTCCTCCTACTATCTTGAATCCATGGATAATGTCCACTCTCCTATCTCAAGAAGTTCCCATCTGTAGCATCTTGTGCCTTGGCTCTTTCTCCTGAATACATGGCATCCCTTTAAACTAATAATTGCAAATTCCGAATAGAGCAGAGAGAGACAACTTCTGATTCCAGTTTGGCTCAGAATCAGCACTTACCCTGAGAGGCATTTGGAACCTCATCTGAACATTAAAAAGGCAACAAGTTCACCATAATATCATATTCTGTGGAAGTCAGCACGGAAAAGTGACTTCCTGCACAGTTCTGAAGCATTAGTGAAGGACCATAAAGCCAGTTGATACGGAAACTGTGGTTTCAGTAGAAGGCCCATTATTTGTGAAGGAAAGAGATTTAATTTTTCAGGCGAGTCTAATTTTCCTCCTGAGAACATCTTTCAGGCAATACCCAAATAGCCATTAATTCAAAGGAACTGTCTTTGGAAGAAAAGCACTTAGAGAGTGATTAATTCTAACTGATAACTAATCCAAGCTCTCTCTCTGATAAATAGTCCAAGTACTCCCCACCCCCTCCTCTCTCAACATGTAATTATAATTAGACAAAAATACCGAGTGCATCCAATGTCTGCCAATGTCAACAGGGGTACCATTTATGTTTTCCCTATTTTCTTGTCTTTCCTCGTAAAGTGGGAAATATTCCTCTTATCAGAGCAGTCTCAATGGCCTTAATTGTGGTTTATGAACATTCCTTAACCAATCATTAATAAAGGGTAGAATAACTCTTAGACTATTTGCAACCACTCCTTGAGTAGGGTGAGTCCACTTATCCTTCTGAGATGGTATGAAGGAGACATGCTAACTGAACAAAATTGAGCTTCTGTTAGGAAGAGGGAAGAGGAGAATAGATGATGGATAGATAACCAGCAAAGTATATAACAGAATAACAAAGACGATACTATATGTTGAAATAAATACTGTATCTTAATCCTCGTATTGATTGGTTAGCATATTTAGAAGAGGAAGAATATAAGTTCTGCAGTTAGCATCTTCAAGTCCCTAACACCAACCTATAGAGACCTTTTCTTCCCAATGAGAATGAATGCGTCCTCAAGCTTGAGGCCCTGAAAGCACCTGCAGAGCCACTTGCTAGGAAATTTCCATATGGCATGATAGCCACCATGAGTTACTCTGAAAGTGTTATAAACACTTCTTTGGAAAAGGGAAGATATTAAACCTCTTGCCATAGCCTGATGAAGGAGCACAGGTTTTGGATTTAGGCAAATCGATACTTGAATTCCTGCCCAATAATTTTTATTACATTACATCATTTTATGCTTTAGCTCTAGTGAGTTCACTTATAAGATGGAGACCACAGTTTCTACCTTATAGATTTGTTTTGAAGATTCAGTGGGATAAAATATGAAAAAATACTTGGTGCAAAATGGGGAGTTGATACCATCAGTTCTCGCTTATTGTAGGCATGAGAATGGGCACAAGGTAGTGAGGGAATCACTGGCCAGTAAGTAAGAGAAATGCAACCCATCACTTACATAACCTAAGCTTTTTTGCAGGCCTCACTGGGTAGCACAAGGATTGGCAGAAGAAAACTGAGATTTGAAACAAACTTAGTTCTGTATTGATTTTGCTGTGAGATCTAGAAACAATCAGTTGACCTCAAGATTTCATCATGTCGGTCAGGACACTTACTTCCTGGCTTTATAAAAGAATATGTGAAGAAATTCCTAGGTGCTTTGAGCTTTCACGTGTCTGTATATTGAAGAAAACATTATGTAGAAATATGTGACGATGATGAATGGATATTTGTAAGCATGTATTTGTGCTTTGAAAAGTGATCTGTACTGTGAAATTTGATAGGCAGTGTGTTTGAATGTTATGGTGGGTGCTTGGAAGGGAGGGGGGCATGTGTGCTCAGGGATTAATGGCTGATGAACCCCTCTCAAGAGGTGTCATAATCTTTCCTTCTACACCAGACCGTAAAAACCACATGACATCTGTTCATTGCAAGGCCACCATTCTAACAAAGCACTGGATCCCACATGTCTCAGAACTTGGTTTCCATTACACAAGCAGGCTTAATTATTTTAAAATTCACCTTTTTGAGGGATATCATCCAGAGACTGTTGCCATGCTTGGGGTGATAGAATACTTGTTTTAGGTTCTTTAAGCCATGCTTAACTGATTCTCGAAGCCACACTTTTAGTTTGGCAGCTCCAAATAATCTTGCCTCACAAAGCATTTTTAATAGCATTTGTGAAAAATCTCTTCTCTCCGAAAGTCAAAATGTTCTGCATAAACAATAAAGCAAAATTGAGGCATGGGCTATTGAACAAACAGCAGTGGCAGACACCAATATTTCACGATATCGCTACTTGCTTAATAGGGTGCCAGCAATTTAAAAAAAATCTGAAGTCGTTCTCTGTTTCCATTAACTTTTGAAATCGGAGCTTTCTCATGATGTTGGTTATGAACAGTAAAAGTAAATCAAGTGATACTACTAATAATTTTCAATTAAAAAAAAAAACTAGAAAGTGAGCTGGTATTTCAGTCCAGTTGTTTGAGGATATACATTCCCTTTTCATTAACACAAGACCTAGTTAAATAAATGTCATTTTATTCTTGAGCATACAGAAAGGTTTTCCCAAGACTCAAAAGATTCTAGGCTGGAATCTCTCAATGTTGATCACTTCTCCCTACCTCCCTGTTCCTTTATCCCTTTTCTCTTCTGCCCTCACTATCTTTTATTTTTTGTGTGTGATTTTTGGGCTTTGTGGGGAAAGGAAAGTTAGGTTAGGAAGAGGGAGGAAGTCAGGATCAGGCATTCCAGAGCAGCACAGGCTCAGAATCCAGGGATAAATAACATCCTCAGAAAGGAAAACTGAATATTCGTGGACCAGTGTCATCCTTTTGTGTGGAAGGGAGGAATATGGGCAGGGCAAACAGAGGGAAGAGCTCTCTAGAACCTACTTGAACTTGATTTTAGAGCTTCTTTGCTCTGATATCTACCTGATTCCTGAATTTCAATTGCAGGGAAAGGACTGTGGAGATGGTTTGAACTAAGACTTGATAGCCAATGACTATAGGCTCATTAAAGAAGAAGGGTTCCATTATATTATATAGGTATCCACTGCTTTTCAGGTTTGCTTTGTGCCACTTGGCTTTTATGAAGGACCTACATTAGTACCTGTTTATGCTAACAGAACTATTCGAAGATAATTTTTGCTTTTATAAAAAAAGGCAAAAAGTGAAAATAGCGTTCAGTGTTTGTTTTGCAGGGAGTCATTTTAGAGGCAGTGCACCCCACTCTGAATAGCGGGAGTGGCCCCGCCAAGCTCCTTCCCCAGAAACCACACTCAGCATCAAGCCACCATAGCTTTGACCTGTATCTGTGTACATCTGTGCTTTATCTCGATTTATTTCGTGCATCCATTAGCAAGATGTGTTTTAATAATGCCTCTTTGCTTTATGCCATTTCAGCTTATCAGAGTTTTCGCAGGAAAGCTCTTTTTTCAGATAGTGGAGGAAACCTGTAATACCAAGCCTAAAAAACTTAGAGACCTTTGTTGAGATTTCAGTGTTGAGCTTCCAGATTGTTGCATGTCTTGAAATACTCTCAACTGTATTTCTGATTATTGGGTAAAATTTTATATAACTTATCTAATTACTATAATTTATCTAATTATCTAATTACTATATCTAATTTACTTATCTTAATAAACTTATAAACTTAATAAACTTAATAAACTTATAAACTTAATAAACTTAATAAATTTACTTAATAAACTTATCTAATTACTATAAGATTATATATGAAAGAAAAATAGAAAGGTAGTTACCAAAATGATAATATGTGGTTTGTTTATTGGAAATAGAGAAAAATCTCTCCTCTCCTTCCTGTAGTTACTTAATGTTTAACAATTACATAATAATAATTCCTTTTATAATAAAAGAACCAAAAAAACGAATAAGTATGGATGTCTGAAGAACAAAGTCCAAAGTTGAGATGAGCCACATGTTAGCTCTACATGGATTAGTTGATGGGAAGGGGAATCAAGGCTGGCAGAATAGCCAGGAACCATTAAAAACTGTAGTAAGAACCCAGTGGAGGTTAAAACGGTACTAGGAGTTGTGTAATGCCCTCATCCTTTCTTCTTCCTTTCTCTAAAGAAATTGATGGTAGAAGCAAGGCAAGTAGAAATCTGGATTATTGTCTTAAGTTACAGTAGGAATTCTCAGACTGGCTTGGTGTTGGGTCACCTGAATGGAAAAGATACAGAGAGACTAAACCTAATACCTTAACAATCTTACTCCACTTAGGTCAGGATGACTCACACTTCTCAGGGGGTCCCTATCTTTAAAATGCTTCATTCCAGAATAATGACTTAATCCCAACTTTGTACCATTTTTGTTTTTGCCTAGACTATTCAGGGCCGTGAATTTCTTGAAAAGTTATAACTGGTTTTGGTTGAACTTTTTTATGCTCAGAAAAGGCAACTATCCATCATCATCTCCCCTACCTCAACAAAGGCCTGTGGCTTATTTATTTCAGCATATATTCCTATTAATCCAGGACTCTATCCTTTTAACTGCCAAAGGATTGGAGAAGACCAGCAATTTCAGCCCAGCCCCACCCCCGCCAATTCTTTCTGGGACTCATTTCTTACACAAGCAGTTCTATCCTGAAAAAGGGGGTATGCAGTAACTGAATACGGGTGCATATTTTGAACAGCAACCCAGAAGTAGTATTTTTTCCCAGCAACACCCAAATTTTGATCTTATGGTTTAATATTTAACTTATCTCACACATTTAGAGAGCCTCCATATTGATGATTAAGTGGCAAGTGGTCTATTGTATTTATTGGGAAGAAGAAAAGGAATTTGCATTCAGTATTTTAAAAACACGCCCAACTATTTGATGCGTACGGCAATGTGGACCATTGAGTACGTGTACACTTTAAAAAATTCAGTCCTTTGAAATCTTAGTTGAAAATGTCAAAGTCGAGCTGCAGTGAGCCTCATCTGAACATGAGAAAGCCCCCAACCTCACCTAATAAAACTTTCAGATTTTTTGATTGAATGCCATTTGAAATTGCCCTCATCACATTACCGTGCACTAGGTAGCATGCAGTTAGGTTGCCTCTCGACATGACCCTATTAGAGATTGCCACTTGTGAGGAAATCTGTTCAAAAGCAGAGGCTGTATTAAGCTGGATACCAGGTCAAATGACAGTATTTGGGAGGGAAATGGAGAGGTACTTCAGTCTAACGATTCGTGAAAAGTTAAGTAACAACAAATTCCATGAATATGAAATTGGGGAAAGAATGCTCTCATCACTGCTTTTATCTCTCAGCACTCTGCGCAGATGGTAGCCTGAGGAATTAGAAATGGCACCTGCTGGTGCGCCTGTCTCTCTCTGAAATTATGCTTTTTAAGATTGTGATTTTAGAGCATTGAAGATGGAAAGGGGGAATTTCAGTTTGGGGTTCTCAACGTTTTTTCTTTAAGTCAGTAAAAGGGGATGGCAGGAAGTGCAATATGAGTGTTCTGACATTTCCTACTTATTTTTGCTTCCAGGAACCTTTGTATATTCATGCAGCTGGCTGTAGAGGACTTTGACAGTTTTAGTTGGAAGCTGGGGAAATCTCAGGAAAAAGCAAACTCAGTTTCTGCATTAATAAATCATGGAAATAGATCTGGGATCTTCCACTAATTTATATTGGGATTTTGGAATTTTAATTTTTATAAACTTTTTGCTGGAATATGATAGCAAATCATATATATATGATTCATGGCAGTGGGATGGAAATCAAATATAACAGTGAAATATACAATGCAATGTAAATATATAATATAAACAGAAAAGTATGCATGTTATAAATTTTCACAAACCTAACACACACCTGTGTAAAGCCATACGAAAAAGAAATAACAATCCAGGAGCCTCTCTCATGCCTCCTTCTAGCTACTCCTCAAGGATACCTACTCTCCTGTCTTCTAGATTCATTTTGCCTTTTGTGTACTTTCTGTAAATGGAATCATACTACATAGCCTCTTTTGAGACTGGCATCCTATGCTCAACA
Source organism: Delphinus delphis (assembly GCF_949987515.2). Taxonomy (NCBI): domain Eukaryota; kingdom Metazoa; phylum Chordata; class Mammalia; order Artiodactyla; family Delphinidae; genus Delphinus; species Delphinus delphis. Next base: position 41,351,769 of record NC_082688.1, on the reverse strand, counting down.
TTATAAGACCCACCCATAAGTACCATACTTCATTTTAATTTATTCATCTGCATTGTTGTATATTTTTCCACCATGTGATTATGCAATTTATTCTTTCTTGATGGGTGCTTAGGCTGTTTTTGGCTCCTACAAGCAGTGCTGCCTTGAACATTTCTTGCATGGATGTTTTGAAGGACACATACACATATTTCTGTTGGGTATATACCCAGGAGTAGACTTGCTGGGCCACAGGATATGGATAAGTTCATCCTGAGTAAATACTGCCGAACAGACATCCAGAGTTGTTGCTACTTCTGCTCCTACCAGCAGTGAACGAGGGTCCTGGTCGCTTCACATCCTCACCACACTTGGGTGGCTCTAGGAATTTTTGAGGTTCTTGAGGATGATGTTGTTTTCTTGTTCATCTCAGTGTTCAGAGCATTGAACACAATGATAGCACTATATTAGGTTACCAGATTACTGTCAGCCTAATGATAACAGCTAGATTTGTGAGCAGAGGGATAGCAGAAGCAGAACTGAAGTCTATATTGAGCCAGGAAGTTAGATCCTAGGGGTGAGGAGTGTGGTGGCTGCCTGTACATGCCTCAGTTGCAATCTCCAAACTGAGGAGCTAAATAGCAGAAATTTATTTCTCACAGTTCTGTAGGCTAGAAGTCCAAGATCAAGGTGCTGGCACGTTTGGTTTCTTCCGAGGTGTCTCTTCTTGGCTTGTAGAGGCCTGCTTCTCTCTGTGTCCTCACATGGCCTTTCCTTCTGTGCACATGTCCCTGGCATCCCTTTGGGTCCTAATCTCCTCTTTTTATAAGGACGCCAGTCATATTGAATTAGGACCATTACTAGAGGCCTCTTTTTAACTTAATTACCTCTTTGAAGCCCCTCTCTCCAAATGCCGTTACATTCTGAGGTACTGGGGGTTAATGGCTTCAACATATGAATCTGGGTGGGGGGGACACAACCCAGCGCATAACAGGACACTATTAATTTTCTCAACATTACAGAAAGTAAATATGAGACCTAGACTAAATTCATGGCAGCGGAATGGAAAGACAGATGATATAAGAAATACATACAATTATGAGGTTTCTATCTTGAGTGAGAAGGAATAGGGGTGCATTCACTGAGTTAAGTAATTCAGAAAAGAGGCAAGTATTGGAGGGGACAGGTGATTTCTTCATCTTTGACTAGGTTGAATTTTAGACACTAACGTTTTTGAGAGAAGTTGTCTAGTATGCAGTTGGCTAGGTGAGGTTGAAGCTGTCATACTTTAGATATTACTTATATTTAATAAACTTTTCTTAATTTCATTTAACTCTTTCTGGTAAATGGACATCAATCAATCATGCATAGGAATGAGGGGGTTTATTGGAGGAGAAAAAGCCACAGATCTTTATAATATTTCAGGAAATGTTTGTATTCACTAATTCTCATTGTTTTGGAGAAGCTCTTGAAACTACCTTGCCTCAGTTTCTCATGTATTTTATCAAACACACTGAAAATAAAAAAATATATATCTTTCGCTTATTGCAAGGAATAAATGTTCCTTTCTTAGTAGAAGCTTCATGGAAATGAATGAAACTAACACACAATGATGGGAAGTTTCAGTATCAGAGAAGTGTTTAAAATTTGACAAGCTAACCTTTTGAAATAGCAAACATTACCAAAAGGCCTGACTGCTTGTTACAGTTGGATGCCTTTCCAAATGTGACTTTGGTAAACAAAGCTGCATTTGAACTACAAGAGAGAACAAGGGTCAAAGAAACAACATTAATTCCAAGGGATAGGGGTGGGATGGGCAGAAAGTCTTAATTTTGTTTAAGGGCAAAAGTGACATTATTTTATGATGAGTAATAATTGTAGGTAAGCGTGTAAACTATTACAGAATAGTTGACATAGAAACTTTATAAATCTCAAGGTCTTATTTATTATATTTCTCAGAGCTAGTTCATATACCCTCAGGTTAGATCAGGGGTTCCCAAGCTGGGTGATTTTGCCCACCATGGGACATTTGGCAGTGTCTAGAAATGTTTTGTTTTTTGTCACAACAAGGGACCGAGAGGGGAGCTTTGGGGGTGTTTGTTAGTAGCTGGTGGGTTGACAATGCACAGTCAACCCCCTACAACAAAGCATTATCCAGCCAAACTGTCAGTAGCGCAAAGGTTGAGAAGTCCTGGGTACATAACAAAATAAATACCATTTGCTTTAAAAAGTAAAGAGTCTATCTTCTGAGTTGACTTTGAAGTTTGGATCAAATTTCTCCCTATGTAATTACTTGGTGGGGTGGTAGTGGTGGTGGTGTGTGTATGTTTGTTTGTTTGTTGTTTTTATCTGGGGTTATTGTTGTTTTGAACTGCATTTCATATCTTAAATCTCTGGGTTTAGATGAAATTAAGCTGTATCAGCATTGTATTTCTTTAATCTTTTGCACATAGATACATTCAAATAATCGGAGATTTTTATAATCTCTGAAAACTGCTATGGTTCTCAGAATGAAAATTCAGAGCTCCACTGAATACTCATATAAATCATTGCGTTTTGAATGACTGTATAGTCCAGTGTCTATAAACTCAGTGTCTTTTTCTTTTTCTAGTAGAACACATTAATGTGGTACGTTTGTATATTGCATTATTACTTATGAGATATTTTAAAACACATTTCACCACTGAATGCTTATAAACCCAGTGTTAGTTACTTCTTCTTATTGTAACCTTTTGAAAAGTGAAAAGATGAGCAGACAGGAAAACCTTCCCCAGCTCTTCTGGGCGTATTAACTTTAAAATAAAGCCAAAGATTCATTAGTTCATTTGAATTCAACAGATATTTATTAGGCTTCTTCAGTGTGGCAGGAACTGTGATAAAGTGCTGTGCTAAGTTCTGAAATTAAAGCCAGAGTCTGTTTTGAATCCCATGAGAAAAGTTTTAACCTCTTGGGATTAGAATTTGGGTTCTTTGAGAAATTCCAGTACCAAAAAAAGATTTGTATTTTGTATTTTAATAGAATAATGTCATTCACTCTTACAGAGTTGTAAGAGGTGGAAATAAGCATGGGGTGCACCAGACGATTTATTAATTAATATCCTTAAAGTGTCAGTAGTGGCAAAATTCTGAATTTGAATATCATATTCCTATACCTAAATACATTTTTTCCTGACTCTACTGGCTGTGGATTATGGATCAGCAAAATAAAACAGTTGTATTTATAACCATACGCATCTAAAGAATTATAAAATACCAGGGTTAGAAAAGTTCTTTGAGATATCCTATTTCATACTCCTCAGGGTCAGAGGGGCCAATTGACTTAGACCTCAGGGTCTAAGCCAATTACTAGGAGAGTTAAAACACAAACTCTCAGGTATTCAGATGTGTAGACTTTTCCACAAAATTTCTCATCTGCTTTCCTCACAGACCTCCATGTTTGATGACAAGTAGGGTGACTAACCAGTTTTTCTGGGACTCTTAGTTTTAGCACTGTAAGTCTTGCATTGTGGGGAACCTCTCAGCCCCAGCAAACTGGGACAGTTGGTCACCCTAAACTGACAAAGACACAGCAATATTTGTTATGTGCATGAGTATTGCAGATAATACTGTTACGTCATTCACCAGTTTTCTTGCTGCATGTTCAACAAAAATGAGCTTTTGTTTCCATCTTACCAGTGTGAGGTCATACTGGCTCAAATTTGATAAAATTTGAGCCTCTGTACAATGGTCTGATTAAAATTAATCCTTCCTATCTCCATTATTGCTGGTTAGCTTTACCTGTCTTTCTCAATCAGTTTCCTAATTAATGATTTCCTATTGTAAGGATGCTGCTTTTCATTCATGGTGGGGGGGCTTTCCTTTAGGTATTACCTTTTTTTAAAAAAAACTGAAGTATAGTTGATCTACAATATTATATTAGTTTCACATTTACAACATAGTGATTCAATATTTTTATAGATTATACTCCATATAAAGTTTTTATAAAATATTGGCTATATTTCCTGTGCTGTATGTTATGTTCTTGTAACTTATTTTATACCTATTAGTTTGTAACTCTTAATCCCCTTTACCTATCTTGCCTCTTTCCCCGTCCCTTTCCCCTCTGGCAACCTCTAGTTTTTTCTTTGTATCTGTGAGTCTGTTTTGTTATGTTCCTTCATTTGTTTTGCTTTTTAGATTACACATGTAAGTGAAAACATACAGTATTTGTCTTTTTCTGTCTGACTTACTTCACTAAGTATAATGCTCTTCAGGTCCATCCATGTTGCTGCAAATGGCAAAATTTCATCCTTTTTATGGCTGAGTAATATTCCAGATGTGGTATGTGTGTATATATATGTATATATAAATGTGTGTGTGTGTGTGTGTATGTATACATACCCACAGCACATCTTCTTTATGCATTCATCTGTTGATGGATACTTAGGTTGCTTCCATGTCTTGGCTATTGTAAATAATGCTGCTATCACCTTATAGCATTTCTTCAGCCTGCTCAAATATTTTCTGAATGACCACCAGTTACCCAGAATGGAAGTCTGCCTACAGTCTTACAGAGTATTACAAGATATGAGAAAAGAACACAAGGGGTTATGGGCATGTTGAGTAGGAAGTGGTAGGAGATACTATAACATTTCCCGTATATATGAGATGTGTTTTAAGTGATAGACAAAGGATACTTGTTTAACATGTCCCAATAACACCCGAAATAAGATCTAAGTCTATTCATTAAGCATAAGTCTTTGACCTGTTTGCTAAGAAAACTAGAATTAACCCCCAGACAAAGTTTGTAAAATTCTACTTTGAGTCTCTAAGTGCTTAGAAAAGAGACAGATGTTTTCATTAAAATGTGAAAATTTTCGATCTTCCTGATTTATGGCAGTAATATTAAAGGTATTTATCTGAGAGTCTTAAGACTTTTTACCTCACAATGAGATACTGCTTCACATACCAGAGAGTGGCTATAATAAAAAAAGTCACACAGTAGCAGTCATTGGTGGGGATGTAGAGAAATTTGAATTCTCCATAGATTGCTGCCAGGAATGTAAAATGGTGCAGCCATTTTGGAAAATAGTTTTGCAGTTTTTTAAAACGTTAAACATAGATATTTTATATCACCGAGGAATTCCGCTCCTGGGTCTCTACCCAAGGGAAATAAAAACTCTTGTCTACACAAAGACGTGCGCATAAATGTCCATAGCAGCATTGTTCATAATAGCTAAAAAGTGGAAACAACCCACATGTCCATTGACTGGTGAATGGATAAATGGATAAACTGGTGAATGGTTAAATGGATAAAACTGGTGAATGTGGTATATCTGTACAGTGTAATACAATTTGCAGTAAAAAGAATGAAATCCTGATACATGATGTTGAACCTGTCAGTTGAACCTGAAAAACATTATGCTAAGTGAGAAGTCAGGCACAAGAGATCACATATTTATAATCTCGTCTATATCAAATGTCCAGAAAAGGCAAATCTGGAGAGAGAAAAAGTAGATTAGTTATTGCCTGAGGCTGGACATGTGAATGGGGAGTGAC